>NW_022985071.1:1115246-1226021 GCF_010015585.1 Eremomyces bilateralis CBS 781.70
GAGGACCATACCAATTAGGTATAGCGCGGTTCGTTGCCTCAGGCATGACCATAATGGCCTGAGCTTGCTGAGGTAAATCCTCTAGAGGTTGGGAGTCAGGTGACATCCCAATACGGCTAGTATCATGTGTGGTTACCTCCTATTCCTCCGAGGCCTCCCATACTCCTAGATAGATCAATCAATCACGTATCAGTACTTCTACATTTTTCACTCCACCACAAAATGCATCACCAATATAAATCAATCGATACATTACTATTACAAAGGCTAACCTCTCTAGAAACATCATAGATGGAAAAAACAGGCTAATATTTAGTATACCAGCAGCCCTTTGCCTCAAGTACAGCCTGCAGACGACGCGGTAAACTCTCAATTAGCGCGTTTACCTTGTCTTGGCCGATGGAATCCCAGGCCTCTATTATTGCGCGCATCATCTTGATCCTATCGACCTGGTTATCCTTTAGACTACCAAAATCCGGGTATTTTCGGTATAAATAATCTTTCATCTGCTTCCAAATGTGCTCAATTGGATTCAGGTCTGGGCTATGAGGTGGCCAATCGATGCAAGCAATCTGATGGTCTTGGAACCACCTAGTCGACAACTTTGAGGTATGAATCCGCGCGTTATCTTGCATGAATAGCTTCTCTGGCGTATGGAACGGTAGGAGTCCCTCTTCGAGAGCCTGTATATACGACTTTGACGTAAATCCGCCTTTTACAGCCTCCTCATCTCGCTCCATAATGATCAACTCGCTCTTGCCACGCCTCGATATACAACCCCAGACCATTATCGATATCTCAGCCTTCACATGTTCGCCGTTATGGACTGTATCTTTCTTGAAATGGTCCTCCGGAAGGCAAAAGACCCAACATAGGGGGTGCGGCCGGTTCTGGACGCTTGATTCATCGGAAAACTCGATGTCCTATACGATGAGCGATTAGCGGGGTAAAGCAGGGCTATAGCACAGTTAGACTAGCAATCAATTGCTCGATTTTAGGAAGCCAGTACCTTGCGAATTCGAGCCGTTTACGGGCTCCCTCTTCCGTTAATTGGATCTTCTTACGCATACGCCATTTGCGGTATTATTTGGACCCCCGGAGCGCGGGTTTGACGGTCGACTTGGACGGGGTGCCTTGGTCGCATGTGAGGGACCGCGCCAGCTCGTTGTGTGTGACCTTCGGGCTTTTTTTAATTTGTTGTTGAAGATATCGGAAGTCAGGTTCCGTGATCATCTTGGTACGGTGTCCTTTTGGGAGAGACTTGAATGTTCGTTGCGTACGGAACTTCTCAATTGTATAGTCGATGGTTGAGGGCGAGCATCCGACCTTGCGGGCAATCGCTCATTTAGACATTAGGCCCGCGTCGACCATTGCAATGATTGCAGATCGCTGTTCTGGCGTAAGATCGGCATCCTTACGCCGATTGCCGCTAATTTCACCCAAAATTGAGCATTCCATCATTAAAATTGATGAAGGTATTGATCATCTAAGATCTAGAGTCGTTTTGACGCGTCTCGTGGTTGCTGGGGCCTGTGCACGATTTGACCGGATTACTCACTCATTACTCTGACCTCTCACAGTACTTACCTCGGAAATAATACGTGTAAATATCATGCTTCATCCTTCCGCCGATGTCATCCGGCCTTGATAGCAGTGTTCATCAAAATGCACAGTACAAGTGCTGGTTAGAAACTGTTCGAAAGAGTAATGTCAAATTGACCTACACTTCGAGGTCGACTAACCTCAACTACACGGCCGCTTCTAGATATCTAATACTCCGTACATAGTGCTCTATTGCTCTATCCCGCTAGTTCTCCCTTCTAAACGCTACGCAATAATCGACGCTCAAATGTCAAAATGTGAAGCTCAAATGGTCACCGGGTCCATCCCAATCCTGCTTCGCATCCCCAGCCAGATCTCGTAGAACCGGAGCTTGATCCGGATACTGACGAAGGCGCCCCAGGCCTGCACCAAGCTGACAAAGTTCGACGGTCGAAGGAAGCTCCCCCGGAGCCGTTCCAGCTGCTCCTCGTATACCGTGCGGGATGCATATCGGGCGAGAATAAGAAACGCCCGAGCAGAGCCGCGACGCGTCTGGAGAGTGTCGTCCAGCGCCCGTGCTGCGGTGGAGTCAGCGTTTAATATCAGGCAAAGGGGAAAGAATATCACATACTCAGATCGTTTGTTTTCAGAATCAACAAGAGCACCCGTGGAACCCTTCCCAGCAGCTGAACTAGGTCCGTCAGCAACCCCTCCGATAGCGCCTGAGAAATCATCTTCTTCTCCTCTTGATCCCTTGAGGCGACTCCGACCCCCTTTTGCACCGCGCTGTAATCCCGTCCGGTGATGGCACTCGCGAACAAGGGGAAGTCCTCATCCCCGACATTCGCCACTTCGTTCGCATACTTCCGCATGCCCGGTTCATCCGCGTTAAGCACTGCGAGCCACAGCTTCGCATACCCACGGCGGATGTCCTCCGGAATGTCTCGGTACAGTCCATGATCGTAGAGCACAATATCAAAGTTCCGCCGGCCGCGGAGACTCAACAGGGACCACCAGGAGGCGGGCCGGTGCCGGATGGCCAAATTCCCTGCATGCGGATCGCAGTGCAGGGGCGCTCCGGTCCCGAAAATCATCTCGTTGAAGATGCGCGCCAACGCCGCCGCTACCTCGTCCCGGTCAATGTGGTTCGCGTCGAGATAGGTGAGGTTGTCCGGCCGGGAACCCGCGAGATATTCCATGACGATGATCCGGCGGCGTGACCAGAGCACCTGGGGAATGACTAGCGGAGTGTTCGGCACGCGGGCGAAATATTCGCGGATACGGTTCGCGTTGGCTGCTTCGTGGTCGAAGTCGAGCTCCTGGGGGAGGGAGAGCTCCATCTCGTTGGAAAGCCATGTGAGGTCGTACTCGGGGAACCAGTACTTGAGGGTTGCGAAGGAGAAGCGTGTAAGAGCGAGATCCAGCGAAGCCCATTCGTCCAGAGCTGGATGCTGAACCTTGACGGCCACTTTCTGGCCCGTCTCTTTCATCGTCGCTATATGGACCTGCGCCAGGGACGCGGCACCGATGGGCGTGGGTTCGAAGTCGTCGAAGAAGTCCGACCAGGGCCGTCCCGTGTCTTTCAGGATCATCGCCTCGATCTCCTCGAACGCGGACACGGGACACTTGTCCTGCAGCGGGACGAAGGTTTCGCACCACTCCGGTGGAAGAAGATAATTCAGGCTGCTCAGGTGCTGACCCAGCTTGATGAAGATCGACCCATTCCGTTCCATTGTTTTGAGTGTTCGAAGTGCACATCGTTTGTGGCAGGCTTTGAGGAGGGTATCGAAGGCCACGGCATCTTGATAGTCTTGATTAAGGGTGACTCGGTAGCTGTTCGCATAGGAAAGTATTTAGCAAATGTCCTCTCTAAGTATATCTCCGATGTATGGATGATCGGATGGATCACCTACTCGTTAACGCAAACGGCCAAAGTGCTTACGATGCTGCCCGTCCGCTCTACCGCCTTCGCAGCATGTTTCGCAGCATGCTTCGCATCATCGCTGACCGTGGCCGCTGCTAGCAGCCCCGTACCCCCTACTGCTAGTAACACTCGCCTTCGCTGTCGAGATCGCTTCGGATTCGGCGTCCCATGCGATCGATTACCGCTTTTGGTGGCCTGTGCCCGCATTTGCGGAATCCATGATGGACCAGCTAGCCGCTGCCGGCATGGTTCAAGTCGAAGAGGAGTGTTTCGAAGGGATTGCGTGCATGCGTTGCAGATCCATGAGGTATTATGCACTCGGGGGATGCCAAAGAACGGTGGCATTTGCGAAGCCCGATATACGATATGTCACTGGTGGACTTCCTTCCGCCAGCCAGATGGAACTTATGGGGCGATTTCAAGGAAATAAGGAGCGGACAGAGGTGCGTAACTCATCTAAGAGTTCTGAACCACATTATACCAAAGATAGAAGCACGAGGGACAGTGGGGCTGGTGTATTTGGTCATTCTCGATTTTTTTCGGAGAATAAATCCAATTGCTTCTGTCTGGCTGTTTTGACATCACGCTACCGTTGTCCGACTTGCCGACATGCACGTGACAATCCTGGCTGCGATCACGGCTTCTCCCGACAAGGTTCCGGGTGATCACATAACTGATAACATGAATATTATGAGCTGTGTTCTGAACCCGACTCCAGCAGTCCGGTTATTAATAGTATCTGTTGCAGTCGACATCGGATATCACACTTATTAGCATGCGGTAGACATACACGGCACATCAAATGCCACAGGTGAAAGGGGGTTGCTGAACAACTGCGTTAATTGTTGTAAAGTGTCGTCAAGTATTGCAATTCCTCTATTGATCTAAGCATCGCGTCAGGCTCGTAGTCCTCTCCTCCGTATATGTTCCAAAAATGGCCGGAACCCTTCGCGGTCCATGTGCCTCCAGTATATACAAAGAGACAAGAAGATCTTGGTATCATAAGATGGCAGAACATGCCAGAATCGACGTAAGAAAATGAAACAAATGTGGTATCGCTGCGGTTGGCCGTAAACAAGCCCGACGTGGGGAGCCCTCCGGTCGGGAGGAACTCCCGAAAACGGGAAGAGAATCGAATCGTGATAACAAATGGAAGATTCAGCGTCAAATCATAACTTCTGCTGACCCAGAGAAAGCGACGCATGAGCTCGAGCGGCATCAAGATGATCGCTTCGTTCATCAAGGACGTCCAGAAACCAAAGGCAAACCAAGGATGAGAGACGGGCGTGAAGTGGACAGACGAAACGACACATTCTAGATCAACCGCGTCCTTCGGATCGACCACTTGTCGCCTGCTCACGACATCAGTAGTACCCCGAATCACTCACCCATCCACTGGCACCCATTCTCTGGTCGCCAAATTCCCCCTCGCCTTCATCTTCATACCCACTCCCCGCGTCGTAGCTGCTCCGCCCACTGATATCTCCACCTCGGTCGTCAAGATCGTCCACTGTCGTCGTCGGCAACGAGTCCCAGACGCTGCTTAAAGTCGGATACTGCGCCAACAGCGCTGCGGGTAGCCGATACGGCATCTGCGCAGCCGGGTCCGCGCTGCCGCTGTAGCCCTCGAATCCCGGCTGTGGTGATGTCGACATTCCGATCCCAGGGCCCATTTGGCCGGATTCCATGCCCATCATGCCAGCGTGCATGCCGGGACTCTGGCTCTGCGACGCCGCGGCTGCATCCCAGGATTTCTCCGCGGCCTCCTCCTCGAGAAGAGGCCGGATGCACACCCGACCGGCCTCCGATCGGAAGTGCCGGCCCAGCGCATCAGCGCGAGCGAACCGCCGCCCGCAACCCCACTGACTACTGCTCTTCAGTTGCCCGCGACAGACGAATTTCTTTTCGCCGGAATGCAGGCCCTCGTGCCGCTTGCGGTCATGCTGCCGCGCAAATGCCTTGCCACACACCGTGCACACGAACGGGCGCTCATCCGTATGCGTGCGCAGATGCGAGCGTAGATTGTAGGCGCGAGTGAACCGCTTCGGGCAGAGAGAGCACTGGAACGTCGCAGGGTGCTTCTGGGTTCGTTTGCTGCCTGATCCGACCGACTCGCCCGATGCGCCGGAGCTTGGCCGGTCAGGGTTGGCGAGGCCGAGCATGTATTCGCGGTCATGGGGCACACTTGAAGTGGACGAGCGGCGGTTCTTCCCGACCCCGGACGGGGATGGGGAGCGTGACGACCGGGCATGGTTCGGTGAGAGGCGATCCTCGAGAGCAGGTGTGGACCCGCGAGATCGCCCAGCATGAGGGTCGGATTTGGCGCGTTCGCGATTACGGCTTGGACCTGTGCAGAGCAGAGCAGTCAGTTTTGAGGTCAATGGCACGGAATTCTGCATGGATGCTTACTCCGTGATGGTGGTTGCAGAGTGTCCTCTTGTTTCACATCGGGCTTGGGAGGCTCGAAGCTCCCTTGTCGTGAAGGCGGTTCAAAGCTAATCAGAATCCCCGGAGTTGGCATTGATCCTTGGCCGTTGTTCATGGACATGCCATTCTCCGGCGCGGAAGGGAACGTCTCTTGATTTTGGTTTTGGAACACGTCGTCGTACGGCCCTCCAATTGACTGATTGAGGCCGAAGTTGTCCACCGAGGTGAAGGCGGGAAGCGATTGTTGCTGTGCCGCGAGGTTAGGAGAGATATGTGGGCTGTGATGCGGCGAGACACCAGGATATCCGTGCCCTTGATGGACCTGATTCTCGGACAGGGTGATCTGTTCGAACATGGCGGCGCCTTGGGCCATCTGAGGATCCACCTGGGCTCCCATTAATGGCGAGGGATGCTCAATGGGATCGTAAGGCTCCGTGTTGCCTAGGTACGGCGATGGTTGAGATGAGACCTCGGAGTATTGGTCGGACGGTGTCCTCCGGTGGCTCCCAAAACGCATGCCGCTCCAGTCACCCGTCCCCGGCGGAAACGCAGCGCTGGAAGGGTCAAGCGATGCGTGACGAGAGTGATTCGGGGAAAAGCCACCCTGTACTAAAGAGGGCGACGCCTGAGGGCTGATGCTCGAATGGCGCATATCAGGCTGTAGGAGATGAGCAGGAATGGAGTCGTGGTTTGGAGCAGAACTCGCTGGATTCAAGAGCGCTGAAGGATCGATAGATTGGTCAACGGACTGGCCTCCGCCGAGCAACTGCGGATCCACCAAGTAATTGGGGTCGAGCGGGTCCTCGTTCGCCCCGCCGTTCTGAAAGAATTGTTGATTGTATGAGTCTTGCGCGTTGGGCAAGGGATTATTGCCGTCCAGAAGACCAGGCGAAAAAAGACCGTCACCCTGTTGACCGAACGAAGGGTTCGAAGGATTCTGGGGGCTTCCCTGCGGCTGTAGGAAGGGGGATTGAGACTGTGAGTACTGTGGTTGTTGGTTGAAGTCGGAGTTTGAGAGGTTGAACGGATGTTGTCCGGCGGAATTGAGGTTGCTGTCAAAGTTGGATATGAAGCTATTCGACGCTCCGACTAGCGACTGATCCAGCCCTAACCCCGCAGAGACCATAGGAGTATGATAGGAGCTATGAGGAGACGGGGAGGGCGTCTGTCTTTTAATCGCCTGCTGGCCGACGGACGGCGATCGTCCCCGCTGGTGGTGTGCCTCCATGATTCACTGGGGGTGGGGGACGAGGAGGCTGTGGATTGCTCTCCAGTCGAAGGGGCGAGGAAGTCGTCAATGCGCACCAGATAGGTACAGAATGAATGGTGGTCGAGTGTTCAATGGTGAGGCGACAGGTGAGTTGAGGCTTGGAGGGCGAGCGGGTCACAGTGGTTCTGTTCCTGTAGGGTTTCGGGGTGGGACTTGGGAATCAAGGGGAGCGTGAACCGTCAATTGAACTGAAGCGCCAGCTGAACGTGAAGCGATGTCGAGGAACGGAGGGAGTGGGACGATGTGCGCTTTGGCCAACGGCACGTGCACCATCCACCAAGCCTCGAGCACGTGATTTGACTGATTGCTGCCTGCCTGTCTTCTTGCTCCTCGTTAAGACTCAAGGTATGAGGCGGCGAAGTTCAACACTGCTAGGAACCGAATTCCCGCCGAGGCAGTGTCTCGACAATGTATGCAACCGATCAATACGCGCTTGAGACTCGATCCAAATCAACAGTCCATTGCAGGAAATGTCGAGGTTGTGGTGCGACAGGACCATGCCAGCTCAGCCGCAAGGCGCAGCAGGAGAGGATCATGTCCTGTAGTGCTCAAGCAAAGACTGGCCAACGCTCTGTTGTCAGCACTCAACACCGAACAGTGGAGGGCTAGTGGCGCAGGGCAGACTAGGATTCAACCTGTCCACGGCTTCACACGGTTCACGCCTCCAGCTCCAAAGTAGTACGGTACTCGAACTACATACGACTGTCTGAAGTCCGGAGATGTGGACGAAGGAGGCTGGGTATCCCTCAGTTTCGATTACGGAATGCAAGAAATAGGGATCCCAATTCCAAGATGGAGGGTGCAGGCAGTCATCAGCAATGAAATGTTCCCTGAAATGCCTGGATGAGTGCTCATCCTGTCTCGCAGGTAATCATATTAGAATTGGGCACGAACAGGGGTTCAGGGGTATACATGGCATTACTAATTACTTGTTCGGATCATACCGAACCAGACGGCGAGAATCAGCCTACGGGAAAAGTCAGGCAATTTCAGTGGATGCCCTGAGACTGACCCAATGACTGCGGCCTGCGATGGAAATTCCCTTAGTCCCCGAAGTCCAGGGATGAACCAGCAAATCGTTTCGACGGGTCCACCCGACCTGAAGGCTCGCAATCATACCATACTGTCAAGATTGCTATATAGTGCACCCGGAACAATATAATTATATTACTAAGATATATGCAGTGACCGCCCTCCCGAAATCCCACACTGATATTTCTCTATGGCGTCGTAGCCATGATTTAGAAAGCGACAGCAACCCGGTTGGTCTGGTACTTCTTGGTGGATGGCAAGAAGCAGCAGATAACGATTGCACAAGAACCGAACGCGATGCTAGTCCACCAGACATATCGCAGCGCCAAAGAATAAGCCCAGCGGGATCCCAGCGCGGCCGCATCCACCACCGCAGGCGTCACCCCCTCCACGGTCATGATGTCTTCCGGGGTCGTCAAGTATGTGATGACGAATTTCTCAAGTGATGCAAGTGGGAGCCCCGCCGTCGCAGCGTAAGTGCCGACCTGGATCGGCAGGAACCCACTGAGCTTGTTCACGAAGATGTTATAGTATATGGAGTAGCCGATTGCACCACCGACGGCGCGGACGGAAAGTGACAGAGCGGCCGCGGTCGTGATGAGAGCATCGGGGGTCGCGAGCATCGCGACGGTGGCAGTCGGGACGATGGCAGCGCCAACTCCAAAAGACGTCAGTGTGGAGAGGATCACGGTCCGTACGGGGTTTTCGGGAGTGGCGGTAGAGACCGTTCCACCGAAGGCGGTCATGATGATTAGGCCGACTATGATAACTTCGCGACTGTGGTTACTGAAGGTAGAAAGGAGCGAGTTGAAGACGATGGCGCCGGCCGTGGTGGCGATGCCGCTTGGAAGGGAGCGAAGGCCAACCCCCACAGGATCGTGAATGTAGACGGCCTTGAAAAGCAAGGGGTAAAAGTTAAGGATCGAGTAGAAGTTCATGCCGCCGACAAAGGCCATCGCGTAGGCCACACCAACGACACGCTGGCCTCGGAATAGTTCGAGAGGAATCATGCCATTTTTGGCAAACTTGATTTCCCAAACGAGCCAAGCAACGAGGAGGGCGATGCCGATGAGGAGACAGCAAAGAACGTATGCACTGGTCCAGGGATGCGAGTAGCCCCCAGCCTGAAGGGCAACAAGCCTATAACAACAATCAGCACCTAAGATCAGTGTTGAGATGTTACCGCACACTCACGTCAAGGTTAGTCCAATGATGGACAACAGTCCTCCAATGTAGTCGATTTTAGCAAGAATCGCACGACGTGACAACCCGTCAGCACGGGTGTGGTGATTTGGGAAGTAAGTGAAGAGAAGGCCCAGTCCGGTGATTCCATTGTAGATCCTCGAGCCTGGTCAGTCATATTTCTTGGTATGCCCGTCTCCTAGGACTTACAGCGAGATCCACGCAGTCCATCGCCATCCTAATTTGGTATCCCTTTGAAGCAACTCCGTGTAAAGCAAATAGGGGGTGAATGGAAAGACGAAAGCTGTTACAACAGCCAGGGAGTAGCCACGAAATTTAACAGGTACGCATTCAGCCAATCTATAGGTTGTAAGCCAACAGTTCTCGTTTTGAGGATCACGAAAGACTTCTTACCCAGCTAAACCCGTGAGTTCGCCGATGGCAGCACCAGCTCCTGATAGAGCCATGCCTGTGACGGCTGGGCCGAAGGATTTTGCCGTGGCGATGAGAATGATGCCAACGCAGATCAATAGGGCGCCAGTCATGGCGATATACCGTTTGCCGAACAAATCCTGTAGATAGCCGCAGAATGGAGCCAGGGCAGCGATGGCCAGTGTGTTGGCGACTGGGAGCCATCCCGATGATTCGGTGTTGCCAATATCGGCAGCAATGAAATCCAGTCCACCTCCCACGAAGTATAGGATGATCTGAGAACCTGTTTTTGAATGAGCAATCGGTCCCGAGTGTGAAGACCTGCCAGACTACGAACCGGTGTACAACATGGCAAGGAAAGCAGCCGCCAGTGCATTCCGGAGGTTCCAGTCAACCTTGCCATCAGAATCATCCCCTTTGAATGCACGGCTATTTTTCATATCAATCTTCCCCGTCAAGGTCTCCTCACGCGAGATCTCGTTGGATTCGACATCTTCCGTCGTGGCATCACCATTCTTGGTTTCGGTAAGCTCTGCTTTCTCCATATTGAATGACTTTAAAAAAACAACAACCAGTGGGTGGAGTGCAGTGAAGTCAATGAACGACGGTGGAAGTACAAGACTTAATATTTATGCTCAGAAACCTACTCAGACAGAGCTAGCAGGAGGTCCTGGACACTAGGCTCGACGCGAAACGAGATTTCAACTGATCTACGGAGTACATATGGACTAGAAGGGCTGGGCAAAACATTCTAGACTGCCGGCCCCGAGGTTGCGGTTATCAAGCGAGGCGGGGGGGAGGAAATGATACGTCCAGAGCAGATACCGTACGACAGCGTCGTCCCAGGCCTTCGCGAGGTTGGCAACATGCTTTTCCAAGTCTCCCGTCTCATGAATCCTTACCCTAGAACTACATTTTAGCGCTAGAGTGGGCCGGTTCAGTGTAGGCCTCCGGGTTTAAGCATTTGCACATGGTAGGCCATTACTCCGCGTCTCCGCAGTGGGCTAAGCCTAGACCAGAATGCGGCTCAGGATGGAGATATCAAGCCCAGACTATGTTCGGACGGGATACTGAGGATTGGCGCGCTGGCAAAGTCTATGGGTCTTCATCTCGCAACGAGTGCTTGCCGCTAGGACATAATGAGAGACCATTGACGAAATCTAGCCACATCTGTTAGCTTTGCCTTTGTGGTTGGGTCAGATGAAACTGGTGGGCGTGACTCAGGTGCCAGAGTCCAATTACCACCATCACACTGGACCTGCGCTGATCATCCACCTCATGGAATTACAGGGTAACGCTGCTCCTTCTCGTATTTAAGGCAGGGCAATTACCCTGGTATTGGATCAAACGGCCGGGAATAATTATGAATAGTCTTGAAAGATGAAGAGAAGCGAGAATGGGGATTGGGGAGGCCGTTGCGTCTTGCGAGCTGAGGTCTCTTCACCAAACACTGGAATCGCAACTAGCCGAATGCGGGGGAGGGAGATTATGTGACGGTTTGCGGGACTCATGCGGGGAAATAGTGGAAATAGTGGAAATAAGTGGTGAGAAAATTAGGAGCGGGATAGTTAGCGCGTAGTTGAACTGAAGGTCGAAATTCGAAAGACGTCGTACTGCTGACTCGGTTCGACCTAATTACATCGCAGGAGCAAGTAGAATGTTAGTTTTTAGGTCAGGTTGTTTTAATGACGGCGAGGCTAAAAAATACCATGGTTCATAGCTAGAACTAGCTAGGATTAAGAAAAAATACAAAAGGTGTCGTAAGTTAGATACCACTGGTAAAGTTGTATAGGTGCAGTTCAAGAAATGGGATGGATAGTCGGATGCCGGACTTGAAGGAGAGGAAAAACCTGTGACCTGTAATCACTTATTCCCTAATCGTGCACACTATGATTAGTACTGATGAGTGATGACATATAGACATACGGTCTAAAGAACTACAGAGTACTCCATCTACTGATGGTGTTGGGATACCTGAATAGAAATTTCAAATAGTATTCGGCCCTATTGAGTTGGTGACATCGCCACGTGGAAGTTTGTTCTAGACTTGATTCCGGTTATTGGACTCCCAAGACTGCAGGTCAGCAACTATTGGCGAAGATACCTACTGGTAGGTAGACCAAGAGCTTCAATTGCAGCATGGGAATTGAAACTTGACTCATCGTGGACCAAGACTGCTACTCGGATCATCCCACTGCCGAAAGCCGGTATCCCGTTAAACGAGACGTTCAAAGATGTTGGATATGAGATTGGTTTCTACGGATAATGTGTTTTCCTTTCGTCCGAGACTGCAGGTCGCTAATGACGAAGCATGCACCTGCACCACATACAGGCATAACCGACGACGGTAGCGCTAACGAGTGTCCCGCAACCACAACCTCGGTGACCCTAGTTTCTTTTTCCCCATACCTATTACCTCCAAGCGGAAATTCGAAATTAGTGCCCTGCCTGAGATCAAGGTATTGAAGAAGAGAACGCCGCCGCAAAGGTGGCTGTGCGCCGCCTTTTCCTAAGCCAGCAAATCTATCGTACAGGTCGACACTCGCTTATGGTTCACTCATTGGGTGGCCTCATTATTGCCCTCGCTCGCCGGCCGGGCCTCCAAGTTGATGTCCGCTACACGGTCCTGGGCCTGCACACCCTCAGCGGGCACGGTCGGGGGCGCATCGCTCGCCTCCTCTTCGTTCACATCTCCCGTCTCCGGATTCTGTCCTTCGACGTCCGGGTGAGGAGGCGCTACTCCCTCGTTCGAGATCTCGTTGCCATCGGCATCCACTATACGAGTCCGCGTCTCGTAACGGGTTTGGAAGGACACCTTGCCTTGGAGAGCGGAAACTTGTTCGTCGTTCAAAGTATTCCCATGCTCGTCACTACAAAAGACAAGCCGTATTAGAATGAATTGGCGCAATATTGGATGGATTAGACATACTGGTATTCTACGTTCTCCTCCCGACCGATCACAACTTGCCCATCCACCACTGGGGGAGGTTGTTCGACCTGAGGAGTCACTTTCGAATTCTCCGCAGGAGGCTCCTGTTGCTGGGCTTCGCCGATCGGAGCGGCGGGTGCTACAGACGATGGGACAGCCTCCGCTGCGCTCGGAGCAATGACAGCGGAGTACTGGTCATACTAGGATCGCGCGGTTAGAACCGAATGCACTCGATGATTCGCCAAGTGGGCTTACCGTAGTGTGAAAGTTGTTGCAGTCCCAGTCCCAAGTACCGAATAATTTGACCCGTTTGCACTCGTCCTGGGTCCACACATTTCCGTAGGAAAGCGGAGCGTAGAGGGTGAAGGCGACGATGCTGAAGGCGAGGAAAATGACCGCGAGGCTCTGCCCGATGATGGGTTTGTCCTTGAGCCCAAAGCTCTTGAACCGGTTGGTAACGTAATCGAATATCTGACAGAAAACAATGATGGCGAAGTAGAGTGCGGGGAAATAATGATGAAGGAACAACTGGCGCTGCATCAAATAGAAAGGGAAGTAATGGAACCCCCATCCAAGGACGGTCGTTCCGATCTCGAAGTCGAATCGTTTGAAGGCGGTATGCTGGTAATCGCCGCAACTCCTCTGCCATCGAAGCACGGCAATGGCCTTGAAGGCAAGGTATAGCGCCACAGCCACGGTGCTGGACCACCAAATGATGGGGTTGCCGATCAGATAGATCTGGCGATGATCCTTACCCCAGAAATTGATCCCCCGCCGAAGAACTGGCCAGCTTGGTGGACGGGAGTCCCACGCGTGAGACTCGACTAGTCCCGCATTGGTGGTCCACATGACTCTCTGGAGTTCCCAAAACTTGCCGAAGAATCCAGGGTTGCGATAGTTGACGACTTCCGCATTCTCACCGAGCTTGGGATGGGCATTCGACTCGATGTACCAGATGCTGTTGGGCAAGGTCCCGCCACGGGCGCAGGTAACTTCTTGTTGCTCGAAACCCCAATCCGGGAGTTTGACCTTGTGAGAAAAGAGGACACAGCCGGTCATGACGTGGACCAGTCTGAATTTGGTCTGGATGGTTCGAATGCGCTTCTTAGCCTCCTCCCCGTCAGACATGGACTTGACGATCTCGAAACGGAAGAGATCATTCGCATCGCCCTCGAATCCTTCATAGCCGTACGCCGAAACCTCAAATTGCCAATCAGCTTCGGTCACCGGGGGGCGTTGGTCGTGTGAATGAAGTCGACGATGGGTAGTCAAATGGTACAGCTTAACAACCCCACCATCCTCGATCCACGTCGGATCGAACTGATCCCATGCCAAAGGTCCCTCGATATTCGACCCGTTGACCATCAAAGGCTGTGTCTGATTCTCCAGAAGGAAGAGATTGTTCTCATCTTTGTGCGGGTATAAAGTGATCTGCTGTTGCTTGCTCCCGGCAGGATACATATGGTTGTGCGAATGGAGGTATCCACCCTGGGTGTTGTGATGTCGTAGCAAGACCCGGCTTCCATAGGCGACATCGGCTGGGACGTCTTGCATGCCCTTAGAGTTGAGGGTAGCTTGGAATTCGGAGGACATGAAGCCATCACCATCACCAGGATTAACGAGGCAGACGAAATGGATCGCAAACATGCTCATGTAAAACGTGAGCGGAATGACGATCAGACAGAAGAATCGAGCAAAGAAATGCTTAAACCACAGCCTCTGCATATGGAGTTAGCCATCAGATGTATCAATGTTTCCGTAGGCGAACTTACCGGAGTGGTGGTTTCCGCATCTCCCAACAGCGTCCACAATTGAACCAGCGTCAAGCTACCGACCCAAGCAATAGTGAACAGGCCAACCCATTTGACGCTTAACGTCGCTCCAAGTCCGAGACCACTCGCGGCCAACCAGAACCACCAGCTAGGAGTGAATGCCTGAGTAGGCCCTTGTTCATGTTGATTTGTGAAGTTCGTCCAGGCCAGGACAGTCAAGGCCGTGAAGATGACGAGGGGGGAATCGAGTAATATAAGGCGCGATTGAGTAACAAGTCCATTCTCTGTGGTCTTATCAGCAAATGTCCTATGTTCGGCGTATAATCCTTCTTACCAAAGATGACCAGTCCTGCGCCAAGAGCTGCAGTCGTGGTCCGGCAGCCGAACGCCTTTAATGTAAGAAACATCGTGGGAATGGACAGGACACCACACATGGCCGAGACCAATCGCATGGCGACATATGGAACACCGGGCTCGAGGTAATCTTTTCCGATGTCCTTGAAGTCGAAATCTCCGTCAAAGCCAGCCACCCAGCCGGCAAAGGTGATAAGAAGTTTAGCGAGCGGCGGGTGGACATCCATAAAGAATTTGCCTTTGATGTATTTGGAAGCGAACCCACCGAAGCTGGGAGATCGATTAGCAACGCGTACTCCAAAGGGAGCTCAACACTGGCACGATCAGACATACTGGACCTCATCGAAGACCACGCTGCTGGGCTGGTATATCCTGAAGAGGCGCACTAGGGTCGCCAGGACGGTGAGAACCGCCAGCAGCCGCCAATCGCTCCCGGGAAGCGAGAGGATGTTTGTGTTCTTGACGCCATCGGAGGCATACCCTCGTGCAGATGACTTGGACTTCACAGGTCGTCCATTCGGTTTAACTGCGGTTGTCGAGGGAGGTGTTCGCGACTTTTCGTTGGTATAGGCCGTGCTCCGGCTTTTGGAAGCCATGGTAACAAACGGTATCGTCCGGAAAAACGGGAGGCGCGGTTACGGAGAGGGATCACAAGTTCTTGCAAGTGGTGGTCATGCCGCGCAAGCCAACACGTAATGATGGCCTTGACGCCGATGCGATGAAGCTGGGAAGTATGAAATTATGAGACTGGAAGTTCTCCAGATGAACAGGACCGGATAAAGAAGGGGCTAAAGAGTGTAGAAGAAGAGAAAAGGGCGGCGTGGATGGGGAAGTACGAGAAGTCAGTAAGGACGTTGAAATGTTGAACAGTGGTAGACGGTGGTAGTGCAAGGGGCTCGTGTCGTGATGGAGATTTATTTTGGGGCTAGCAACGTGATCGCTGACTTGCAATGGCCTACTATTGCTATGAAGACTGATGAGGAGTTGAGCCTTGAGGACACCTCTCAATTCCCACGGCCGTGTTCCACTGACACGAGCGACACCTGCACAACCCCCTGTTGCAGTCAGCCTCAGCCGTGTTCGCGGATCCCGTATGGGTGGAATCTCGCGAATCTGAATCGCGTACTCCGTACAGTGCTGATATTAACTGAAGGAGGTGAGAAGAGATACAGCCGATTGACAGTTGGTAGGGCTTAACAATACCGTAGCTACCGGATTATCTAAGGAATTACCTATTCAAGGAATTATCTATTAAGGCAAGAGCAGGTAGGCCTCGGAATAGCAGTACATAATAAAAGAAATCACCAGGGTCTTCCCATGGTTGGCGGTTGCCCTTGCACTGGAGAACCACATTGACCGAAAACCGGAAAGGCATCAAGGCATAAAGATTGCTGATGCCTCAAATAGATCTCATCTGAACAAATCCATCTCCAATCACACGTGATCAGCCCAGAATTGGGATTTGTTCGTGAAAGCTTCGTACTACGACGAGACCGACAACACCAGCGACCAGACAATTCAGATCAATTGGAACCCGGAGCTACTTTGCGCGGTGCTGCCAATATCCGCCTGCGTCCCGTTCATCCACCAACAGAATGCGACTTTCCCAGCCTCTCCATTGATCGTCCTCCATCTCCATTCGAAAACCCCATCCTCACCATGGACAAGGTCGTCGCCAGGACGAAATATGTCATCCGATACGCGAAACGCCGGAATGCCCAAAAGGCCGCGAAGGAGGATTACGTAAAGCTCAAGGAACGATTCAACAACAGCAACGAACTGCGCGTGCGGCTCAACGAAGTGCTTCGTGCCGCAAAGCATGCACAGCGGGAAGACTGGAGGCTCGGCCCCCTCGCGCCTCGTCGAGACGTCGGCGAAGGTCGGACCAAGTACGGCTATCTCGACGCCTTTCTAGCACACGGGGTCCCATTTTCTTATCATGGAGGGGACCGAGCCATTCGTGGTGGGGACCGTGTTGTCGTGCTCGCAGGTCGGGATAAAGGGAAGATCGGAAAGGCGACCGATGTGAACCATAAGAACAGGACGTGCAAAGTGGCCGGACTCAATCAGGTGAGTAGTCAACCCTTCTCTGACGAAGACTATGATGACAGGGACTTCAATGGAACTGACAGATGGCGCAGTTTCAATACTATAGCCCCGAATGGCATCAAAAGGCAACGGGACTCCCAAACCCAGTCGCTACCGCGGAGCTCCCCCTTCGCCTTGACGATGTTCGTCTGGTCTGCAAGCATCCCGAGACCGGTCGTGACGTAATCGTAGAACGTTTGGAGGAGAGAAGAGTCTGGCGGGAAAAACACAACAAACATCAAACCCGATGGTTCATTCCCGGCTGCGAGACACCATACCGAGCGGAAGGGATGGGTGCTCCGAAAGCCACGCCCTCCCGGCCGACCGATCGTGACACCCCCGACGAGCTCGCTGACGAAGAGACGTTCCAGCCGCAGCTCAAATACATGCCGATGCCGGCGTCGGTGATCGACGAGCTGCGTGGGAAATACAGCAAGTTCCGCACGCGGCACGACCGCGAGTGGGTGGAGCAGAAGAAGCGGGCGGCGGCAGAGGAACAGCGGAAGGTGGATCTGGCGGCGCGGAGCGGATTGAGTCCGTTGCAAGAGTATCATCTGATGATGAAGCAGAGGAAGGTGGCGAAGGACCCGCCGGCGCTCAGCGAGGAGATGTGGGCAAGGATTGCACAGGTCATGGCGGCACCGAAGGAAAAGAAGGCAACGGTTGTGCAATCTTTGATTGCGGCGCAAGATACTTCGTCTGTCCAGGACGTACAGACACAGTCCTGAAGCCATTGGGGTTGCCCTGCGTAGTGTTGGCAAATCTATGTACCAATCCTACTTGTATTATATGTAGAATCCTCCCTGTACAGTGAAAGCGAAGGAAGCATTCTTATGATCATCATCGATACCCAGACCGACGTGGTTTCCCTCTGCTCTACCATACGCAGATGCCCACATACTCCGTCCGACTCCCCGGCGTCACCAACTCCATCCACTGCACCAGAAAGCGATCCACCAGCGGCAACAATATCCTCCCACTCAAGCTCAACTTCTTCACCCTCGCGAAACTCTCCACGTAGATCGTCCGCAACGCGTTCGCCTCATTTGCACCTCGATAATCAAAGAACCGCAGCACCGTGGCCGCCAACACCATGACCGTCGCCGTCGCCGGTCCGTTCGTGAGGATCAGGTTCGGATACCGTGGCATCATCTTCCGCGGCCGCGCCCTCGCCGTCGCCTTCATCCGCCACATACCCGGCCCTTTGGGATCCGGCGGCGGCGTGCTCAGCAGCCGCAGACACGCCACCAGGCACCGCAGGCAGGACATCGGCGCCGTCCATAGGCTCTGGTGGATCTTCCGTGCCCGCGGCACCACCACGACGTCCCAGGACCCGTAGTTCGGCCGCTGGTTATTCGTCCCTGGGTCTCGACTCGCCATTCCACCGGGAACACCTCGCGTCTCGCGGCTCGTTGCATCCCGCTCGCACGCACCCGCGAATTCCTCCTCGAACGCCTTCGCTCGCCGCACGCTCACCTCGTCCCCCTCGCTCACCACGTACCGGCGGTGCGTGTACTGGGTGATCCCGGACCCATCGTCGCGGTCGAGGTTCTCAAGCAGCGCCATCATCTCCGCGGTGTGCCCCCCGCTGCCGAGGACGACGAGAAGGTAGGTGTATTGGTTCGCAAGCTGCGGGTTGAAGGTGCCGAGGAGCTTAAGGCGGTGGTAGGGGGTGTTGATGCCTGGGGTGCGGGCTAGGTGGGGGTTAGGGTAGGGGCGCGCTTTTGGGGGTGGGCGTCTCGGGGCGAGGATTTGGAGGAGCCGGAGGGTGACGGCGATGGAGAGGGTGATGAGGAGGAGTAGTGTTAGAACGAGTTTGAGGTGAGCCATCTTATGTGGGGTTCGGAGATATGAAGTTGTGTTGAGGTCTTGAAGAGGAGAAGAGGTTTGGTCAAGCGTTTATATGTAAAGCTGAACTCAACGTCCGTAAGAAACTTTCAAATGTTTGACAGCAACTGCACGGTAAAAGAATGTTTGGCAATATTCCATGCTCTTGTGAAGTTTGGTTCCTTGTCGCCGCAACAACGTGAAATCTAACATATTCCGTTTATTTGAACCTGGACGTGTTGAAACCCATAACATCCAGATACCCTCCTTTTAACATGCTGGATGAGCGAACCGAGGAAATCCTTTATTCAGCTTCCCATCATCCTATATGATGTTCTTATGGTTTCTTGAAATCATGTCATGTTAGGGACCTTTTCAATTTTCATAGATTTGGGGATCTTGTTGGGTGTGAGGGTGTGAGGGTGTGAGGGTGTGAGAGTCGGGAGACTGACAGATCATATACGATATAGATTCTTGCTTCCACAATTTAACGCTAACCACTTCTGGACTATCAGAAGTCAGAAGTCTCCAGTCACCTCTCCTATCTCCAACATGCATGATCTATCAGGAATTCAGTGTTCTGGCCATAGAGAGAAATCACAGCAGCAAGATCCAAATGTAAGACCTACAATGGGGAATTACTAAGCTAACATTACTATATCACCTATTCCCATCTCCTTTCCTCCCGTCGTACATTCTCACAACCCCCGTGAGTCCCATCCCTGATTGTCGTTAATACTCGCTGACCACATGCAATGATGGCGACTTGAGCGGTCCATCTTGCCACTTCCGCCGTACCGTTTCCCTTGACGCCTCTCCCAAATCTTCGACGTAGCACAACATCTGCTCAGTGGGGTATCTTCTCCATCGTCCGTTTGAAATGTAAAATGGCACCTACTTGGCATCCTCCGTTGCATTGGTTTCCGGCTTCTTTGTTGACACAAGTTGCTCGAGATCGATTGTTGCAGGCCGAACAGGAACACACCAATATGGGTACAGGGGCAACCGCAGAATTAAAAACATGAAGAAGAACTGGAACCTCGTCACCCGTCGTGCGGAATGGCGTGGTATCCGGGAACGCTGCGTGCTAGGCGAAAGGTGATATTAACTGTATGAATGTGACACATGTGCATAGCGCTCTCCAAGGAAAGCCCATCTAGGAACGCTTCGGGGGGTATGGGAGGATCAAGTCGTGTTGCTGGAGTCGGAGAACCACTTCGCCATGACGAAAGGGTAGAAAGAAAGGGTATTGTGTCCAAGCCAGATATTCTCCTCCGGAAAAATTCGACGGAAATCCACGGCCTATTACCCATCTGGAAATAGACAATAGCTCGGGAGAAATGGATCAGAAATTTTGCGCAATGCCAGAATTGCCCTGTTGCGGCCAGACGCTAGGATTTTCGATCCTCGTGTTTCTCCGGGCCGACACATCTCTGATCACCGGTTGCTGCCCATTTCCTTCATTTCCCGCACCAGCCATTCCATGGTTATAGGCCACATCGTACGCATTCTGATTGTAGTATCCGTTGTCGTAGTACTGCTGCGAATCGACAGGGATCGGGGCGTCTCCCGACGATTGTTCGGAGCGTTGGCCAGCGCTGTAACTCGACGACGCGTTCGATGGCCCTCGCCGCATGTTGCCGGCATTCGCTGAAGCTGCGGGTCCAGCGCCCAGCGCGCCGATAGTTTCGCCGTCCATGGGGTGTGCTAGCGCGTCGTCTGGGTGTTCATCCATATTTCCTCCAAGAGGTGGAGAACCGGGTGACCGGTAACCGCCTGGTACGCTGCCATTGTCGGAAAGGCCGGTCGCGGCTGCGCCGCCGGAGACGGTGGTCGATGTCTTGCGATGGGAGGCAGTCCCTGCAGTGGTCGTGGTGTTTCCCCAACCGCGGTAGCCCGCTTGATTCTCGCCCATTTCGGACTCCGTGACGCCGCCAACGGCGGGGAGGGTCGGGTCGTTGTTCGGGTTGAAGCCGTATTCTTCAATTTCTTTCCGGCGCGCTTCTTCCGCATTCTTCCGCGCTTTACGTTTCCTCCACAGAAGAATACCGCCAACGACAAGAAGCGCCACAACTACCACGGGGACAACGACCGCAATGGCGGTTTTAGCACCCGCCGAGAGTCCGCTACGGGCAACTACATCACCATCTTTGCCGCCTGGAATGGCTGACGGTGCGGCATTGGATCTTGATGACGAGGGGCCGGTAGCGGTTTCGTCGGGAGTTGGATTGGGGTCAGGAGTACTGGTCAAGGTGACAACGACGGTGGACCCTGGGTCATCGCTGCTTGGCCCGATGATGGATGTGATAACTAACGTTGTTGGAGGGATCGATGTTGGCGCGGGTTCGGATGTAGGGGCGCTGGTCGGTGGTGATGTTGATGAGATGGGCGAGCTTGGGGGATCGGGGGAGAGGGTACTGGAGTCGTTAGGGGGTGGGATATCCGTGACTGAATCCATGGTTGGTTAGCGACAGCATTCGCGACCAAAAAAATCGGACAAAGGGTCTGTATGAAAGACCCTTTGATGCGAGAAGCAACGTACCAGTCGAATTCGAGGCCATTGCGCCTTAATAAAGCACGGGATCCGAACCTTCGGACCAGCGAAGAAGAATGAAGGGACGTGATGTGGACAAAGGGCGCTGGAATGTCGTGAGTCGCGTTGTCCCGAGGATGGAAAACGAAGCGAAAGGTCGCGGTGCGACGGGCTGGAATGGGATTCCTCGATTGTCGACGATGATGGGCGCGAATGAATGATGAAGGATGGAACTTGGATGCGGGGATGGAGTGGATGAGTTGCTGAGTGGTGAGTGGTGAGTGGTGAGTAGAGTAGTGAGTGGTGATTTGGCGGAGAATATGGGAGAGAGGGAAGAAGAAAGGGAGGTTACTGGGTGAATGCGTGAGAGCCAGAGAGGTAGCCAGAGAGCGGAGAGCGAAGGAACGAACAACGGTCGGACTACAAAGAGGCGAATGGATGAGCAGTACGTTATTATTGGACAGGGACGGGGTTTGACGATATTACTAAGGTCCAACAAATGAACCAGCCAACGCCAACACCACAAGTGACCACACTAATCCATAACCATCTCCTCTCGCTACCTTCGACAACAGAAGAGGGAATACGGAACACTGAATATTCGGAATATGCATTACCCATTCACCTACCTAGTTAGGCTACTCGGTTCTGACTAGCACTGCTAATACTGATGCATCATCATCATCCAGTTCCCTACGGACGCTGCCACGGTCTTGAATCTCCCTTTTACTAGAGAAGTACCAGGTATTCACCATGCCAGTTGCTGATTTACGTATGTATTCTCCTGCTACGTCGGTACTATAGCCTACACAGCACCTTTGAAGCAATCAATCTCATCCGCCTAGGCAATGTTCGTAGGAGTCCATTTGTTTCTCACACCGTAATATCCAAAAAAAGATCAGCACATTAACGAGGCTGCCCCGCAACACCCAAAGCCCAGATCTCATGACCAGCGGCATCCAATGCGACAGCCACCCGCACTGCCTCCCAATATGTAATCCCATGTGGACTGGCGATGGTCAGCTCCCGAAAAAAGATCCCCCCCCTCCAATGGCTTCCACCTCTTCGACGTTGCAGCCGCATCCCGTTTATCCGTCCATCCGCATATCCTCCATCCACACCTCCAACCATTCCGTGACGGGGCACCGAAATTGGCGAGGGGAGTTTTGTTGGCTCGCATGACGCGGGATCGATCTCAAATCGTGTCTCTGGTCAGCTGAACGCCTAACCTTGATCGCAACGCGGGATATGTAGCAACAGCATCTATGATCATGTTCTCTAAAGATTGGTAATCCGAGACGGCTCTACAGAGTGCAGACTTAGCGGAATCCATCGGATTGTTATCAAACTGTCAGCGACCGCATACGGCTTACAAGGATTTGCGTATATAACTCCGGGCCGTTTCGCGGATCAACAAGGTGTCAGCCGTCAAAGGTAACGAGCGACAACCGTGGTTCCTCAAATATCGTCCTAGGCCGACTCCATGTTGCCGGTGTACTCCGATCATCCTTGGTTGCAACTCCAAGCGTCTATCACGGTATACAGCGCACTCGGGTTGCCTGTGTTATTAAGCGCTTGAAGTTGGAGCTGATTTTATGTTATGACTACCGCCATGTTTGTGAGCCGGCAGGTGAATACAGATTATAGACCACGATACCAGCTAATAACCTCCTCGACCGTTCTGCTTCGGTATGAGGGTCCATGGAATTATGTGGAGTACACGACCTCCTGAATTCATCCTGATATTCAGCCCTACGGGTCAATCACTGGCAGGGTCCTGTTCCCAACGAGTAGTCAACATATGGGATCAGCTGAAAGCAATGAATCCAAACTCGGACGACATTCCGTGAGTAAAAGGTAACCGGAGACCGCTCGACCCTGGCAGCAATTCATGATTGAATCACCATCGCAAGCTACAATTCACTTGCACATATCAGAAGAGATGGGGAAAAGACCGTTATTTCAATCTATCGACGATGCCATATATCTCAGCTCGACTTCGATTTCCACAGGCGAGGGTCGACGGGGAACGGCTAGAAGTTGCACGAAGCAAAGCTCCTACGTCCTAGTCCTCACCTATGTGTCGTCGTCGGACCGCTATATTGACGATGCGTCATGTAAGCATGGACAAAGAAGCCTTGCTTTCCAAATTCCCTTGTGTAAAATATCCCAACCATACGCCCTTTCCGTCAAAGTAATATTTTTCTAGAATGGTCATAATTCGTTGCACTCAATCATCCGCCTTTGCGACAGATTCGAACGGACTCCAGCAACGCAATTCTTCAGGAAGACTGAATAGAGAGGCGCGGGATCACAATGCGATTGGTCATCGCCTAGTCGAACCACCACTCGACGCCAGCGACCCTTCCATCGCCACTCGGGGCAACGGCCTTGAACAGGCTCGGGCTCAGATCTAAATCGGCGCCCGTGCAGCCGGGGCAGGTATCCACGACCTTGGCCTTGGTCTGTTTTCCCTTGTAGCTGATGGTGATGGTCTTCCCGCACAACGGGTTCGCGTTGGGGTTCGCACCGTTCTTCATCACGCCGAACGCCACCGCGGCGATCATCTCGTCACTCGAGTGCGATTCCCCGCACGAGCCCATGCCGGGGTCGTAGTAGGTGATTTCGCCAGTGTAAGTTTGGCCGCTCGGAGAGGATTGAGGGTCGGACGCCCCGGAAGACGATGACGACGCCGGCGCTGGGTTCTCCAGTTCGGGGGCGACCGGAGAAGGAGCGGGCGGTGCCTCTGTGGTTGTCGGCTTTGGAGGCGCGGGAACGAATTCGGGGGTCGGCACTGGGGCAGGCTTGGTCACCGCGGCCAGCTCGTAGAACTCGCCTCCAGGGTTAGAGGCAGCGTCAACAGATGAGGATGAAGAGGAAGACGAAGACGGAGCGCTCGGCGGCGGGGTGGCCACATCGGGTGCTTGAATGTCGGCGGTGGGTTGCACCCAGATGGTCTTGGTCGAGTACACCGTCTCGATGACCTCGGAGGTCGAAGTCACCACGACCACTTCGCGCTTGTGCTGCTTATGGTTGTGCCTGTGGTGGTGGTGCGAGGGCGCGGCGAGAGCGAGGGCGCTGAGCGCAAGGAGGGAGAGTGTCGCCTTCATCTTGAATTGAAGGGATCCAATACGTAAGATGCGTGTGCTGTGATGGACCGTGGTCAAATGTGGAGTGGGCTGGACGGGTCGAACGTTTGCGCGCGAGTTGTAGCGACTGTCGGTAGGTGATTCGCTTCGTCGGACGGGTACAGGCGGCTAATTGACCTGCAGTTCGAGCGAGGACAGTGATATCGATAAAACGATATGGATGGCAGATTTCACGAGGAAAAGGAGTTCACGACTTGAGAGCAGACCTGTGCTCCGATATCAAGGTAGAGAGTGTGTAGAGATGCTAAATCTCAGGATGATTCTGTCTGAAAAGATTGACAATGCGCTGCCACAAGAAAGGAGTCTGTGGACGAGCGAGATATATGAAGGAAGTGAATGCAAATAAGCGAGAGAGACGTCTAGCCTGTCAGTTAAGGAGAGTAAGGAGTCAACAAAAACGAAGAGCAGCACAGGGAAGATTTAAACAACCAAGGGAGAGTGGACTGGATTGGAGCGAAGGTGAGGTTGAGAACAGGAGAGTGGAAACGAATGTCAATCAATACGGGGCATGCTAGGGGAGCCGGGGGAGTGGAGGGCCGGAGTCGTCAGCGTGGCAGACGGACAGCTCTCACAGCCGTCACAGCAGTGCTGCTGTGGCGCGTGCTCCGACTGAGGTGCTGTGCGCCTGTGCGCCTGTGGGCGGTGGCCCTGTGTGAATTTCATCTTGTTAGTTACTGGCCTAATGCTGGGTAAGGCCGGCTGCTGTGGTGGTCGTGGACTGCGGGCCTGCGAGTCGAGATTAGATTGTGTTTCCTGTCAGCCTGTCTCCAGTCCCCTTCGGTCATCCGGATACCTCCACTGTCATTCCGTCAGGTAACTTAGCCAACGACAATATAAATCCGTTGTGTGTTGTCGGCTTGTCGCCCTGCTGTGTTGGGCCCTCGGTTTCTGCACCAATTCATGTTTCGGGAGGCTTTTCATTCTTTTGGCGTTTGTTGGGCTGGAGAGGGGATTAGTGGAGGCAGTGCGAGGTGCAAGCCAATGGGAGCCAATGGGAGCAATCGACGGACATCCCTGATTTTCTTCTGGGACTGGGCGAACCCGGCGATCAAATTGAATGTCCATGTGGAGTCGAGGATCCGGAGAGGTGCCCAATTTCCCAACAGGAAGTGAAAACGAAAATGCTGAAGCGGCCTGTTGTGATTGTTGTATTTTCCGCTTCCAACCTTGCGCCTCATGAAACAACACACTTGCAAGCGCTGTGCGGATGTCATTTGTTCTTTGCAATTACAGGTCATTCGCGGTAAAGCAACTGGTGATTGTGGTGTCATTTGGGGGTGACACCGATTTGATGTGTTGTGTGTTTTCGAGGCTGCAGGGGCGTGGAGGTTGTTGGGTGAGCGGGTTTCATCGAGGGCAATGATTGGCCAACGGTTTTTCGGCTTTCCAGGCACTCCCGCTGCGACGCCAGGCACCACCCAGCCACCAGGCAGGAAACCGTCTCCCCGGGCGGCGGGCGCCCTCCTCTCTTCTTGGGCGGCTTCATTTCCTTCCATTGTTTCTGTTTCGTGGTTTTGTTCTTCAGCAGGGCATTTAATTACCGTATTAGTTCCTTGCTCCATGTCCGATGCTAGAACGTGACCTTCTCCCACGCCAGATGAGCCATGACGATTGACGAACATGACGGCATTTCCTGACCTCTCTTCACTCGCCAGTCGGCCAACATAGCTATTCAATCGACTTAACCAATGACCAGTCAGCCTGTGTAGAATAATCCTACGGGATAATCGAATCCGTCCATAGCAAGCTGAGCATGGCCCGCCCATCTCCGGCTGCCGTGCCTCTCCACTTAAGGTGTATAATTTTTTCGGTTTTCTAGCTGCAGCACACCAACCAGACGACCGCAACAGGAAATCCTCAACGATGAAAGGATGCGACGCTGGATGGATGTTCGAGACCCGGCTCAGGTGCCATAGTTTCTCGCCGCACTTCGGATATCGTGGTCCTTGGCTGGTGGAAGACTCTGGGCACGGGCTACGTGGCTGGATGCGTGAGAACAAAGGTCGTCTCTGGAGACTGGATGTCGTTGTGGAGCACCGCACGCGGAGTTAACAGAATAACAGTAGAGCGGACATGAAGGATGCAGGTGTTTGATCTCCTGTGCAGGTTTCCTGATCCATTCCCGGATCGCGACGAGCCTTGTTGGATCGTAAGCTAAACGTACATCATGACATGCCGAACAGCCTTCAAGCCCGGAAATCGAATTGTGAGACAGTGGGAGACGTCATTTCCGGCGATGCGGATTGGTTTCTCTCGATTACATGTTACACCACAGATCTGCCTTTCGCATCGACTCATGACTGTTGGGGCTTGACTGTCGACTATTGAGGGACCGGACCGACAGTCCGACAGGTATTGGATTTCTACTCCTTGCACGACACATTCAGTTGCAACAAAACGGCCAGTCCAATCCATAATTAGGAAAAACCGAACCCTTTGTTCGAGCGCATGTAAGATCACGGTTTCGGAGCTTTCCTTGGCTAGACAGCATGGTTAGACAGCATGGTTAGACAGCATGGTTTGAATCACAGCCAGGGAGACTTGGAAGGGGAAATGATGGCATACTTCAGTTGTGCAACCATCATCAGGTGGACAATTTCGCGGCAATCTTCCACCAGAGAAGCGTAGAGTAGGTATGTACGTATGCTTATCATGCAAGAGTCCTTCAATCCTCGTGCTGCGAGAGTTGCTCAAGGTAGGCATGCGTTCTGCCCTACTAGTGGTCCAACCATGCATGACATACGCAATCGTTTCAGATGCAGGTGTCGATCAAATTGTTGATTCGACTGTGAGGCATATCCTTCAATTGCACGCGCATATCAGGATGGCACTCCACAGCCTGCACCTCGAAAACTCCCCACCCGACTCGCATCATGAGGTGATTAGATACACGCATCTTCGCAGGCAGAAAGGGGTCCATTTTTCCAAGCTCTTCCGTGTCACACCTGTCAAATCGTCCCGCTCGACACCTCGACTGATCTCCCCGCATCATACAGTGGGACACCAACACAGCAAGTCACAGCATCCAATAGCGGGGAGATGACTTGCGCATGTCTTATATTCTCGACGAACACTACGTCAATTAGATCTCGACGTCGTGATTCCAGTCCAAATCATAGGTCCTCAAGCGTCACCAGTTCTGGTGATACTAGGAGACGAGCCCTTCGTGATCCCAATAAATGGTGAGCACGAGGCAGCACCTTTGCAGTGGTCCAGGAACATGTTCAAGTGGCTAGCTGACTTGTCGAGACAGACACCGAGTACGGGGCATTCAGATGGTGATATCCTCCTTTCGATAGTGATCCTGTACTATCCGGTAAAGGTATGACGGGGCGTGAGGTCCTCTGTTCATCGTTAGTGTCATTCTCGCGCTAATCATTCCGACGTCGTCCTTACAGGTTGGTGATGTATATGTCCACCAGGTCCGGTGGAACATGATCATACAACGGATTGACCACGTCTACGTTCTCCACAAACTCCCCGTCATCGTAGTTCACGACCTTGCCAGGATCACCGTATTCGATCAGTTCGTCCAAGTCCAATGCATAGACGGGACTAAGCTTGTAGACCCCGCTCAAAACGACGACGGGCGTCTGGTGCATCTTTGCAGCCTTGGTAATGGCGTGAGCCCCCGCAGCTGCGAGGAGTCCACCGTTCGCCAGGACCGAATGTGTCGCCAAAATGACCTTGTTGACCCGGGACATGATGGCGAAAACCGCGGAGTCGGGAATCAGCACGACGGTGATCCCCGCTGCCGTCAATGGGCTGAATCGATCATCAACATCCTCTTCTTCCTCGGCCTGTCCCTGATTCTTCCGACCCGTGACCATCGTCGCTCTCGTGTTCTTGTGGTCATTGGGGAATGACTCGACGTGGAGAACGGTGAACTTCCGCTTCTTCGCCGCCGTCAGCAGAAACTTTTGCACCGTCGTCGACGAGCTATGCGTCAGTATGATTTCGTTCGAGTGGATGTGGTCCAGGGCATAGCTCGCAATCTGGTCGTCGACCTGATCCAGTTCGTCGAGTATCTCGCGAATTCCGTCCAGAACGTCGGCCTTGAAATCATCGGGCACCGGCTTGGGCAAGTCGGTGATCGTCAGGCCTTTCAATTGGTGGATGGGCACGGGCGGATTGTCTCCATGTCGAGGTGACTGGAAACCCCGGGGTGTAGACGCCGGAGAGGGAGTCTCTGGGCGCGAGAAGAGGCCGAAGAGGGAGGTCGCTAGGGGAGCGGCGGTAGAGTACGATGTGTGGGAGGCAGTGAGAACGGGTCGATGGACGGAACTAATCGCTTCGGAGCTGCTCTCGGAGGGATGAGGCGAGGAATCGATCGGATGGCCAGCTCCTGAATGATCGAGTGGACTGGATGTGGAGATGCTCGAAGGCAGACCGGGATGGTGAGAAGGCTCACGAGGCGTTGACAACGGTTGTATGCTCGAGGGAGACTCGCTGATTGGCGACCCTTCCGTGACTTCGTCGCCCTCGATGACTTCCCGGATCAAGGCCAGCACCCGACGCACGATATTGCCCACCGCCATTTCCCGCGGCTGCGCAGTGATGAGTTTCTGCCCGACATGTCGAACGCGGGAGATGAGTATGTCGCTGTCTTTTCCCTTGAATTCGGCGACCACCTGGAGAAGCAATTGGGTGGTTGCGATGGCGCAAGGGCGGGAATTGTGGATTTGACGTCGCTTGAGGAGTCTGGTGACAAAGTCAGTATGGGCCGCTATGAGATTGCGAGGCGTGTGTCCTACGAAATGAGGTGCTCTATTGATGCTTCTACCGGGTCGTTTTTGAGCGACCTAAGGAAGCTGGCCAGGCCCGGAGTCATAGAAACTGTACGGGCTGGCATTTTGGTAGAGATAAGGTATATATCGTGTGGTATCTTGAAGGCGAAAGAGAACCTTTGGGGAGAAAATGTGACAGTGAGTCACTAGTAATAATGGCTCTCCGCGAGCGACTAGGAGGGGTATGCAACAGCTATTGATGTCTGATGATATCAAACTTCATAGCGAGAATCTAGCCTGAAATCTGAAAGCCACTAATTACCTGTACTAACTAGGCATAGAACGGAGTATGAAGTATGAAATTCGACCTTGAAGCGTGGGAACGGGATCGGCATTAAGGATGATTCCGATGGGCGAGGGGAGGGAGTTTGGACTTTTTAGCCGTTGGGGGTTTGGCTTGTGCAGGAATTCCATTGCACGTCATGCGCTGCTCTCTCTTCATCAACCTTACCACTTTACCACTGACCACTTCCTAGTCCTGTAGCCAGCAGTGTGATATCAACCTCCACCTCATCACCCATCTCTCCGCCCTCAAGAATTCCCATCCACGGAGGTGCCCCTTTGCGTCCCGCGCTTTCATCCGTTGCGCATTTGGAAATCCGACCGCGCTTCTGCATCGACTTAATTGAGGGCCTCCCATGTGAATCTCCAGTGTCGCAAGTTGCATCTCGTCTCTGTTCGCTACTACAAGTATGGATCCATCAAGTCCATACTGATTCGCATCGAGTATCCCCTCTACCCACAATCTGGATGCGACTATCCTCGCTCTCTCTTTCTTTCTGCTACCTCTGGTCTTTCGATTGTATATCCCAGCTATATCCGTATCACGCTTACTTTCCCTCATGAGTGGTTGTCGGCATGACCTTTCTGAACCTCCTGTCTGGACTCGATATCTCACCAACCGCACCATTTACCTCGTCACATTCTGCGTCCCAATTCCTGGACACTAGCGCCGGTTCCACCACCGACACCATTATACCCACAGTCTATGAGAAAGAGGAGGATTCACGTACATTGGTCGACGAGAAACCCCGGTCGAGGATGAGCTCCGAGACCGCCGCGTCCGACCGTGGGTCGAGTAAGAGGAGTATCGATGCCGATGAAAAATCCCCACTCCTTGGCGACGGTCCTCCCGATCACATTGAAGGTGTCAATATGGGCAGATCCTGGCACTTTATCCCGAAAACCCTTGCTGCCGCTTTTGTTGGCGCAATCCGGGCAATCCTCTCCGCTGTCATGAGCCCTCTTCGTTACATCGCGGCTTGGTTCTATAACGACCAAGAACGTTTCTCCATTTACTACCCCGCGGTCCAGATATCTCGCCTCCTCTGGCCCAGGCAAAGGAGGCGGAAAACAAGTCCGCAAACGACACGGACGGGCAGTGGGAATACGGATTCCGCAGACGGCGAAAAATCGACATCTACCCGCCAGAAGAAGAGCAGGCGAACGCCTTCCGTAGCATCCAGTTCGACCGCAGTCGCGTCCGACTCGGAGGCGGATTCCGGAACCTCGCGGCAAAAGCCGAGGAAAGAAGAGATCCCATCCAAATCCGTGCGAGCAAAGGGCCCGATCCGAGCGAGCGATGACATAACTCCGTCCCGGCGCTCGATACGGATAAAGCTATACAACGAAGACGTCGAGAAGCAACGAAAAGAGCGACGAACGGGCTCCTCCGGTGCCCAATCCAAGGACTCCTCGGACCCGGTCGCCGCCGCCGCCGCGTCATTAAAATCTCCGACGAGCCCTCCCTCGGCCACGTCGTCGAAAATCACCCGATATCCACGCGCTCCCGTTCCGCCTCGACCCCTCATCCCTAAGCGGCAGCCGTCCTATTCCATCGAAAATAAAGTAGAGTTCGGCAAACATCAGAAAACGTTGATCATTGACTTAGACGAAACTCTAATACATAGCGTGGCCAAAGGGGGACGGTATACCACGGGGCATATGGTGGAGGTTAAGATTTCCCAGTCTATTGGCGCGAATGGAGTGACCATCGGGCCCCAAGTGCCTATTCTGTATTATGTTCACAAGCGACCATATTGCGACGAGTTTCTGAGAAAGGTATGTGTGGCTAAAGTCCAGCCTCGTGGGTTTATTACAATTGCTGACCGCTGTTGGACTTCCAGGTCTGCAAGTGGTACAACCTGATCGTGTTCACCGCGTCCGTCCAGGAGTATGCGGATCCCGTGATCGATTGGCTGGAGTTGGAGCGGAAGTACTTCATCCGACGGCTCTATCGACAGCATTGTACGTTCAGAAACGGCGCCTACATTAAGGACCTCAGCCATGTTGAGCCCGACCTGAGCAAAGCAATGATCATCGATAACAGTCCGATCAGCTACGTGTTCCATGAAGGTATGATTTGCAATGCAGCTCAGGTGACATAGTTCAGCGCTAAGAACATTACATAGACAACGCAATACCGATTGAAGGTTGGATCAACGACCCCACTGACAATGACCTGCTGCACTTAATCCCACTGTTGGAAGGATTGCAGTACGCAACGGATGTGAGAGCACTACTATCGTTACGTATGGGACAGCCGCAAATGGCATGACGATTGCATATACTTTGCAGTGGAAATGACGGTCAATCATCGGCCTATCCATATGGCTACATTCACTTACACGCACGCAAATGAAGATACCCAATTCGATTCGGAAACGCTCGGTCATTTGATGTAGGATAAGATGTGCTTGTTTTAGGGTTTCTATCTAAAGGATCTGCTAGTGTCTCGTAAGAAGGGTCAGTATCAACCACCCTCGCGCAAGGCCTCTGTACATGGATATCTCGGATTTCACAGCACACGGCTCCGGAGGTCTCATTGCAGCCTCTCCTTTGCCGGCACCGTGTCCGTCAATGCCTGTGCAGTAGCCGCTCGTTCCTCATAAAGCCGTCGTAAGTCATCAACAGATTGTTTCCGCAAATCCAATCTCCCGACCGCCTGTCGCCGTTGTTCCTTTGCTGAACTGTCTGGTTCCTGAGGCGCGGAATGTATGCGTTTTAAGAGACCCGCCGAGGGACTCTTCACTCGTCGGATTCCCTGGACGGGTGGACCCGGGTTCTGGGGGGGTTGGAGAGAGGGCCGACCGTATTTAAGGCCTTGGAGGACGGGTCCTGGGATGATTGGCCGAGCCAACGAATTGATAGATGGAGACCGTGGTTTTCCCGGTGGCTGAGTGGCCGACTCCTTCGCCCGTGCAGGGGCGCTTTCTATACTTTGTGATACTTTCCCGGCCCTCGCAGGCCACAGAGGCTTTGCGAAAGTGGGAGCAGAGGTTTGGAATTGGCCCGCACCCACGGCCGATCCACCGGATTCACTGCTGAACGGATACGCGGACTCATCGCCAACTCTCGTCGCTGATTGTCGTCGCGCACTGTCCGTGGCGATCACCTCTCGAGCCAGACGGGCCGCATCAGACGCACTCGGTCCCGATTCGCGATTGCGATTATCGCTTTCCAAGTTCTGGACCTGCTCAACGGTCAGGGCGTTTCGCTTGGGAAGCGATATGACAGGAAGGGGCACGGAGACTTCTTTACCTCCGAATTGCGGCTCTTTGCTGTCCGATTGCGCGACATCCGATGGTCGCGGCGGACCAAATCCATCCGCCACCCTCCCAGTGTAAGTCGGTGACTGGGCCACCGCAACGTTATCGTTATCGACAGGGAATATGGTTGAGTATGTTGGAGGTGCTGCGAGATTCGGTGTGGGTTTGCGCTGCAATACATTGGCAGATGTCGATCTGCTGCCCAGCTGTGGAGACGGCCGAGGAGGCAGCGGAGGTGGCGGAGCGAATTGCTCTTCGGCACCATCATTCTCTCGGAGGGCAATGCCTGTCATTTGCTTTACATAGTCTTGTGGTGTCTCATCCCCTGCTCGCGGTCTTTCCAGTGGATCATCGTAGTCGTCAACATCCGGCGGAGTTTCCAGATCTGATTCGAATTGGCCGGAGCTGATGTCGCACGCCTCTCTAAGGCCTTGAGACCAGAATTGAATAGCGGAAGCTAGGATCCGGCGAATGACGGATGAGATCTTGGCGTCCTCAATCTGGTCTGGGCCGCACAGCATCGAGGGCGCAAAACACACCGACAGATTCTCCGCATTCATTTTGTTGGACGGCTCGTATTCCGTGATGGCCGCCAACATCGGGAGCAGGTGTCGAATCAAAATCTGTCGTGACAGATCCGGTAGAGGCGACCATTCAGATGCTGGCGATATTAGCTCTTCCATATCCTCCAACAAGAAATCGGGCTTCTGGCTGTATCGCTGTCGGAGGGCGCCGTAGGAGCCATGGGGAACGATTGGCTGGCGGAGTTCCGAATACCAATTCTTGATCAGCCCCGCGGCTAAATGGACACCGTAGCACTGGGAAGGATGGAGTTCTGAGATGACCGACTCCGCATCGACAGCGTTCGGATAATTCGGTACCGGATAGGTTACCCCATTCTCGCTCCAGATGATAAATTTCTGGCCTCGATCGTACGCTTCTCGGATGATCTCCTTGACTTTGGAGTAGGGTGCGACCCTGAAAATGCCCTCAGTCTTGGGATTGTCGCCCATGAAAATGAAAGACGTTGTTTCACGCAGCACCCTTGGAAATCTTGCGTTGCCTTTTCGTGATTTCGGCAGAGGATTCCTAGCGCCAAATGCTCGTTTCCCACTACTATATGGGGCATATATGTCAGGAGACAGTCTCCTATCGTGTAGATAGGCTGATGTCGGGATCAACAAATTCTCGATAGGGATTGACAGCGCAAGCTGTGTGAGAGAAGACACTGCACAATACGTCAGCACAGTCAGGGGGGGGTGTCAGTGCTAGTCAGGAAATCCGGCACTTGAGTATTTGGAGTTGAAAACAGTGGGAGAATGGACTAAGCCAGGATTTGGAGGGGGTCAGTGGCCCCGAACACCATCCTGCTGTCGGTTGAAATTCCATGACAATGTAGGTTCCGATTTTGGGTAGCTTCTGACTCAGGGATCTCGAATGTATAAGGCAAAAGAAATGAAGATGATATGTAAAACTTGACTGTGCAAGACACAGTATCAACCAACTCACCGTGATATATCTTCCGTCGAAATTTAGGACTAACGATAGTAGAGAACATCTCTACCAGGATCCGGACCCAACTACGTTCGTGCACGATGTAGAGTCTCTGCAGCCGTTTCCGCATGATGCGCGAAAGAACATAATATGCTTGAATGAACCAACCCCAGCCCGGGCGATGTGGCTTTGGAATAGACGTGTTGGTTTCAACACCTCCACCAGCGAAGAAAATGACCTCATATCCCGAGCCCTGGAGCAACTCATCCTCCCCTGGGAGTCGGTCTAGTACATATGGAAGCAGATCATTGTAGTCGACCTCGTGAGAATCGGGAAATGCCGCGGAATTGAGAATGAAGATGGGCAGCCCTGTCTGGGAGGGAATAGGAGAGCGGTATAAGATGGTGCTTGCTACTTCCGCCAGCTCAGATGAGAACTCGGCTTCGGAGGGTTTCGGAGGAATTGCACTTAAGTTTGAATCGCGATTGCGATGAACCAGTGGATTCTTCATCCCGATAATGCTGGACGGGCTTGTTAAAATGCATCAATAACCATATACACAGCTCATCATCCGAGGTGTCAACAGAACCGATATGAGGGACTCCGGGACTGTCCAAGAGGGGTATGGTATTCCAATAGTCCAAAAGGATAGTGTTAACAATGTGTATAATAGTAGAAGGTGAGTCGAACGATGGTAATGCTCAACGCATGAGCCGAGTATTCATACGGAATACTTACAGGTCAAACAAATGATGAATGTGTGAAGCGATTCATAGTTGCACTGCAAGGATTATGTGGCAGCACATCACCGTCTGGCGTCTGTGCACCTCATCAACATCACAGGACACAGGACACAGATTCACAGGCTCACAGCAGCAAGGAAAATAAGAATGCAACCGCCGAATCCGCAATCTGACACGTTAATCGCGAAGTACTCGACCTCCAAATACTCTATCCCAACCCTGTGGGCCGTGACAAAGCACGGATCTATGTTAACATCATAGTATTTCTGCACAATGATATCTTGGGGAACGTACGTCAAGTCCTTGCGGAATCCGGGTCAACAGTGCCGTCTTGCTAACATGCGTATTAAAGTGTCCAGACTCTCCTCATCACCCTGGGGCCATTACTCCTTCCCAAACTCATAGCCTTTGTTCAATCGATACGATCGGCGTCAAAACTACCAAATAATGTCATCCAACGCTGCCCTCCAAGGGTTGCTTATACCCTGAACCTGCTGCTCATGAGCGCAGTCGTCGCCCTCCTCTTCACCCTGCCAGCCCTGAGCCCCGAGAACATTTTCAAGGCAACTGGTTCCCGACTAAGAACTCCGACGGATGAGTTGTTCAACCGCCTCAAGGCATTGCACCCACTCACGCCTACCGACGAGGCACTGAAGCGGAAGTTCGTTTCGCTCGAATCGCGCCTTTTGTACTTTCAATACGGACCTGATGTGCTGGCTTCGTGTCAATTTTGCACGTCCGATGACCTGAACAGCTACTATTATTATGCAATCCCTTCGGTCCTTTTCATCCATCTAGCACATATCGCTGTGCTTGGGGTTGTCACCTCATCGCTCCTCTCCGGAAGATATGGAGCACGGTGGAGGACTCACGCAACAATTACTGGGGCGTCATTGGCTGCAATAGAACTGTGGGTGCTGTCAATATACCCCCTAACCCAAAACACCAAGGCGACGAAGCTGTCCGAGATCAATCACTTCTACTGGCGCATGAGGCTCGTTCGAGGGATAGCGTTCGCTCTCGCGGATAGCCTCCTTGGACTGGCCATCTGGCTATGCGCAACCAATCGCTGGCTAGTGACGCCGCCAACAGTGTCAGAACGACTAGATGCAAGCACCCGTGCTATGGAGATCATCAGTACGAAACTGGTTGCTCTTGGGGCGATGCGTAACGCCATCTTTCGGAATGGCCCGCTGCGTGAGCGGACAGAGCACTACTGGCGCGAAGAATCGGACGTGATGCATGAGGTCCTCGAAGACCGAGACGTCTTGGATGGGACGAAAAATGCCCTCACAAGGATGGATTTGGATAAGATCACGACTGCTGCGGATCAGTGGTCCGGGGACATCATGATCAAGCTACAGGCTAGCGAAGAACCAACAAATACAGAATAGAAATCTACGCCTCGATCTCATATTTGCTGAAGAGCTATCGGATGTTTTCAAGACGGTGCAAGAAGGAACATATCCCTCATCATTCATTTCCAATTCGTCCTTTCATTCCCACAAATGCGCCATATACCCCCAGATACATAGGACAGAGGGTTCTTAGCTTTGCTCTTCCACCACGATACCCCATTCATGGTGTTCTTTTCCATACATAATATCTGAAAGCCAAGTCTTGATCTGCTTGGTGTACGGGCCTGCTTCGCCTGCGGTCATCGGCACACGTATGTCCGTCCCCCGGAAATGAATTTCCTGAACAGGTGAGATGAAGAAGGCGGTACCAGCCGCGAACGCTTCAAGCAGCCTCCCGTCTCCGGCGGCTTGCACAATTTCGTCCATCTGGATATTCCGTTCCACGATATCCAGTCCTTGAACATTCTCGGTGGACTCGCTCAACCTTTCCCTGACCAATTGCAGAACCGATCGGCGAGTGACTCCGTCTAGGATGATTTTGCGATCCAATGGCGCAGTCACCAGTTCTGTGGCTCCAGATCGAGTTCTCCAAACCACGAAGAAGTTCGACGCACCGGCTTCCGTGACTTCGCAGTTGTCGCCGAACAGCCACAGAATCTGGTTATATCCCGCCTTGCGAGCCTCTCCTTGCGCAACAAGCGAGGGACCGTAGTTCGCTCCGACTTTCGCATGTCCGAATCCACCGGGCCAGGCGCGAATCGTATCGTCTCCGCTTGCAAGAAGTTTCATACCCTGAGGGCTTCCGTCGGCGCCGATAGTCGGGGCATCGAGTCGAGGAAAGCACGTTAATATAACGTATAAAAGAGCTTCGTTCGGCCTCTGCACTCCGAGTGCTGGATCTGAAGCGATCATCGTCGGTCTGAGATAGAGGAACGACCCCGGTTCGTCTTTCGGTAACCACTTCGGTCCGTCCGTCGCACATAGTTTCATGATGAGCTTCAACAACTCGGTCGGAGCAAATGCAGGCAGGGCAATCCGCGTTGCTGAATTCAGCATTCGTGCTGCGTTCAGATTCGCTCGGAACAGCCGCAGCTTCCCGTCATATCCGCGATAAAGCTTCAACCCTTCAAAGCATTCGGTGGCGTAGTGGAGGCAAGAAGCGGTCGGCATCAGGCTCAACGGACCATATGGTTGGAGAGCGGGAGCATGCCATCCTTCTTTCACCGTCCATTTGGCCGTGATCATATGGTCCGTACATATGTTTTGAGCGGCAATTTCCGGACTTCCAGGAACGGGTACGGGTCGAGGCGATGCGGTGTATGTTGATGTTATTCGCGAGGCATCTAACTCGGCAAGCTGAACGCCAGACACGCCATTGGCGCCATTGGTCAAGGAATGTGCGGTCTTCGATAATGCGCTGGAGACTCCAGCCGATGTGAGTTGGGAGGTCGTATCGATGGCGGCGGGAGGCATTTTTTGGGATGGGCGGACGGGATCGAGCTGAAGGGAAGGCGATCGGTCAGAAGGATGAATGACAATGAAATATAATCAAGGTTAAGAGTCAGCTATATATCAATTGCTTTGGAAACTGGTGACTGGGTCTCGGATTCTAACACGGATGCAATTTCTGTGAGGAGAGTCGGAGTTGCACAGTCATAACTCATATATGCACGTATGTCACGGACTTGATATTGGTAATGACTCCGAAATCGCGAATTCTTTGTTGGACCCTCTCTTCGCCCCTCCAACCCTCGCCGGTTTCGGTTTTGCATGGAAGAATCTTTATGTTCGGATCTAGGGCGGAAGGGACCCAGTCTCCCAAAGTCCCATGGGAATATGATGTTGCTCTGGCTGAATCGGAAGCCTCCAAAGTGCCTGCGTGTCTATGGTACGCGATTTGCGATGTTGCCAACACGACGCAACCCGACAATTGCCGTTTCTAACCTTCCTCATTTCGATATCGGTTCTCCGAAACTCCAGGGGAGGGCTTGAGCCGTTGATAGACATGAAGTGCTTGAACAGCATGCATAATTAAAAGAAGGATTGGAATATTGATTGGTTCAATTGTTGACAAAACCGCGGCTGACATCCGATCCGTGGTTGCATCCATGGATGGTTGCGGCACCGCATTAATAATACCTAGCTGGCTGTTAAGGTTGCCTCCTCCGCTACCGCTAATGACTCTCAATTCGGCCAATTAAACAAGACTTTCGGACATCAAGCGTGAATTCATCATCCTGGTGGGAGTGAAAGCTGGAGGTCGGGTGGTTGAATTTCAGTAATTTATATATTTTTCTTCGGATGACTGATAGAATTTAAATTATGCACATAAATCGCTTCTTTCCGAAATTTACGCTAACTTAGTTCTGTATAGGTTTGGTTAGATTAAGTATTGATGCCTTGCGGCCTTAGGCACCAAATCTGAACTACGTGAAGCTCCTCAAAATCTCACCATCTTAACTCTATCTCCGCCTCCTAATTAGTAAATGAAAACTTGGCATGAAATATTGCCAGACCTCCGGAAATATTTCATGAAAATTACAGGCACAATAGATTTCATTGAAATCTTTCACCCACCCTAGCTGGAGGATGTTAGGTACTCATGGACAATCCTCTTTCTTCATAGCGGAGGTGAGATGTATCAGCCTGTTATCAACATAGATACCGAATTCTGAGGACTGCATTAATAGCTCCTGGCTTTATACTGTAGTAACATTGCAGTTAATTCAAGTTAATTCAAGTTTCGGCTGCAAAATTCAATCAAACTGTGGATGATTTATGAAGTTTGTCAGCCCAGCCGGACAACGAACTTAGTCAGAGTTGACTTTATTGCGCCACTTTTCAGTCCCCATATGGCGCAGTCCAGATGTGGCGCAATTTGCCGGTCACAGCCACAGCCCTGGACACAGTGGAGGTCTGGCCTATCAATCACGATTTCAATCTCAGTTCGATGTTTGCGTTTCAGATTATGGCACATGGGAACATCAGAAGTTGACACCACCGGACAAACTTAGAGACCTGATCGACTGAAAGTGTGCAATCCAGCCTCATACATCCACTTCTTAGATGCACTGAAGAAAGAGGCAGACTGAATTTGAGACTACCATCCATTCAACTCCCCGCCGACCTCAGCAACCCACAATCCGAAGTCTACCTGGAATATCTAGCCATTGTACCGGCCTATACCTACTTATTCGCCGCCAGGATGGATATTCGAATCCTTAGGCCGTCTGATATCCCCCACGTTCAACAGGCCAATCTTACAAATCTCCCCGAGAACTACTTTTGCAAATACTACCTCTACCACGCGCTCTCATGGCCACAATTGTCATATGTCGCTGTGGATGTAAGTGTACAACCCTAATCAGACGGTCCAACCTGGATAGATATGACACAGTGCAACTCACTCTACTCTCAGGTCTCCAGACCCCAGAAGTCGCCATATGACCCTCCAAAAATCGTTGGGTATGTGCTAGCGAAGATGGAGGAAGAGCCCACCGATGGTGTGCAACATGGCCACATCACCAGCCTGAGCGTGATGCGGACTCATCGGAGATTGGGATTGGCAGAAAAAATGATGAGACAGAGCCGTAAGTCCTTGGAATTTTCGCACCTGGATGCACAGTTATCCCTCCACCCTGCGATTCATGGTTCAGACCCTTTATGTGCACATCACAATATAACTGTTTCTTATTGGGTACTTCGTTCTGACTATGAAATACAACCATGTAACTGGGTTAGCGAATGTTGATCTAACTTGGAGTAGAACGGGCCATGGCAGAGACATACGACGCTCAATATGTGTCCCTACACGTACGTGTCTCAAACGCCGCTGCGCTGGGTCTGTATCGAGACACACTGGGTTTCAACGTCGAAAAAATCGAAGCCAAGTACTACGCAGATGGCGAGGATGCGTACAGCATGCGCATGGATCTGAACAACCTGCGGAGACCTGTATTGGACGACTCAGCCTCCGAGGGAGAGGCAGAGGACGAGGGTGGGCCAGTCGGTAGTGCGGGAAAGAAAGGCGACGGACCCGCAGCTGGCAAGGATAAGTTGAGGAAGGTCAAGGTGGGCAGAGCATTGGGTGTGGGAAATTTGGTTGAACGGGTCGAGGGCTCGAAGGCCGCTTGAAAATGGTGTAGTTAGTCAAGAACCGCTGACTGTCCGATTGAGGTCATGAGGACAAAGCACTCTAAGCATTTAGATCATTAGATTGGCCTAGCGAACGCCCCGAATCAACATGATACTTCCATCCACTAGTATGTGAAGGAAACCATTCAGGGGACGTCGGGTTTCTGCGTCAACATAGGCCTAGAAAGTCAGAACGCCTCGTTTAACGCCGTCAATTCTAGCTTCCGTGAACAGCGAGCAATTGGCATGTCACTCCTCTCATATCAATTTCTGGGGGTTGGGCGTATTCACCCAGCCTATTCAACTCGTGACATCGCACTTCCCTCTACGGCGTTGGGTTGACGTCACCACACTGTTGTTGACCTAAGGTAAGGCAGTCCATGTCGGCTGCGATCGAAATAGTATTGCAAACTACCTTTGACTTGACTGTTCCGAAAATAGGAGAATGAGTCGAGATTGAAGGTCGAGATTGTTGGGACAGTCGACCAATTAATTGCGGCCGCCAAAGAAAACCCAGTTCAGCGCTGAAAACATCCATTGATAGAACCACGACATCCATCCGGTGGAATGGGCAACGCCGATGCTCCACCGGCTTTGCTTCAAGATGCCCGCAGCGCGAGGTATTGCTCGCTTGTCGAATTCTGCGACGGCTTCCTCGAGGTTTTCATATGCGCAAAATTGCTCTGCGAGCGTGAAAACATCATGAAGCGCAAGGTTTGCACCCGCGCCGGCAAAAGGAGAAACCGCATGGAGCGCATCCCCGAGGAAGATGGCAGGAAAGTCTCTTACCGCATTCCCTTGTTCAAACGGAGTCTTGTCCATTGCATTGAACTTTATAATCGAAGTCTTGTCGGTATTTTGGATAATCTCCTGGAATGGCTCACGAAAGTAACTTCCCTTCTCCTGCACCAGGCGAATGAGGTCGTTGGCCTCCTCCTCGTTCATCGGTTGTTTTTTCGCGGGTTCAGGAGTAGCTGTTCGCCAACTCACGTTCCAGGATGCTCGAGTCTCGTCCTGCGGAGAGACAAACACACTGATTCCAGTCCCATTAAGAACGAGACCCCAGTCTTTATCGGCCGGGGGTGGAATCTGTCCGTCCGTGAAAACGGACGCTGCAGCAATACAAGTTACTCCTGCGTAGTCCAGCGTATCCTGTGGCCGGAGCTGGGACCTGATTTTGCTGGAGCTGCCATCCGCCGCAACAAGGACATCGCAGGATGCTATATTGCCATCGCTGAGATGGACATTGAGCGGCATGTCCGTACCTCGTTCGACAGACACGCAGGAAACTCCCCAAACGATCTGGTCATTTGGATCGACTGCGTCGATGAGAACGCTCCTCATGTTCTTACGAGAGATTCGTAAGCCCTCGACAGGCAGGTCTTTCCTTTCTCGTCCCGAAACCGCGATCAGGGTTTGCCAATCATTGTTCCATACATGGAACGTGCCTTGTTCTCCCTGTTGCCCAGTGATGCTTGCCTGAAGCATCTGATCCACGATCCCCATCTCTTTTAGCGCCGTCATTCCATCGCTTACTCCATCGCTACGCAGCGAAAGAGAGTATCCTTCACGACCCATGACATCGGCATGGGTCTCCCGTTCGTATATGATGATCCTGGGCGGTTTAGGGTCGCCGGGTAGGGATGGCCATAGTTTTCGGAGAGAGATAGCAAACGCAAGACCCGAGACCCCCGCACCCGCTATGAGTATCGTTTTGTTTGCGACATAGGGAGTGATGTTTGGTGCCATGGAGGGCAATAAGAGATGTCTATGAATTTGCGGATGTTGGGCAAAATGAAAGGGGCGAATGACAAACTATGAGGATCTGTCTGTATTTGGACTGTGGAGGTTTGTGTCGCGTGAAACGTTAGCAGACGTACCGATGAGAGGCATGTATTGCCGAAGGAAGTCATTTCAAAAGCTTTTAAATATTATAGCGAACTGGAAAGCAAGGGATGTGTATCTCCGACGCGTTTTGGTCGAGGAGGGGTAATATCGTATTGACGTGTCGTTGCCGCGTGGACCTTGATGTGTTTTACGAGCCCTGACTCTTTGACTTCCAACTTCCAATGTCAATACAAATTGAACTATTCATGAGGACGCGATGGATTGGATGGCGTTGATGATAAGCGCCTTTCCAGGATCCCCCGTCATCGATACGAGAGGTGGCTTCCCCTCACTGAGGCTTGAGCTTTGAGTGAAGTGTGAACGACTGCTCTGCATACTCCTTCATAAATGTCATGAAGATGATTTGATCCTCCTGTTAGCCAGCAGAATGATGCTGTCCAGATTCCAGTAAAGGAAAATGGGATGTGAACCTTGCAAGATTAATATCCCGAGCAGCTCGTGGTAGTGGCTCGTTCGGGCGCTAATCTAATCCCTATCCTCTTTAATTCGTAATACTCGTACTTCAAAGAAAAGGCGCGTAAGCATCGGAGAGAAAGACTGGACGAACAGTCATCACCCATCACGACTCAAGAAGGTGATGCTAACATGAAGCATTTGAAATTTGAACGCATTAACTACTAGATATGAGGCCAAGCTGTTGTTTCCCACGACCCGTTACGCCGAAGAACATGTTACATATTGCCTGCGCCGGCTCGTTCAACGAAAAAATTACTCCGCAAATAGGCATCCTCTATCATTCACAACTCTCCTTCGCTCCCTTTCGTGAGATCTGGGAACTGTCAAACAATCCGAGACACATCATCGGTCGCCTTCGATGTTTCTTGGGTGAGCTCCTTTTCGGAAGCTGGTGGCTCACTTGTTGGCTTTTCCTTGCACAAACCAAAAGCCTTTGCAAGGAGACCATTGGAACCGCCGAGGTGGAAAGGATCAACCACTTGTAAATACCAAGGGCGCGCGAATTTCTGGCGAGAACGCTCTCTCCTCGTATATTCTTCTAGTTCGGTGCCATCAAGCTCCCAAAACTTGGTCTTTTGATCTCTCTTAGTAACCAGACCATAGACGTCGAATGGATCGAAAAATGTTACCCAGAAGGGGCGGGTATCGTTCCATCCAGGTCCGCGGAGCTCTGTCTTGCCATCCTTCGAGAGGAACGTATGATTTGATTTCGGAAGTCGTTTGCCGGGATGCCAAATGTTCATTATAAAAGTATTAACCAACATGAAGGCGCCATCAAAGACCCAGAAGTAGGTCTCATTGGTGTATAGCTCGCCTTCCCAACCCTGGAAGTACTCGGCGATCCGATAAATGCATCTTGCCGTGACGATGGCACAGGAGACATAGATAATAATCAAAACGGTCCGTAGCTTCGAGTTGAGCACATTGATCTTGAGTGCCTTGCGATGGAAGTCCGCCACGAATAAAATGAAGACAAAGAACATGACCGCCTGGGTGATGAGGCCTGCCCTGATCATGTTTGAGCCCACAGTTCTTTGGGCATCGGTCAGAGACGAGTTGGTGACTCGAACTACACCATTTACCGTTATAATTTCCACAATTCCATCGATGGCGAGGAACGTCGTCACTACCCGGCCGGGATGGATGGAAGAGAGGTAAGGGACGTAAAACAAGACTCGCGAAAAGATCAGGTAATTGATCGCAGCGTAGACGGGAGGCCCCTGGGTCCATTAGCTATTTGGCTCAAGAACTTCGCATTGGGGTTCTTACCGACATGACTAGCACATTACTAGCAATGAGGATTCCAAGGTCTGAGATATGGTATGCTCCAACTTCTCTCGTCACCATGCCAGTGCACAGGAGGAGCGCAGCCCAGGGCATGAGGAGCGTAACACGCCATGATTTGTACCGTCTGTCAAGAAGATCAATTAAGCGGGACTAACGAGAGGAGTGAAGTCCTTACATTGTCTGATATCCATGCCAGATGCCTGAAATCGCGAAGAGGACGGAAAACACAATCGGGGCTATTTTATTGGGTTGATAAAACCACTTGCTGCCTTCCTGATATCGCGACCAATTTGGTTCCGACATATTGAAGCCTGAAGGAAATTAATTGGACTGGAGAGACTTTAGAATGATAAAGGCTAAATGGGCATGGTCTTTCAAAAGGACAATGAACTTGAACGGCAATAGGACATATTAAATAAGTACAAGGCCACGGCAAGGCAAATCCATAAGTAGATATCGCTGTGTCGAACAGCCATAAAGTCAGCCTGAACGTTCGGCCTGCCCGATCCCTGCTTGATAGTCGCAGATCTGTTGGCTGAGTTCCAAACCAACTGCCTAGGCCACAAATTGGCAGCATCGCGAGCGCTGAGCACGAGCACTGAGTAGAGACGCGAGATTTCCGATGTCACTTTGGCAGGACCGCCTGGACAGTTTATTACTGGTATATGGCGATCAATCGCCATTCGACAATGATGGTGCACCAATCATCCTAATTAGTAGTGACGAAAGAAATGAGAAAAGAGGATAATAGCCAAGCCTCATTGGATAATGGATAGGCCAGGCGGGAAGAAAACTGGCAAGGCTCCCACGAGGCAGGGAGAACCAAAAGAATGTCATACGTGGCTGGACATGACATATTGGCGGTGGAACAACCGATCAACGAGCCATGCTCCTCCTGTTCCGGAAGGACTAGCGAGATCCTGCTATTGCAATAATTGATAAATCATAAATGCGACCACCGCGACATCAAGTCGATGGCGACAATTCTTCACTATTAAGGAAAGATACAGATCTCTCTAGACGTCTGGAAGGAGTAGGTTCCGGAATAGTTAGAGCCAGCATATGTCATAGTCTCATGGAGTCTTTAAATTCCATTGTCACTTATAGTCTCTACGTGTCCAGTTGTAGGTGAGTTGTAAATTGTAAGTTGTAGTTGCAAGCTGCAAGTCGCAAGTCGCAAGTCGCAAGGTGTGGTTGGAAACGGGTTAGCGCCGTTCAGGACCCCTTTAGCTGCAACTTTCTCCTGTCGACTGTCGACGACGAGTTCGAGGCACTCTCAACATAGTATTATTCCGCACCCCATACTCCGTTACAGATACACGACTGTTCAACAAATGCATCACGTTCGGAATGCTGCGGAGAAATGAGTCATTTCAAAGTACCTAGATGATTGGACTTTTCGTGCGGCATCATGGAGCCCTCAGCAAGCTCCAAAGTGACTGGTTAGTGTGGGCATTCCCAAGGCAGACCCAGCAGTTCGCTAACCACGGCTTACCCCATGGAATAGTTGAATATCACGACCCATCTGGTGTCTTTCCCCTGATTGCTTCACAGCTCCAATCTCGCTTGCCTCTTCGAAATTTGCATTGGAAGGCACCCACAAGGCCGCTTAGGTCCATAGAAACTTTGCACATTGACTTTGTCCCTGCTCCTGATATCATTGAATCTGCCCGACCCGTAAGTGTTGGCCCAAGGGCAACCAATAGCGGCGATAATGGGTCGCGCAGCTCGTCGCGGCCGCCATCGCGAAGCAGAAGCGATGCCTTGAACTCCGACGGACCGAGATTTCCAGTCCGTGAGAGGAGACACCAAATCCCCGGTCTACGGCAGACCCCATATCTGAAAATCTTGCTGTTTCGTTGCGATGACCCCGAGACTTACAAAGTGGCCGCCCGAAAGCAACTTCGAGAATGGGTGAGATCCCACACTCCGCCGTCCCAATCCTCTTCCGGATCCGCCAGCGGCCAAGAGAACCACGATGCTTTTGAATGGCTTATCATCCATGTTGTGGTTCCCGATACGGTAGCCTCTCTTCAACCTCGATCAAGCGGTTCGTCGAGTAGCAGTGCAGCCGCCGGATCAGAGAGAGCCGGCGGGACTTCGAAGTGGCCTGGAAGGGGTTCAAGTACCATCTTCGAGAAAGTTCGACAAGATTTCAATGCCTCAAGCAAATCTGCCCCAGACCGCGTCGCTCAAATCAGAGTCCAAAAGAATGAGCTGCCGGCCGATTTTCCTTTGCCATCTACGGCCTTGAGCCCTGCATCGACCCCTTATGGAGACGGCCCACAAGAGCAACTGAACTCCTGGAACGATGTTATCGCTAAATTGAAGAGCCTTATCTTACTGTCGTTTGATCAGCGCGTAAGCCAATACGAAGAGGACATTCGCGAGAAAGATTCTCAGCGTGCCTTACCGGGCTGGAATTTCTGCACCTTCTTTGTGCTCAAAGAGGGCTTGGCCCGAGGATTCGAGAATGTTGGTCTCGTGGAAGATGCATTGGTGGGATACGATGAACTTGCTATTGGCCTTGACACGATCCTTCGTGACCAGTCTTCAGGTGGTTTAGAAGGCCATGGAGGGATATTACTTGACTACACAGAGGATCTGCAGCACCAACTATTGAAAGCGCAAGCCCAGGCACAATCGGCGGAGGATCCCTCGACGTCCTCGCATACGCAGATCGACTTGTTCAACCAATTCTTGGAACGGCCGATCGAGTCGTCTCGCAAGGATTACAGGGACTTGATCATGTCAAACAACGTCTCGGTGTATGAGTTCAGATGTTATATTTTCGCTCGACAGATGGCTCTACTTCTTCGGATGGGCAAAACAACCACATCTTCAGCCGGGCCTGAGACCGATGATCTTATAATTTTAGCAGAGCTTTGCCGAAGGGCCGTGGCGTTCATCACAAACCTCGCCAGAATTGTGAGAGCAGACCTCTTGACAGGGTAAGTCAATGGAATCTCCCGTGAAGTTCTCGCCGCTAACAGTTGGATTAGATCCGAGTCGATCCCAAACTCTAGGTCGTCTGTGGAAGGACTTGTTGAGCATCTTACGGCATCTTGGATCCATGCAACCGCATCCCAAATACTCGCCGTAACTGGGAGCTCAGCCTTGCCATTTACATTGAACAACTCCTTACCGACAAATCCGCCAATGGACGGGAAGTCTAACCCTTCCGAAGCGAGAACAGCAGTGCATCCTTCACGGGCGAGCTCGCTCGTCCATCGCCGCTCGTCCGCACAATTTTCCGGCGGGGAGCCACCATATGCTTCCACACCAGCAACTAGTCAAGTGATATTTGATCAGCAGCAATCACTTCAGACATCCGCACCAAGAATTCCTGCTAGAGGCCCCGAGGGACTCAAATCAGGTCTGGAAGACTACTCTGCATCTCGAGGAGAGCTAGTTCTCTTGCAACGTCGCACACTTGAGGAAATTGGAGAGAACAAGGATTGGTTTGTCGGGTGGAGATCTAAACTTCTCAACCAGGGCAGGTCATTGGACGATGTCGACCTTGATGACGATAGTCAACAGGACGAGAAATCGATCAAAAGCACTGATCAAGGGATCGGGCTCGCTGGGTTATATTTTCCCTCACTGGCGAAGGCTATGCGGTCACTTTCAGACTTCCGAGAGTTGTATGAGAGTCTCAGCTATTACTCGCTGAAACACTTCCACACCGCTGCTCGCGTTCAGTCTGCGGAACGGATCATGGGTGATTTGGCGATACTGAAATTTGAACTGGGTGACTATGCTGGTGCGGCAGTCTACTTCAGCAGAGCAAGCCCATTATACGCACAGTCGAGGTGGGGATTTGTTGAAACAGCGATGCTAAAGTTGCATGTCCAATGCTTAAAGAAGCTCCATCGAAAAGATGAGTATATCAGGGTCCTCTTCCGTCTCCTTGCAAAGGCTGCCGCCTCTGAGAAAGCTCGCTTGCTCCCTCGACCTAAGCTCAAGCCACACACCTCGAGTTTGGACAATGCGGAGGTCGTTGCTAGCACGATCCAAGCGACATGGCTTGATGATGACTTGGTCGATACGCAAGGCTATTTGGCTGAGCTTGTCTCCTTTTCAGATGAGCTTCCATATGATGTCACCGTTCCCATGGCACATTATTTTGCAGATATCACGGTAATACCAACCATACGACACTTCGAAGACAAGGACGGGTTCGAGCTGCAAGTACGGGTTCGACACGTTCTCTCCGATGATGTGTCTATTCAAGAGGCCAAAGTTTTATTAAAAGCTTCAGGCCAACGGCAAGTTCCAGACATCTGGCTGACCAGTCGACAACCAACCACTGTCCGGAAAGGCCTTCAATCGATAATGGTTGAATCGCATATCAATACATTTGGAGACTATACCATTGATCAGGTATTGCTGAAGTCGAATAAGGTTGTCTTTGTGCATGAAACGGGCAGCAAAGAATCCGCATCCGCGCCTTTGGATCCGCCACTATCAACATCTGGCCATTTACATTCATCCAGGAGACTCCGAGTTCGGTCCTACGGTCACGCAGATGCATTGGACGCCAACCTATCACTCTCCGACTTCATCCATATCGACAAGACGAGAAGCATTGATCTTGCCATTTCAACCCGGCGGAACGAAGTCTCGACTGCCGTGATTAGACTAAAGGCAGGGACAGCCGGATTGAGAATCCATACCAGCGATTGTTCGATCCTTCAAGGACCCGGCAGACTCGGCGATGTCAATCGGTCGGGGATCATTGAAGTATCCGATATTCCCTCTGGAGGTGTGACGAAGCTTAAGATCCCGTACGAGCTGGAGGCGAATCCTAAAGATATTGCTGTCTCCATGGAGATCAGTTATAACACAGCGTATGGTTTGTTCGTGTTCCAAACAGCGTCGTCCTTGCCTGTCGAGCTGCCGCTCGATGTGAATGTGCACGACATCTTCAAAGCTTCCTCCCTTTTGTCACGCTTCACGATTCGCACCGCAACCGGTATCCCGCTTCAAGTATTGAACATCAATCTCCAGGGGTCCAAACAATACGCCGTACAGCCATCTTCCTGCAAAATCACCCCAATGATAATATTCTCCAAGGAGCCAGCATCGATCCTCTACAAAATCAAGAGGATCGATAAGGGACGTCCTGACTCTCAGCTCCTTCAAGATCACGGTGTCAAATCTTCACCCATTGTGCTCGAGGTAGACTACAGGCGCCTTGAAGAGGATATTTTTACGTTGGCGGAATCACAGTTTGAAACGGGACTTGGACAATCTGAACACGCTCGATTTGTCCGGCTTTTGTTGCCGTGGTTCTCGGAATCTTTCAAATCTAGATTAGGAAGGGCTGACTTCGACAAAATCGCCATGCTAAAGACGATCCCGCTGGGCTCTTTCGACGAGTGGAATTGGTCAGAGGTGGTTGAAGCGCTGCCTGGGGCGATGACGCGGAACATCTACGACTGGCTCGAAACATGGCATGAGGTAAGAATACCCTTTGATCTCTACAGGCTTGTTATCTAACCATTATTCTTGCAGGCTAATCCAACCATTCTGCTACCGCCTGTAAACTCACTAGGCGAGTCCGCATTGCGTACCCGCCGGATTGCCATCACCGTGACGATCCCCCGGATTCCCGTGGTGTGTACGGCCACCATCGCCCTCAAGCCCAATTGCTCGGACTCTTCATCACCACTCACCTCAAACCAACCACACATCATCCCCATCGGAGCTCCTATTTCCGCCACGGTAACCATCACTGCTACCCGCCGATGGGACCCCGCAGCGTCCCCTCTCGCCACCGACCCGATCGCCCTCGTCTTCGAACTCGACGCACACCCCGACATCTGGCTAATCGGCGGCTCGCGTCGCTGCGCCTTCACCGTGACGCCCCCTGAAACGGCGACTTTCCCGATCGTGCTCGTGGCATTACGACCCGGCCGTCTTCTCCTCCCGAGGGTGGAGGTGCGGGCGTCCGGACCGACTGACTCGCAGAGCAGGCCGGCGGGACAGGCGGACGATGTGTCTGGAGAGCCGGAGGTGGTTGTCGAGACGGACTTTACGGGGGTAGGGGAGGCGGTAGTGGCGATACCGGATGTAGGGGCGACGACGGTCGGGGTGGGGAAGGCGGAGGGGATGCATGGCGGCGTGTTTCTAGTGGAGACGGAGTCAAGGGAGGCAGGGCTTGCGTAGATGACTCTGTGGGGAACTGGGGATAACGGGACGATGGTAGTGTGCATGTCAGCTGAGACGTTGCGGAGAGTTTGTGGCGGTTGATCTAGATTGGTTACATGAGTAGTTGTGCGATGTTTCGGGCACTCCGGATGGTCCCAGCTTTTAAAGCCTTATATTTGGACGTTCTATTGGTTTCTGACCATGCGGAGGCCTTATGGAAGAAGTCCCGAAGACGCAGGTAGTGAGGAGTCTTCGTGTAATGGATAGCATTGATAGTCCTATCAGATGAAGCAGGTTAGAACACATGATATCAATTGGCTATTCTCATTGTACTGATCTACTAGTATTCACAACACAGTTTGAATATCACGGTACTCGCCATGAGGATGCGTTACAGCTCCGTTGGAAAATCCCCGTGAATGCCGTTTTATGATAGTATATATAGTCTAATAGTCTGTTACCTGTTAAGTGCGATTTCGAGCATTCCCTCCCTTTATGAAAACGGCACGGACTCACCCCCCATGTTCCAGCCCTCCCAGGGGCCAGGGATGCTTGAAAGTTTGGATAGAAGCGATCTCCACAAACAAATTGGGACTATGTTTCTGATCCGATGTCTCATCTCCAGACTCGGTGAGACTCCAATGTTGAGTGAATTAAACCATCAGGTTCAAAATCACTGGTGATCATATTAGGCACTACTCAGAGCCAGTTAAAACAACACTAGGAAGCGAGGCTGGCGAGCCAATGTCATGAACGAATTGCGCCCAGCTGTATAGAGATTGGCATCACATGCAGATCGAAGAGGCGGAGTGACGGTTCGGCATGTTTTTACAAAGCTTGAAGTTTCGGAAGAATGGGTGTAGCTTGGTGTACCCACCCAGTAAACAGAGAGTCTGGAGTAAATACGAATGTACCAATGAGGATCCTTCCAATGCGAGTATGCGACCCGTTTGATCCCGATCCCCGATTAGCACTTCGCTGCTACTACTATTCCCAGGACGAATCCAAACCATCCAGTTGAAAATCCGAAAGCAACCAAATTCGCTAGATACATAGTACCACGGCTCGCAGATAGATCGGTGGCGATACACACCCTAAAGTCCCTGATGGAACTTGGAGGCGTGGGGTTGCGCAAGCCACAGCGAACAGTTCTAGAACTTGGACAATAGTTTTCCAACGATATTGCCCCTTCGGACATGATCGACACACAGTTGACAGTACTCTGCCAACACCTGGCACTCTTGAGGGTTCATGGTAGCAGTTTGAATCTAAGGCTTAATGCAGCTACGGAGAATAATAATGCATGTGAGTCGTGAGAGGTAGGACAGGTTTCGAGCCTACCCAAGACCCTTAGCTAATGGATAATAGAGGAGCTCCTAGGAAGATGGTCGGTTGTCTTTGTCCCATGATTACAGGAGGAGCAATATTACAGACGATCCGTGGTCCACTAGCATCTGATTGCGGCAGATCTTCCTGGCGCCACTGCATGGGTCCTAAGCACCCAAATTCGAAGGGACCAAACCCGAAGCATATGGTTGGTTTATCGCGCTAACGCGCAGGTCGACTGGTCAAGCGAGCGGATCAGCAGATGGACTCGGAGCGATCCGCAAGATTACGACTCCGTTACCGATTGCAACGTTTGGAGGGGGTTTTTTCGGAGCAGCGCAGTCCAAAGCACATGTCTCATGCCTGTCCCACGAAAACCTAACGGTCAACGGAGGGCGATACCTAGTCCTCCGTATTCATGGATTGTTCTCAGGATACACGATGAAGGATCCTCGGTAGGTAGACGCAGTAAACAGTGAAGTTGCAAGTTGTAAGTGTAACACAGGATATTATTGTGATTTATGACTTTATGAGAAATAATGAAGGAGAAGGGCAGGAGCGGGGGTCCAAGCGAAGAAGCTAAAGAAGCTGGGCGAGGATTGAGGAAGCAAGGTTTCGCCGATTCGGTAGATTTATTGACAGGACAATTCACAGGGTGCGGTTGGGGCAGACACTAGGGGTGGGCCTCGTTTGAAGCTGACACAGATAAGTTACTGGTTACTAGGTTGTATGTAGTAGGTACACTGTAGGTGTAAACTCAAGAGAATGGAGACGGGAGAAAGTGGAGAAGGATGGTGATATGCCGATATCAGGGGTAATGGGAGAGGAAATATGCAGGATACAAAAAGATAATGCTTAGGAAAGGGGAACCCGGGCAGATCGGAAGGAATTGATAAGAGGGAATTAAAGGGATAGAATGATGGTTGGGTGATGGAGCGGATTCGGGATGGATTGCAACGTGTCTGATGAGAGCTCAGAGGAAGAAAGTGCAGTTAGAGTTCGAGCTCTCATGCATGTGTTGGCTGAGCTTATCCTTAAAATGGGAAAAGTCTAGCCTGGGCTTCCATGTCAGAGGGGTTGGTGCCTTGAAGCCTTACAGCCTGACACCCTACATTTGATGCCTGCTGAGCCATAGACCCCTGTCTCATCCCTGTCTCATCCCTGCATCGCCCTTCACTTTTGTTGCGACTTCGGTTCTTCGGTGGCTCGTTGAGACGCTGAACCCCCCAGATGCTGAACCCCAAGACGCCGATAATGAAACTCAGATCGGGAAATTCGACTTTGCTCGCTGCCGTGCTGCTGTACCGAACGAGTCCAATCTCATCGACGTAATGGATATTCCATGTTCAAGGCTGGCTGTCTAGATCTCAATCTGCAATCTGCAATCTCCATGTTGCTAGGTGCTTTTAATACTGCCGTAGCGTTGTTGTGCCTGGCCCCTGGGCTCCGTACCTCCCCTAAGTCCCTAATTCTGCTGGGCGCTAGCCCACCACGCTACCACAGCGAAAAAAAAAAGACCAACCGTCGCCCCAATTTTGCCTAGCAAGTCTCAAGTTCAGTCTGTTCTCAACACAACCCACAACTCCCTCTCCCCCCCGGTTGACCGCCTCCAGGTCTCCAGGTGTCGAACAATTGCTCCATAGCGCAAAAGGCTCTTACAACTTAAAAGGCTCTCGTGTCCCCTTGTCGCTCGCGTTTCCTTTTTATTCCCCAGGTTAGCCCTTTGATACACTATCGTTTGCCCATCCTTGGTCATCCAGCATACCTGGATCGGTGACCGTGGCCTTAAAAAGTTCGGTGTTGCCGTCGAAATTTCCCCAACCCCAAACCCCCCATCCATCCATCTCCATCTCTTCCCTCCGATTTCTCCACGAGGAATTTCTCTTCGAGGCGTTTGAAGCTTCGCATCGTCTATTCCGAGCTCCCTGCCACTTCACTCGAGCAATTGGCTTCGTTCGACTTAACATCATGGCCTCAACCACCGCCCGTCCTCGCCGCGCTGGCATCCGGAGGACCATCACCTCCGACTCCGCTCCATCGTCCTCGGCGCCCTCCGTGACCGTCTCACCGCTCGATTCACCGCTCCAGTCATCCTCTAGCACTTCGCTGTCGTCGCTTGGCTCGGTCGACGACGTTGAAGTCAAGGCTCCGGCCGCGCTGGTCGACACGTACGGAAACAAATTCGAGATCCCGGACTACACCATCAAGCAGATCCGGGACGCCATCCCGGCCCACTGCCTCGAACGATCGGCCCTGCGAAGCTTGGGCTACGTCGCCCGTGATATCGCTGGGCTCGCCATCACCTTCTATGTCTTCCACAACTATGCCACCCCAGAACTCGTCCCGTCCACCGCCCTTCGAGGCGCTCTCTGGGCCGGCTATACGGTCATCCAAGGCCTGTTCGGCACCGGACTCTGGGTCCTGGCCCACGAGTGCGGCCACCAGTCTTTCTCCACCTCGAAAATCTTGAACGATACGGTTGGTTGGATCCTGCACTCTTGGCTTCTCGTGCCGTACTTCTCGTGGAAACTCTCCCATAGCAAGCACCACAAGGCCACCGGTCATATGGATCGCGACATGGTCTTCGTTCCCCGGACTCGCGAAGACCAGGCCACGAGGATGGGCAAGATGGTCCATGAGCTGAGCGAGCTGATGGAGGAGACTCCGATCTACTCGGCGCTCATGTTGTTCGGTCAGCAAATCGGAGGCTTTCCTTTGTACCTGCTCGCCAATGCAACGGGCCACAATTACCACGAGGGACAGGTCGAAGGCAAGGGCAAGGGAATGAAGAACGGTTTTTTGAACGGCGTGAACCATTACCTGCCATCGAGCCCGTTGTACGAGCGCAAGGACGAGCACCTCATCTTGTTGAGCGATCTTGGGCTTGGCATCGTTCTGTCGATTGTCTTCTTCCTTGGGAAAAGGTTTGGCTGGTTTAACATTTTTGTCTGGTATATCGTCCCCTATCTCTGGGTCAACCACTGGCTTGGTAAGTCTCCTTAATCTTTCCCGGTGCTAGCAGAAACTGACCACTCCCAGTCGCCATCACCTACCTACAGCATACCGACCCCTCGCTTCCTCACTATGACGCCACCACGTGGACTTTCACTCGCGGCGCTGCCGCCACCATCGATCGTGATTTCGGCTTCATCGGACGACACATCTTCCACGGCATCATCGAAACCCACGTCCTGCACCACTACGTCAGCCTCATCCCGTTCTACAACGCCGACGAGGCCAGCGAGGCCATCAAAAAGGTCATGGGTAAGCATTACCGCAGCGACACTAAGCACGGGATGTTCGGTTTCCTGTACGCCATGTGGAAGAGCACCCGCTGGTGCCAGTGGGTCGAGCCCAACGCCGACGCTGAGGGCGAGGGCAAGGGCGTCATGTTCTTCCGGAACGTGAACGGCCACGGCGTGCGGCCGACGAAGCTGGCCCCGTCGGGCGAGACGGCACTGAAGCGACCGACGTTGGTCGTGGGATCCGAGAGCGATCATGAAGCGTCATGACCCGTGACGCCCCGCCGTCCATGATCCGGGAAGAGAATGCGCACTTGCATTTCTTGTCGTTCGTTGACTATCTGATGGGCCTATTTCGCGTCTTGCATTGTTCCGGCGTTTTGCCTTTTGTGTCTAATTGCGACTCCCGTCCATCTCTTTGGAGACGATTTTGCCATTGTCTGAAGAGCGATTCCGTTCGTTTTCATGATCGGTACTTGACCGGACGTTCGGATGGTCGTGAGGCTGGACATCACTTCCGACCACGACACGCAACCGCATTGATAGACGGGGAAAGATTTTTGGAGAGTTTATAGGAGAAGATGGCATTTCGAGGTCATCGATAGTGAATGGAGACACATCGACGTCCATGAATTGCGTCGCCTGATTTCAAATATGGCATGATATGCTAGACATAGACATGGAAAATCGAAAATCGAATCAACCCAGGAAAGCAATCTGAGTGAAGTCGGTTTCTTAATAAGAATATGAACAGAATGGCAACGAGAGCATGTAGAGTGTGACCTGGGGGAGGGGGAATAGACACAGGTTCCCATCATTCGAGCGGGGGGCGGCGGATATTCCTGCACCCGGCATCTAATCCATCATCACACCGCTGATCAGGGGAGGCTTTGCTGTCGAAAATCCACCCCTCCGCGTATCTTCTTTTGAATTAGTATTTCCAACTTCAATGTCGACGTTAAATGCACCTATTTATCGACTTTTTGAACAATCCCTCAGTGAACAGGTTGGCTATTCGGGGCAGTGGAGACACACATGCTCTATGAAAGAGTCGTATATTCGATTTCACTATGAAATGACAACCTGCTTTGTTCACAATACCATCGATTATACCGTACTTAACTTACCGGACGAAACATGATCCAGGTCATAGAAATATATGTCAGACAGATCTAGATCCGTTCATCACGATGGAGCAACCTTCCTAGGCTGTCCACCTTGTCAATAGACAATCAATCCCTGTTTCGAGACTTCACCGCCTTGAGCGGCACGTCCTAGCAGAGATTCGGGGTTGGATGATATCCTTCATTCTTTTCAGTTCTATCTAATGTCAAATGGGATTGCGGGTTATTCAACATTGTTCCCTACGTTCAACATCTCAAATGCACAGTTGAAGGTTTTGCAGGGGTATTGGCTTGCTCGTTTCTTGATTTGCCGTCTGGGTCTTTGGATATTCCGATACTGTTCAAGTCCGGTGCCCGGTCGACAGATGGTCGACTTGATTCTAGCCGATGCAAAAGAGCATTTAAATGTCCAAATCATAAGTCATTCTCTCCGGATAGCAAGCGAGACCTAGAACAAGGGCCTGGGTCGCGAGCCCGCCTCTAGGAACAATCCTCTTCGATGCACCCGCATAACCACAGGGTCCGAAATTGGTTATGGGTGCCTAGCATTGAAGAAAGCAGGCATGAACATATCACCGATTTTTCCTTTGCTGGCCTACTTGTGAACAGATAGCATATCAAATGATGTTATATCTTCTGGCATAGATGTTGATCTAGATTGCCCCGGCCGAAATCCGCACATACCGAAGGCCACTACTAAAGCGGCACCAACGGCAGTGGCCACTGTCGATATGGTGGAGATGCTGATGCACCTCGAGCTCATACAGTTCTGACAGTGGCACAGACATGCATCGTCATCCAATGCTTCGGCGAGGCTCTCATATACGGTTTCAATGAGTGCTCAGTCACTACTTAAAGCCGTGCCTGTCCAGCTCTAAGGACTTTTCACTGGCGATAAGGCATCAGTGTATCTCTCATCATTCGCGGATGCAGTTGAGAACATTCATCATACCCCTATCAGGCGAGTAAAGACAAAGGCTCTCTGTCCTGTTTGCCGAAGACACAACCAATCAAGCCCCCAGTCAAAGTCAGGTTTCAATGATAGGCCTTCCTCCAACTTCACCCCTTCTTGACCCTGGCAACGACGTTCTTGTCCGCTTGAATCTTGGGGATTTTGGCTTCTCGCGCTTGCTGCGCTCGATTCAGGAACTCTCGATTGGCTTTGATGGATGGAACTTCTTTCGTCTGCGAACCTTGCGACCCTGACGCCGGCTGTTTCGTTGTCGTGGTCTGTTTCTCAGGTGCGGGCGCCGAACGTCTTGAGGTAGGAGCTTGTGGAGTTGACCGAACCTTGTTGGACTGAGCCGGAAGCCTGCCCATTGGCCTTTTGGACTGCTCGTTTTTGGCACCAGTGGACGGGGTGCTCAGCTTAGGTACCGACTTAGTGCTGGATGCTCCAGCGGATACATTTCCTCGTGCACCGGTTCTCATGTCGTTCGGTTGAGGTGCTCGGGGATGGGTGGGTATCCGTGGAGGGACGCTACTCACTGCGCTAGCCGGGCCCATTGGAAATACGCCTAGAGGGCCTGGCTGCGATGAGACATCGCTAGCAGATACGGTGGACGGTGCTCGAGACTTCTTGGCGGCCAGAAAAGAGACGGGCCTCGACTTCGAAGCAGTTGACATGGATTGCGTTCCCGGAAGAGACGTGCCTTTTGCCGGTGCAGTTCCCGCGTGTATAGTATAGCCTGTTCGACGAATCTGTGGCTTGCCTTTCTGGGATAACGCGGGAGCACTGGCAGTCACTGGTGTCGGCCTCAGCACTGGGGTAGATGCAGCCTTCAATGGTGGAGGCGCTCCTCTTGGTTTTGGCATCAGCCCGGGAACGTTTGGGATCGACTGTTGCATCTTATCCAGGTTGTCCTTCGTCAGTTCCAGCTGCTCCTTCTTCCCCGTGGGCTTGCCGTGAGCAGCTGTGATGGCTCTTAGCATTTGTTCAAGCTCGACTGAGCCGCCGAGTGCTTTAAGGTCGGTTGCATCCTTGAGGCCTGGTTGTTGCATCGTCTCTACCAGCGCTTTGAGGTCGATCAAGTCTTTCTCAGACCCTCCATAAAACATGAACAAGACCACTAAAAATGCAGTCAAAGGCGCGAATATCGATAGAAATTCTTCCATGTTTCCTGTTTTCACCTCCGCCTCGATAAATTTTGCCGGTTGCCGAACGATCTTGCTTCCTTGCTTCTTCTGTTCGATCAACCAGTTGTGATCAGTTGGAAACTGGTTGAACTTTTGGAAATGTTCAAGGAGATAGTCTTTCTCTCGCCATCGGTTCCGTAACCAGATATCGAACGCCGTCGAATCATCAACAGGGATGGTGGTGATTCGAAAGCGTCTCCAGTACATGTTCACACTCTTCGGCGGTCGTCCTTCCAACAATGAACCGCGAAGGGTGTATATGTCTTGGCCGTACTGGCCTTCGGGCACGCCTTCGTAGGCTATTGTGCAGTCATATAGCCATTCGGTTGACTTGCGCAAGTTTTGAACGCAGAACCTCAACCCGGTGCTCCTCGGGAGGAGCTGGTGTTTCATGTCTTGAATACCATTCTTACTTGCCCATTGCTTGCTGCGCTCCCTCGTCATGGCTGAGAGGTTGGTCCCCTCAGGGAAGATCACGAGCCACATCGGGACTTCCGGCTTGTTCAGAGGCATGAGCTGCTCTTTGAACCGGTCTTTATCATCCGCCCATTTCCGTGAGAGGAAGATGAAATTGTAAAATTGCATTCCCCATCCGATTATAGGAACGTTCTTCAACGATTCTTTCAGGATGATATAGATGTGGCCGTGCATCTTGTTCGTGTACGCTATCCACCAGAGATAGAGCCAGTCAGTGTATAACTGGTGGTTGGACATCATCACCAGTCGCTCAGGAAACTTGCATTGCAAGCTCCCATCATCTCTTCGGAGGAGTTGACTAGGCATACTGTTGTCGCCGCTCACCCGAACCACGGTGGGACTCCACCACTGGGTCATTGTCGTCGCAAGCACACCAAACGACTGCTTCGTGAACGCCATGTAGGAGTTGTAAAACTCCGGATCGACTGATTTAAATGGTGCACCGATAAACTGTGAAGCGCTGATAGCGAGAATCCCCGAGCAGAAGGTTGATGCCGCCGTGAAGGCGCGCTCAACCTGTCCTGCTTGTCCATGTGGAGTCCGTCCAGATGGATGAGGCTCAACATTTGGTTTTTTGAAGTTCAAGCCGGCATCCTCTGGTGTTGAGGGGGTAGGTTTTGGTTTTGGTTTCGGCGGCATTGCTGGCACGGCGCTCTTCTTCCCGTATAGTTGAACAATCTGAAGCCCTGATGTCGAGTGGCGTGGAAGGAGTGCAGTTCAGAGTCAAAAAGTAACACCGACGATATTGTTTCACCACTACTATTCACAATTCTGCTAATATTGGTGATCTGATGGAGGAAGCAGGTGATTGAAATGTTTGCCCCCCCGTTCCAAAATGCGACTGCCAGAATCCTAGTGATGACATCGTCAAGCTCCAGATCGCGATGGATTCAGCCACCCCACGCCAGATCTACAGTCACTTCTTCCTGATCAAGATATTTGCGGCCCAGCCTTCGTGAGAGCGGAGCAAGTCAAGCCACAAGGGTCTGACAGGATCTGATGGAGTGGACCAATCACCAATCAGATCGTCCAACGTCTGGCATCGTCCAACTACGTCATTGCAGTCCGCAAGAACTGGAATTCTATACTGGAAAGGAGGAGACAGGTGGGATAGTGGGAGAGTTGAGAGGCTCGACGGTAGAAGGAAGGCACAAAAACTTTCCTTTCCCCTCTGAGGATTCTTTTGATAATCGGAATTTGAACAATCCCATCTTTCTGCCATCCACCTTCCGGGTCCATATTGACTGGACAGTCTATATAGTTCATCTCATATCTAACCAACATCCACCACCTTGGAATTTGAACATGTCGACAGCATCCATGAAGGCGCCGCCCACGAGTGCACGAGGAAAGGCCACCAAAATCCCCAATACTACCCCCAGGAGTGTACCCAATGGAGCTCCATCAGCCCCTCAAGTCTCCGCTTACGGAATCATGGCGAGCCGTCTTGCGAATAGAGTCGCCGAGATAGCCGAAAACATGACTTTCGTAGAAAAGCCAAGGCATGTGCCCATGAGATAGCCTCTGAAGGTACAAGTTAACAGTTGTATAGCGCCCCTCCGCAATCCCTCCCGGCCCCGGAGAAGAAACGACCACGAAAGTTGGAGATTCGACTTCAGAACACCGGACCGGATGGCGTTTCATTTTCAGCGCCTTTCCTCGACAATACTCTCAAAAAGATGCTGTCACTGCAAGAGAATATGTTGAAGCTGGGTGCTGAGCTGGCCAGTGAAGATGTACCGGAAAGCATCAGGAAAGACCAATTTCAACAGGCCTCAGAGATGAGCAGAATTATAGCCCTGATCTGTGCAGAGAAGGCTAGGCAAGGTGCTTGATAGCACTTACTCATGGAAATATTGGGGGGAAAAAATGGTACAAAGACTGGAAACGTTGAGATGTACGATATCTGTATCTGGATTGATTTTTGGGACGGTATGATCATCGGATGATGAAGGTACCTCGTTAGGTGGTGATTCTTTAGTGTTTGACTTATCAGAATGGGATGGAATCAAAGCAAATGAACAGAGGAAGACACTTTGTCTATGTCAAGTTATTGTGGCATGGTGATGCACCAACTGCATGGTATTCGTCGCCACCATATCAGTCCTTCGGGAACATATGCGCACAGTCAGAGCCGCCTTCTTGCTTGATAGATATTTCTATCATAGGATTATATTCTGGGGGAATCCTCCAGACTCGTATCGGATGGTCTGGAACGACCCCGAAACCTCGTGCTGTTCTACATAATCCAGTAATTATACAGGAAGGGTGTGAACCTGGTTCTCTCGGGTCGGATTGACTCGATACCCAGGAGCACCCCCATTCCCCTTCACCAAAAAAAAAGCTTTCTCATCATTTTACCATCCGCAAACCATCCTGAGCGTGAGCATATCCACCCACCTCCAAAAAGCATTGTTTCCTCTTTTTTCTAGGTTTCCTCGCCCAAAACCAAATAAGGAACCATCAACATTCCCCTGTTGTAGTGTGAAGTGGAATAGAAGGATCATCCAGCATTCCAAGACACGGGTTTCGGTCCATCGGTCCTCGAACATGAGTCAACAGCCCAAAGAATTGCCGCTTTCAAGAAGAACCGCCGCAACCGTTGGTAAAGGGCTGCTTGCCCATTTTTCCGGATTGAATTCGCTGCTCAATTCTACAGTTGTAGTCTAGAAGGCAGATCTCCTCGAACGAAAAGTTGATCAATAACGGCAGCATTGACACGCACTCGAAGGTTTGACTACCTTTGGCTACCGGGGATTTCCAGTGATCCGGGCTGAAGTGGCTCCAGACAAGCATGCCGTTCGATAACAGATGGCAGGGGACATAGTCATAATTGAGACTCTTTACATCATCCCAGGACATCGAGGCGCCCCATTGTTTCTTGAAAGAAGTAGGGAGGGTCTGGGGAACAGAGTGGTTGGCGAGGACCGTGGAAGCGGATGAACGAGACAATGGGTCCACCGAAGGGCTTGTATGCCCAATAGGAGGGGATGGCCGAGAAACATCAGCCATGGTCGAGGCTGAATTCCGTGGTTGGAATTGTCTGGGGTTTAAATTACCTTCACGGGTATAGGGAACTGAAGTTGATCGGGGAGGAGGCAAGGGGACGGGTGAGGGCGGTATCATGGTATCGGGTCCTCTTCCGGAGGAGCTAGGAGGATCCGGATGATGCTCGCCGGGCTTTTGATGGCTTGAGAGAACTGTATGGACGTTCCTAGCCCGAGTTCCATTCACGAGCTGTGTTGCGGGATGACCAGGAGTAGCCGCCGACGCCGTGGACTGCGTTCCAACTGTTTCTTCCATATCAAAGGCTGACATTTGGTAAGGGGAACTTCGATCGTTTCTAATGGACGAGAATTGACCAGAATTGGCGACGAGAACGCGACTGCAGCCAATTGGTGTTGCGTCGAGGCTATCTCAAGGCGTTTGAGCGCTTCGACGATGACATGGTGAGAAGCCGCCCAACGAAGTAGCTCTCTGATCTCGTCCGGCTCAAAACAGGCAATGAGATGATCCATAACATTGGTATATCTCTCGTTTTGCACGATGATCACATCTGAGATATATCCTTCGGGTGCGGGAACTTCCTTGATTGAGATACCGCCAGCGCTTTGTGCAAACCTCCAACAGGTTAGTGGATGTTTAGACAGTGCTGTACACTTCGCCTCCTGCCCTGACGGCTCTCCATTCCATGAACAGTTAGCAAGTTGAAATCGTGAAACAGACGCGAGGCTCGCCTACGTCTAATGGTGGTAAAATCCTGGAATGATTGATCCATGTTCAGGTGTACTGAATTGACTGTCGAATTGATGGTATGGAAATGGCATGCCCGAAGCAAATGTTGACATTTCAACACCCTCGCTTTGAAACCGAATGGCCTGATGATTCGACATCGATGCCCAATTCGGAGGTTTGAAATAATAAAAATAGTAAATCAAGCAGTGGCCAACATGGGAATGCCGCGTTTGAACTGGACTGAACAGACAACAACCGGTGATTCTTCGGTTCCAGTGGACGGAGCGTGCCTAACTTAGGATTTAAGTTACGGTCAAATCCGCTTCGTCCCAATTTGCCCCCTCATGTATACCAATGTAGGCATTTGCAAGGGCAGTTGTCAGGGCTTCACCATTTGATGTTCTTCGGATCAATCCAGACCTGCATAGCCATGGTAATGGCCCACTGAACCCTACCCTGTAAGAAATGGAGCATGCCGCTTCCATCAGTCAGAATGAGGTCCATACTACTGCTAGAATGAATTTCAATTCTTCTGAAGCAAGATGGCAAAGGGCGATGATGGGCTCGCACCAATGTTCCTTGATAAAAGGAATTGATGTCGGCTTCTCCCCAAGGATAGGCACATCGGCCAGCAACCCCAGAGAGAATGCATGCATCATCAAATGCTCTGGTAGTCGCTTTGTCGCCGCACCATTCGACTGACTTGTCAGTTCAAAACTGACAGCGGTCGGGTTTCGCCAAGTCTTTACAATACTTCTTGCTTCCTCTTCAATTCAATAGTTTGAGGGCGGCTTGCGATACCACAATCTCACAACAGCGATGTCCAAAGCTATTTATATTTTGGACATACTGGTTCACTGGAGAGCCGATATATCACGGTGCATTCGGTTTTGTGGGGGAGAACCAGGGAACAAGCTCTCCGGTTCTCTCGCAACACGAATCTTTCAACCTCAGCAAAGAGGTACCATTTCTAAACCGTCGATTTTTCCTATCTCCTTTACCATTGGCGGAAATCTGTAATTTTCCGGTGCCCAACTCTATTTCCTATACGCTCTTTGCATCATATCTCATATCAGTGCCTTCCGAGTCTGATAAAAGTCGAGGTGACGGTTTTGTGAGGGACGCGACTCTGGTTGGGCCTCCTATGCAACCCAAATCAATCGTTGGCCGACTATCTCATCCGGGTCAGAATATAGAAGCACTATGCTTCTATGGGCGGTAGGCGGGAAGATGACGTCGATAGGTACATGAGGTCCTAGTAATGAGCCAACGAAGCTCCTGACATATGACGCCGAATGTATTTGGCTATCGATGCCTGGATGATTCTAGAGTGACGGACGGTTGCTCGCATTGCGTAGCTGTGGATACGGATCTGTTGCCTATAGGTAAAGTATGCGTTGTATCGTCGTCGCCCGAGGATGAAATCTGGGATCCCAAGTAGAGAGGCCCACTATGACTTCCCTAATTAAGGTTGCTGGACGACTCAAAAGGATGTTCAGTGATCGATCAGACCAGGTCAGGGTCGCAGAATCACTGGAACGAGGCGTCAAGGCGTCAAGGCACCCAACTGAGCATGGGGCGGGGCTTGGCAACGTCAGGCTCAACGTGATTGGCCAGCTTCGATCAAACATTCACAGGGGTCCGCCATTTGACGATTTTCTTCATCCCGCCAGCGTCTTTACACAATTGCCGTCCCTCACCAGATTTCCAACTTGAATGTCTGCTTCATCCGCGCAAATTTGAGCGAACCTGCATACCTCACTCTTCTGGCGATCAAAGTTCCCTATTGCCCCTCGTCATCATGCCGAGCACTCACAATGTTGACAAGCCGTGGGATACAGGCGATATCGATAAGTGGAAGGTTCGCCATCCTGCCGCTCAATATATTGTGCCCACTTCTAACAGTAGATAGATCGAACCTTTCAAGCCAGAAGACAATCTTGGAGGCACCTTTGCGGAAGAGTCTTCTTTGTATGCGCCTCGTTGGACAGGTCATCGCCCCAGATGCTAACACTCGTCAGCGCTCTAACGTTTCCGAAATACCGCGAATTGTACCTCAAGGAAGCATGGCCATTCATTACCCGCTCGCTCGAGAAAATTGGTATTGGTTGCTCGTATGGGTCCCTAATTTCGAGCGTATTCCCTGTAAAACATCACTGACATGGTATAGACTTGATTTGATCGAGGGGATGATGAAGGTGTCGACAACAAGAAAGGTGCGCAAATCTTAGTCCTCGATGCCATTATCCCTACCCTTACTTACACGATACGCAATAGACATACGATCCCGCTGCCATACTCAAGGCCCGAGACCTTGTCAAACTATTAGCACGAAGCGTGCCCGCCCCTCAAGCGATCAAGATATTGGAAGATGGAATGGCGGCGGATGTCATCAAGATTCGAAGTCTGGTGCGCAATAAAGAACGCTTCGTCAAGCGGCGGCAGCGGATATTGGGCCCGAACGGAAGCACATTGAAAGCTCTCGAACTTCTCACGCAGACCTATATCCTTGTCCAAGGCAATACCGTCGCAGCAATGGGCCCATATAAGGGATTGAAAGAAGTCCGGCGCGTAGTCGCCGACTGTATGGCCAACATTCATCCGATCTACCATATAAAAGAACTCATGATCAAACAAGAGCTAGCCAAGGATCCTTCGCTAGCCAACGAGAGCTGGGATCGGTTCCTCCCCAAGTTCAAGAAGCGAAATCTTCCAAACCGACGGACGCCCTTCAAAGTTACGGACAAGAACAAGAAGCCATACACGCCATTCCCGCCACCGCAAGAGAAGAGCAAGGTGGATCTGCAAATGGAGAGTGGCGAATTCTTCCTTAGCAAGCATGCGAAGGAGGCGGAAAAGAGGCACGCAAAGGAGGCGGAGAAGAAAGAGAAGAAGGCAAAAAAGGAGATGGAAAGGGCTGCCGATTTCGTACCGCCGAAAGAACGCGTTGCACCGAGATGAAGATAAAATGTATCCACAAGACTGTGCACCACGAAGAGTTCTTCACGAGGGGTTGCCGATACGCGTCGACGTTGATTCGAAGACGAGTCGTCCCGGCCATCGTACCCGCTGTACTACCCAGTACTCCAATGAGGGGGCAAATTGGTATATTTCGGTGTCTATCGACAAAGAAAAAGTATCGGGCCCTTTGGCTGAGCAGGAAAGGAGCTGATCAATCAGTGAATGTAAGGAGGAGTATGAACATTAACTGCCGGTTGCTCTGCTGGGTGGGGAGAGATACGGGAATAGAACCTGGCTGGATTACTTCCTGTCCAAGAGATTATTTGATCTGATCAACAAGCGTCTAAATGTATGTATGAACTATGAGCATTTTACTTCCATCCGAAGACGTCCAACAATATCAAATGTTTGAACCTAAAAGACCTCTCCTTTCGCCGATACTCTTATGGGTTGGAAGGCGCTTCCGGCGCTTCCTTCAAGTGGTAGTTAAGCCTGACGCGTGAGCTGGCTGCGCTGGATAAAGCGACTTGTCTCGTATGATCCTATCGAATCGGCCCGTAGCCAAAGCAACAGGACAGTGACCAGATCTGAGCTGCCCCGGTATATATTCAAGGTCAGTTTGTCCTGGTATGTTGGCTCGATCGCCTAAGCACGCGACCATTCGGTGAAAGACTGACCGCTAAGGAGTGAGTTCGAGGTTCTGCTATGCCAACCCGTCTTGAATATGGACCACGCTGTAACAGAATAGATATACAACAATGGTCACGGGGCAACCGTGCACTCCCAGACGTAGGTCAGTGGCATCGGATCTTCGAAATCCCACGTCACAGCTACCAGAAACGAAGGCTGTATCCCTCTGGGTGGAAAGGGATGAGATCTAGAACAGCCCCTCCAGTCATGTTGTGTGACTGCTGACCGCGGGGAATATTCCAGCTTGGGGTCTACTATCAGGTCGCGTACGAGATGGATGTAAACCCATGAACCATGACAGCGTGCTCAATGCAGCCTTTGGCTTTGGATGAGGCTCAAGGTTCAATGTACGGAAGCGGCTCTTGCGGTCACGGAGTGTCTTGTAAGAGACGCCATGATTAGTAGACGTCACATATAAGGCTAAAAGCCATCCGTGCCATTTACAAATTGCAAGGCGGAAGTAGAGCGTTTTTGAAGTTTGAGCCTGCAGGAGTAAACAAACGATCAATCGGAAATTAATGGTTGGATGATTTAACGTTGCTACAGCGTATTTGATGTACAGGCATCCAAAAAGTAAGCGATTCGTAGTGGCCAGTTAGGGACGATAAGGCGGATCCCGGCTCCTGTCCCGAGCTCCTGATTCCAGTCATGAGTGTCACCCTGTGTAGTGGGAGATCTAATAAGGATCTGTTTTAATCTGATATTCTGATCCTAGATAGACAGGCCGAGGTGAGAGACTCCCAATAGGAGTCGCCGAACCCGATCTTGCTCTCCCGTCCCATTTCCACTTTTGAAGTGAAATGTGCGCCTAACTTACATAACTAGTAAGCTGAGCAAAGCGACAAATGGCAACGGCTCAACAAAGATACTAGTGATCGCAAGGCCTTACTAACGAGAAGAATCTGACTTCTAATACGCGATCACTGATAAGTGGCAACCGCTAGTGAGATCTTTAAAAATTAAACCCGATGTTCGGCGATCTTACTGGGGCCCTTGGTGAAGATCTGGACATCATCGGACCGACGGACACGGGATGAGTTTGACGGACTCACGCATATCGTAATTCGCGACCTCTGAAGGCCATAGCCAAGGCCAATAATGAACCATCATGAACTTCGAGTCAAAAAGTACGATGTCGGACTCGGCTGGTTTGGCCAAGCAGTCCAGAAGCTGGTTCTTTCAAAGATGCTTCTCTTGGTGAATGGGGGTGGGCGAATGGCGAAGTCTCACTGCCCAGGTCCCCAGTAGATCTTAGCGAGATTCTACCCAGTATTCTCGGGTTCGGGGATCGTTGAGAGTATGGGGACTTTTGTGGACTGCTGGGGAGCTGCTAACTGGACTACCTGCCGCCTGGTCTGAGCATGCTAACTTTCTTGAGCACAACAATCAATTCAACAAAGGCAAAGACGAACGGGATGTCCACTCCGGACTCCATTGTCCTGTGCCGTGACTCCTAACTCCTGACAGATGCGAGGCATTTAATAGATCGCTTGATGTAAGACTTTTTGAGTAGTTACTAGAAGGTAAATCTTGATGCACCCTCCTGCGACACTTGATCTGCATAAATGATTTGATGTAGTATTGTTTGTACGACTTCGTAATTACTAATTAGTTACTGTATTCATAAAATGTGAAAACTCCTGGGACACAGGAGGACGGATCGAGGGAGTACCGCCGCCGGTTGGGAATTATCTCCCTCCTCGGATCTGGTCTACTGCCTTCCGCCTGCTGACAAAATTGTCTGCTGGTTTCTTCTTCTACGGAGTATCCCAGAGCAGTCTTGCATGTGATGATGTGATAGGTATTGGTTGTTGGGAAACAATGAAACGCCACCCGACCCAGCGGTATCTTGATATGTTCATCGACCCTAACTCTAACTTATCGTGTTTACCGGCAGGTTGGTAGTTTGTAGCTGAAAGGAGATCGGACGAATGACAAGGGAACAGCGGCACAGCCGGACAGGGTACGTACCCGATCCAGGAATGATCTGGGGGAAATATCAAAATTGACATTGAGGTTTCGTGAGAGTCCAGGCTCTACGGAGGGTCAGGCCTCTCCAATTCCTCATGCCTAGCACGGTAATTGATTATCGCTATATGCAAGTGTTTATGATTGCTCGTCAGATTGAGACACTGTCCAGGTTTGTCGATTGAACCGACGTTCAAGGCCCCCACATCCTGATTCCAGGCGAAAAATGGCGTCAGTCGTCAGAGAAGGGGCGTCGAATCGGTGGACCTGGATGGGACAGGGAAGTGCCTGGGCCTCTGCGGTTCTTCGATGTCCGCGACGAGATCGGCAGCAATTCAACAACACTCCGGTCTCCAAGTTAAAGCCGAATGTCTACTGGTCAATCTGAATTGCGTAGAGGCCTAGAAAGCACCGTCGCTCGTCGAGGCGTCGTAAACACCGGGCTCGGATCACTATTGGCCATCTATCCCGCGGACTTCAAATTAAGTCTGATGGAATAGTCTGGGATCTCCACTACATCCACATCGTCAATCGAGGACGGTCCATCTGATAACTCCCGAAATACTGGACTTCTAAGTTCACAGAATGACGAAGGGACATCGCTCTCTCAACCCTCGAGCACGGTTCTTCAATCCTTCTCTGCTCCTGTTGACTGTTTTTGTCGTTACATTTAGCTGGTCTAACGACGCTCTGCTATGAGTGCTCACTGATAAATCAGGTGTGCCTCCAATAGCACACTTCTGAACTTCTGGTACAGGGCCATGACCGAACCGTCTCTTACTTTAGTGTTTTTCACCTCTGAGTCTCCCCCGATTCCTTGACGGGTCCCTCGGTGATACCCTAGGGCCCTAGCCCCTTGAATTGTGTATTACCATATCTTCAGCCCGCTAGTCTTAGAGCGCCTCGCCCTTCTCCAATATTACCTACTTCTGCCACGCCATCGAGGAGATCGCACTCGGGCGCGTGGAGTTAATGGGCCTAGTACTGGCCCACTGACGTTGGTTCAGCACGTGTGAAAACTGGACAGGTCGGAGATTTATCGTTGAAACCGCCCAGTGCCCACGCACGTCAGGCGTTAGGATTGCACCGTTAATCGCTTACATATCTCCGTGCTTGCTCCACAGCGCGAGCGTGTTTCCTCTTCTACATTCCACGAGCATCTTCTCGATTCAACCACCTCCAGAAGACTCAAAACGATCAGCCCCGCTTGGGATACATCGATGTCTCATTGACTCAGGTCTTGGGAACGACTCAGATCGAACAGTGGCCGGCAACAATATCGCACTCTCACTTGAAGGAGGAATTATACTCCAGTGGTTCGAGTCATCTCTACCCCTCAAACTGAGAAGAAGGAGCCATTGTGAAGTGGCTGTGAATACACCGTCACGATGTCAGACGGCGTGGTATACCACGGGTATGAGCCGGGTCAAGTTGTCTCTGTCAAGTACACCCCAGGCATCATCGTTGCTTCGTGGTTTGTCAGTCTTGTCGGTGCAGTAACGACAGTCGAACTGCTGCATCGGCGTAAGTCAAGAAAAGGATGGGGTAGTTGGTATGTATCTCGGAGTAGCGGCAGCGTACTATCATCTTAACTCACTATTGATACAGGTTACAATTGGGAGCAATATCTGTCTCCTTCGGCCTTGTTGCGATTTGGTGTATGCACTTCGTCGGAAACCGGGCCATAGTTCTTGGGGACGGCAACATCGACATTCAGCTGCATTACAACCCTGGCTTCTCAGCCCTGTCCGCCTTCTTACCTATCTTATTTCTGTTTCTCGGCTTTAAGACAGTGGAACTGAGGCAGCCGGGTGAACGGCTCTTCTGGCCCTGCCTCGTCATCGCCGGCTTCGTCGCGGGCTTGTCGATCATGGGGATGCATTACATTGGCAATTTTGGGATCAACAATTACACGCTCCGCAACCCCCCCCACTTCATCATAGCGGCCGATCTAATCGCTTGCTTCTCGTGCATATTGGCTTTGAGTCTGTTCTTCTATTTCAGAGAACGTTGGATCAATAGCATCTCGAGACGTCTGCTTTGCGCTTGCATCCTTGCATGCGCTGTATCAGGCATGCATTGGGTGGCAACGATCGGCACGACGTATAGGTTCAGTCAAGTGCAAGAGATGGAAAAAATTGATCGAAATATACACTTGATAATCGCTCTTGTGATGGTACTGTTCCCATCCCGACTTGTATTATAAGGCGCTAACCTCCACGCAGAGTTTCCTAGCAATCTGTGCATGTGTTGGAGTCACTGTCGTCCAACACATCCGCAAAATGGAGATTGCCGACCGCGCACAGCATGTCCTCCTCGCGTCTGCAACATTTGACCCTGACGGTCGACTTCTGGTGACTCAAGACGGACTGCTCCCTTGCCGGAAGGTTACCAAATCTTATAATCAACAGGTATGCCTTGGCTCCTCGTGGAATCTGAACGAAACATGCTAACGATGATGATTAAGTCCTTCGACGATGATTTCAACACTGCCCACCCTGTGTTCCAATGGCTCTTCCGTGTCACTCACAATTGGAGTAGTGTGACGGAGCTGGTCCCAGCAATGCGGAGTCATTTGAAACGCGAAAGTGTCAAAGAAACCTCGATCGACAAGAGCCGTGTCCCTCAGTCCGGGTGGGGCGAGCTTGAAGGCACTGACGAGTATTCGCTCATTTTCCGGGAGTATTTCTGTGTTGCCGCGTCCGATCTTGCCGCATCGATGGACGCCCCGCTACCCAATATCGGCGCACTTTACCACAAGATCCTAATGACTGGCACTGTCTCGCCGGAATTCCGACTCAAAACCCCGCGAAACCCCGATGTCGAGTCTGGGAGATCCACTCCAAACATGTTCGGTCGCGGCCAGCTCCTATTTCTCGTCCGATCAGTTGATCGTGGGGGGGCTAATCGATTGATTGGGAACGGGTATCGCTTTGCCATGCCCAACCAGGTCGGCGACATCATTGGAAAGAGCATGCAGATTCCCACTCCAGAACTTATTTCGACGGTGCTTAGTTTGCGCCAGTATGCTCGAAACAAACTTGAAGCCCCTCAGGGGGGGACTTTCCTCGCCAGTTTCACCCTTCGTGCTCCATTGAAGGGCAACTGGGAGGTCCTTGTCTCCTCCCAAGGTCCTGATGTTGGCCAACTCCCGAAAGTACGACTTTCTTCTACTCCGCTTGAGTCGTGGCAGCTAAATTTCCTGGGGGAAATGGAGGGCTGCTCTTTGAACCAGTGCGTCCGATATCTAACAAAGCTCTCCGATTCCTCCAATGCCGTCGAAGCCGAATTTGCGGACGTTGTCGTCGACGCTATCCGAGAGTTGACCGAGATGGTTCCCGAGCCTTTCTTCGGACAATCCATCTTTTCGTCTAAGCCAGTGAACCTGAATTCGGCACGAGGCAGTCCAAACCAGGCACCCACTTCACTACTACCTTTCTGTATTATCCCCGATGTACACCACGCCCTCATCAAATCTGCCGATCGGGTCACATATGTTCCCCTGAGCTTCTTCCGTTGCAGCCAGCGCGTGTACAACAACTCGCCAGATCACGCCCATCTCGAACAGAAGATCCATCGCGAGTTCGCTGGTATCCTCTCTACGAAGGATCTCATCTCCGCCTCAGACTCTTTGCCATCCTCGAGTGTCAAGTCCTCCACCCACAAAATCCGCAAGAAGTGGCAATTTTCCGAAGGCACCACGCCGCGGAACAGTATCGGGGTGAACCTCGAGTCTTCCTCGGAGAACGACCTAGTTGGTAGCGATAATCGCCAAGGCAGCATGGACATGTCTGCCTATCCCTTCGGTGGCATCATGGTGAGCTCCGACGTGGTCATGGAGATGGCAGATACCAAGGGTGACAACCATATTGAGTTGCAGGATCTTGGCATAACTTCCCAAGCTGGCACTGCAGATGCCGAGCAAGCGACGTACGTCGATGAATTGTTCCGCCTAACAAGCATGAGATGGCAGCGGTCGTAATCTTGGGTTTGACACCCCCCCCCTTTTCTACCTTATCCATAATACACCTCTTTTGATATACCTGGGAACTTTGGAGTTCATATGGCTTGTTGATTTATTACTCCTGTGCTCGAAGGGTCGAGTTTGGGACGCACCAATATCTTGCAGGAATTTTAGCTGGTACACGGGACTCTTTTGCGTGAGGGAGCGTCTGGTCGGTGTTCCGGGCTAGAAGGGAATCACTCGCGTATTCACGGCTGCTATTTCGTTGGTATGGCTCATCGCGGCTCACAGTGCCTGATGATTCTTTCGTTAATATCCCTGTAATTGGATATCTGATGAGAGAATCTGGTCTGGATTTTAGGATTTCCTTGTTCAGATCCCTAGGCAAAATCACCTAGAGGCGTATGGTTTGCGTCCTCCGGAGTAGTGCCCGTTGGCATTCTTAATGTATATATATATATATCAGCTAATTGCCAGCGGACTGTGATCTCACATTCCATCCTCTCGGGATCCAGTCAGGCGATTTGCGCCTGGCACATGGTTCTCGTTATTGAAGTGTTCCGTACAACACCGGATATGGGACTATTTAATGGTATCATCACCGATGGTGGTTCAGTATCGGTGTGGCCCCTGGAAAGATCTGATATTTGAAAGGGGGAATACACTAGCCAAATTAAGGTTATTATTTAGCTAATAGAGCGAATCGTAAATGGTGCCGTCAGAAAAATCCTGGCTCTGCCCAGTCCCCACACCAATTTCTCCCCGCATCCGGCTGGTCCTGGTGAACTGGTCTCGGTCTTGATCCTTCAGACTCCAATCCATCTAAGCTTTCATATCACAAGCTTGATCTTTTTATTACACTCACAAGAGATGGGATACTCACACTCTAACGCCCAGACAAGGGTACAAGAATATAATGCTGAGGTCAGTATGTACAATGAGGAAACCGGACCCGAAAGACGTGCAGTTTTACGGAATCAGTTCACGGAAACCTGGCCATCAAAACTACGATTCACGGTGCTGGCGTCAAAGTTCGCATTGACCGAACCAGTACCTAATCACCATATTAACGGACCGGAGGCCCCCAGTGTTAGTTGCAGATTCGATAGAGGATGTCGTTCCGAATTCAGCAGATCCCAAAGTAAAAAATACTTTACCAACCGTGTGGCACCGATCCAATATCAGATGTAACACGGTCGGTTTCAAAGAGCAGTGGGTGACTCCAGAAGGAAAGGAGGCGGGGCAGCGTAGGTTCGAAGCGGACTATACCTACCCGGAAACCTAGTCCTCAAGAGCAATGTCCGCCTGAATGTTGCTGATGGAGCATGCACGCGATACCCGGATCGAAATATGCGAATAGAGAACTTCCGATTTGATAAGACAATCATCAAAGTCTCCTCTCCTCATCCTGGGAATTCAATATGCCCTGTATGGATGACCAGGATCTCGATTCTCAATTCTCAACGTCCTCAAATGAACCGGAGGCGAGCAACGATGGCAGCATTGATACCAACATGTCAACCAACGCGACCATCAGGCGCACCGTTGCTATGTCCTGCCACCATCCTTATCGAAGAAGGTCTGGAACGAGAAGTGACCGGGAGTGTTCTTCCACATACTAGCCCCTTCAGCGAGCTAAAAGATTTCTTGGAACCGTGGTTCAAAACCATCGAGGTGGAGAACATGCACCACTCGAATGAGGTCAAGGAGATGTTGATTGCTCTCCATGTGCTAGATAAAGACGGAGTTGGTCCGATTTCAAATGTGACTGTTCAGAATGTCAGACGATATCATACCAAAGGCCAGACAGCAGGTCTGCCGAGCGTAACCACAGTGAGCAGGTTTGCGGGTCCTTGGAGAATATTTGAAGGCCTAGATTAGATCATTGTAGGGCTCTCACGTTAGTGGAGGCAGGAATAGTGGACGTTCATGATGTTGGGGACATTGTTATCGTGAATGATAGGACATATATTGACTCTCTTTGTGGCATCGTCATGGTGGAGACTATGGAGAAAAGTTCCACACAGAATCTCAAGACTTGATGTGCGTAAGAAGGGTAGAGATATTAAACGAGCCGGACTTAGCATTCACGACCAATAATCCAATACATATATACAAAAGAGTGGCCAGTGAGGTTGGTATAATGCCCCCACTGTCGCGTTACTCTGTAATCCTTTAGATGTATAAGATCATGAGATCATGAGACTCTCCAGGGCCCAACACTAAGACAGCGATTTACATTAGCTCAATCGGGACAGCCAAAAGCAAACATGGCATACGGAGTAACGATGAAGAATTTCTTGTGTTCTATTCATCAAGTCACAACCGTGAGTCAGCAGTTACCTCTACTTCAAACAGAAACGGACACGAAGCTACTAATAGGGTTCATCGTCTGCCCCTCATGCTTTTGATGCATGTGAAAGGAGGGGCGCGCACTTTGGCAGCACTCAAGCGCCATGAACATCACAGGATGATGTTCAAGCAACACCATTTACCTATGAACTATACCGGAGTATTCTTCCCTTTCCCGAGGCATACGTGCCACGCTCAAAACTCTTCTGTTACACCGTCGAGCGATCTGGGCATCTAGAATGCATATCCCCGCAATGAAACCCGCAATCTCCTATTTCCCCAGACGCCAGAGCCACGCCAACCTCCACCATCCATGATCGTCGCGAGCTGCCATGTGCTGATCATGTCCCAACTCCCCGAGCCGAAAGGCCGAAGAGCGGACAGGTAAGCTTGGATAGATGCTACCGACAACACGTGAAGATGGGGGTTCAAGCTGACGATAGTATATTTAAATTGGCATGGCGCCTGAACTCTGACGATTGATGTTCGATGCTATTCCACCCGTACCTCTTGACTTTATCCTGTAGCTACCTAGACCTTTAGTAGTAGATTTCTTGGATACAGTCCGATACACAGTCTATCCGATCGCCATCATGGATTCCATTGTACAGTACATTTTGAACCGTTCGAAGCTGGAGATCAGCCATATCAAGATCACCAGAGCTACTAAAGAGTATACCTCCCGATGCATGCCTTCTGTATGAGACTAACACAGCCAATCAGGACATTTTACATGGCCATTGAATGCCGGGTCACGGACACCGGTCCCCTTGGTGCCACGCTGGCCCCGATGACCGTCGACATGGTTGGTCCGAAAGGCGTGTTCGGTCGCGTTGACCTTCCCGAGGTCAAAACCAAATCGTCCGGCACCGATGTGAGCATGCCGGACCAGGAAATCCAGATCATCGACATGGAGGCATACCTAGCCTTCACCGAGTCCATCCTGAAGGACGAGGAGCTGACCGTCACCCTGGACAACGGCAAGGGCGTTGTCAAGGCGCTGATGATGTCGGCGAACATCATCTACCGTAAGGAGGTGCGCATCAAGGGCATGAATGGGCCCAAGAGCGAGTTCGTCTCGGTCACCCCGGATGGCGCGGGTTACAAAGCCGAAGTGAAGGTGCATAATCCCTCGCCAATTGAGATTGACATGGGAACGACCATCTGGGAGGTGCAGACGGAAGATGGGAAGAAGCTGTCGGAACAGAGGGGTCGAGTACACATCAACCGCGGCGAGACGACTTACTCTGTGATTGGGACCATCGAACCAGGTGCAGCGGCTGGATCCGCGGGAAAATTGGTCGGTATTGGCACTGAGGAGGATGCATGGACCAACGAGAGCTTGAAGATCTTATCTGTGCCTTTTGCCCTTCCAGCAGAATATACCAGCCTGGTGAAGGCTTAGAGCGCCAACATCTATTCTGTTTGACAGCGATATACCAAGCATGCAACATATCCGACACTCAGCTTGATCTTGCTCAAATGTCCAGGTAGTCTTGCGGGTGAGCTGCATGCCATTGAGCCTTCAATCTGCTAAGAATGTACACATTATCGTGTTAATGTACCGTAAATGACTCCCACAGGTTCAAGTGGCCACTCTTTGCCTTGCTCTGATCAGGAATCAGTGCTAATTTCCCTAATGCAACTTAAAAATAATAGGACTGCATTGACCTTGAGACAACATAAAATGATGCGACATCGACTGCAATGCTATGAATAATGGTCCATGGAGAGGCATACACCAACAGATAATACTTCAAGCAACGACAGAGCTCAGTCAATTGCCGGAGGTTCTAGTATATTTCCTCTTTTGAGCCATGCCCAACATTCAAGGATGGGAAGGCGCGAGCTCCTTGAGGGGCCAGTAGCGCGATACGTCCGCATCGTGCGTCTCCCCCATTCTCTACATATGCAGAAGGGGCAGCAGATTTGAAGCCAAAATCGAAGTCAGAAAGCCGTGCATTCCCGGTGGATGAGTCGCGACTGGCGAAGACTTGCTCCGTGATCGGTAGACTTTGTTGATAGATCAATGCCCATGCGGCAGCACTTCGGGGCGACAATACGCGGTCCGGACATCCGTCGACTTGAGAAGGTAGATCCAAGACACTCGCTTGACGCAGACTGAGGTTATGTGGGCTCGCCACGTTTGCTTGGGGGGGAGCTGGCAGTGATTGTGCGGGTGACAGATCCAGAGTATCTGCGCCAGATTTGCCATCCATTTTCGAATCGACCACGGCCTTTTCAAATCTAATGTCGGGAATCGGGATCGCAGTACCAGGAGAGTGGGCAGTGGATCGGACTCTATCCACTGCTGATGACGTTGAGTCTGGGAACACAGGTGGAAGCAATTCGAGGTCGGGGTATCGTAGAGCACCACGTGCCGAGACTGAGGAGCGGTGGCCGTGGCCTTGATGTCGGAATTCGTCGCTCTGGGGGCTGAAAATGCGAGCATACTTTTTAAAAATCGATTTGCTAAAGTCTATGCTCCTGCTCTTGGGAAGCCCAATGCCTCTCCTCTGGCGACGAAGCCACAATCTAGGCGTTGAGGAAGGCCGAAAAATGGGTCCGCTCTTCCTCGGCGTCGACTGCTCTACAGCAAAGTCTCGGACAATGACATTGTCGGCAAGGCCAGCGCTCCCAGTACGCTCTTCGCGTGTATGGCTTGGGTACTGCGCCCAAACGCCTAGCGTAGCAGGGTCAATACCCGAGACTTTGATGACGGGCACGTATCCACAAGATGTACGACTGCGAGAGATGTCGTCGTTGTGTGCTAAACCGCCGAGTTGATAAAGCGGCTGCAATGAAGGAAACCGCTTCATGGCTTCGTGCTCAGGGGTTTGCTGAAGCGGACTCAGAGAAAGAGATCTCGCAGATGGAGTATCCACGGCATTCTCAGCAGAGCGAGGGGAGAGGAAGCTATCGATCTTGAAGGACGGAACTCCAGAGACGGAAGGGCTTTCGCGGACACCAAAGGAAGACCGGTTTTCGTGAGTGGGTAGTGTGGAGGCAGAGCGGGATGGAACACGATTGAGCAAAGACGAACTTCGCTCTCGAGGGGCGTAAGGAGACGTCTTGCCTTGGTTCTGGGGTAGAAAGAGGGTAGACTTCTCGTTTTCGTTGGCTTGAACCGCTTTCCTCCACATATCGACCGCTTCGCTCCGTTCAAGGACGGATGGCCGTCGTCCAGAGTTAAGGGTCATTGGGTCGTCGTTGGCTCCGTCATGATAGAGGAACTCTCCGCTTCGAATCTTCTTTTTAGTGACTGTCTGAAGATATCCAACCACAGAGTCTCGTTTGTTCTTCGGATTCGCTTTGTAACAAATAACATCTGGTGGGTCCCAATCAGGCTGAATAGAATCGATCCCGGAGTCTCTGCGAGCAGTGGAGCTGTCTGCACTATTGCAATCCCCCAAACCCATCCAATTGTGCGGCCTCTCCTCGAAAGCCGACTGGTAGATGGTGTTTGGCGACGGGGTTGTCACATCGTGGTTGGGAGTTTCCAACGCCTTGGCCATGAGGGGAGGAATATCGGGAACCGGAGGGATGTCCTCGTCTTTCATCATCTGGCTAGACCTCTGGAGCGGAGTCGTTGGTCGTGATGAAGACACCGACAGCAAATCGTCAGGCTTTGGCGAATCGATGCGGATGCCGGACCCCGATCTAGAAAGGCCAGTCTTGAGGTGGCGACTTGTAGAAGGGCGAGACACGATGCTGAAGCCGGATTTGGTTCGACAAAGTCCGTAAGAGGGACCGACCGCAACTGACGCACTTGACGCTCTAGATGTCGATCGTAAAAGGTTTGAAATTCGCATATGTTGGAGGAGGTGTGATCTCGCTGGTGATCCGGCTCCCTGTGCGGGAGGAGAGGAATCTTCAACCGTCGAATAAGGATATTCTGCGGGCTCCACTGTCCTGCTGCCACCCACCTTGCCATCAAGCACTGCAATAGGTTCCTCCAATTCGATACCTTGAAATGAGACCGTTGGCCCATTGCGATTTTCGCATAGATGTGCCCCGAACATACTCGTCTGGTCATGACCATTGTCATGGGAAGCGATTTCAGCTGGCGACACAGTTTCTCGAGCAGTTGACGCTTCCCATTCGCCCTCTAGGGTAATAGGAGCACCACTAGTTCCATGGTCAGTGCTGCACAACTGTGTGATCAGAACTGGAACTACGAACGGAGAGATATCGCCACAGTCTCGAACTTCCCCTTGAAAATCTGCTTGCACATGGCGAATGGTGACCGGATTGGAAGGAGTTGACACTCGATTTACAACGTCAGAACTCATGATGATCTCCGCATCTGAATCATATCCCCCTTCATCCCTGGACTTGTCCGACAGAAGTTCACATCTGGTAAGTTTTTGCGCTCCCCGAGTGGAATTCTGCGGAGGTGGAGTGCCCTCGGGTTTGGAAAGAGACCGGTGTCGCAGAATGCTTGAGATGGAAGTATTTAGTCCACGCGAGAGGCGTCTCTGTACTTTCCTGGACCGACTAGGCGAGTGGCCATCCTGTTCGCTTGGACTTGACGACCGTGGGGTATGTGGGCCCACCGGAGACTGTCCCAGAGGGTTATCGGGAAGATCCGATAGATTGCTGCTAGCGGGAAGTCGCTGCATTGGGCTCTCTTCCGGGAAGCTCCACGAAGTCCGACTTTCAACAGGCCGATAGTTCGGAAGGGGAGAACAGGACCGGTCTGGAGAGGGGCAGCAGATATCAAGAGACATAGATACAGAACGAGATAGGGACAACGCTGATACGGGACGATATTGGAGTGATGGTGGACTTAAGCAGATAACAACGACACAAATGTACAAGACACGAAGTGGATTGGTGAAAAAGGAAAATAACATGAAGATGGCGGTGTGAGGCCGGAGATGCGAGAGAGAGAGAAGCCACGGCCAAGATGCTGAGATCTGTGGTCGTGCCTTCCTCTCTTGCTCAACGTGGACACTTTCGAGTTCAAGAAGACACATCAGTGTAGATGCAGCAGAGAGGTATAGTATCAGCGTGAGGCATTATACCTCCGCCATCGCCTGCCATCTTGCTGTGACGGCACAGGCATGTTCAGTGCAACTGAGAGGGCTTAACACGAGCAGGAAGAGGGTTGCCATTGTGCAGATGATGATAGCGATGGCGATGACGATATTATTGTTGCCATCCCGGGAGAACAGGAACAGATGAATTCTAGCTGAGGCCATCTCGACTTAGACTCCTCAACGCATCTCCCGGTATGTGCAACACGAGCATGAACTCACGTTGTATTAGCATAACTGAACACAAGAAGAAATCGTTGTTAGGGACTAGTGGAGACCACAAATAACATGAGTACGAATGAAGCATCATGGTAATTAAGTTTAGAGCAGTTGGCAAAGCCAATGACCTGGTTGGTTTCAGCTTGACACGGGCCATAATAAGGCGATTTCGGTCCATATGTATCATGAAGAGCTTGAGCATATGACATCTGTGATCTGATAGCTACTCGCTGCCATGAGCCACCCTGGATCCCAATTCAGGCCCGAATTCATGCCCCCTCGGGCAAGCTTGAAGTCCGGACAGGGGGGAGCTGATATAGCTCATGGATGGCGGTGATGAGGGCATGTCAATTCAGGTACCGGTATTCCCCTCTGTTCTGAATACAGTAGAAAGCACCCGTATCGAGTGGTAGAAGGTAGAATGTAGCTGTAATGAAAATATCCCGTAAAGCGATGGGATTGCCGTTGAGATCGGTGTCCGCAAATCCACGTGTTGTTGCCAAGACGGAACCCGATGTCGGTACACGAAAGATGATTCCGTTTTGTGATTGGCTCCATGGGGTCACACCTACCTGCAGCTCCCTGCAACTGCCGACACGCGGAGAGGGACGGACCAGGGTCGCGCCTTCTATAGCGACACCACTGAGCACACACGCAATTCGATTCCACTTCACACAATAGAAAAGCACACCAGATGCCCCGCCATTTTTTTCTCACCCTCCTCACCTCACATCATTCTACCTAGTTTTTCTCTCATCACCTTTCCATTCCCTGATCTCATCTGAGGACTATATCATCTTGCTATTCCTCCCCTTTCATTCAATTCCCTTCTTGTCAAGTCCTCAAGAACACCTAACCCCTCTTTGCTACACCTCTCCCCATAACTTCCCCGCCTAACCCCGCCAACATGGTTCAATCATCAATTCTCGGCTTCCCCCGTATGGGAGTATTGCGAGACCTCAAGAAGGCCAACGAGGCCTATTGGGCAGGCAAGCTCTCTCGTGACGACCTTTTGGCCGAGGGCAAGAGGCTGCGTTTGGCCCACTGGCAGATTCAGAAGAATGCTGGTGTCGACATCATCCCCAGCAACGACTTCGCCTTCTACGATCATGTCCTAGACCACATCCAGCTCTTCAATGCCATCCCGGAGCGATACTCCAAGCATGGGCTCAACCCGCTTGACGAGCTCTTCGCCATGGGCCGTGGCCACCAAAAGGATGGCATCGATGTTCCATCACTGGTGAGGATCTCTGGAGAAACAGTATGCATATATTTTGCTGACATGACGTGATTTAGGAAATGGTCAAATGGTTTGACTCCAACTACCACTATGTGAAGCCCACCTTCCAAGATGGTCAATCGTTCAAGCTCGGGTCCAACCCAAAGCCCATTGCTGAATTCAACGAGGCCAAGGCGGCTGGCATCGTCACTCGACCAGTCATTCTTGGTCCCGTTTCCTTCCTCCACCTCGGCAAGGCCGATCGTGACCAGAGTGTGAAGCCCATTGAGCTCCTTGAGAAGCTCCTCCCTGTCTACGAGGAACTCCTTGCTGGCCTCAAGGCTGCTGGTGCCGAGACTGTTCAGATCGACGAACCTATCCTAGTTTACGACCTTCCCGCTGAGGTAAAGGGTGCGTTCAAGCCTGCCTACGAGCGCCTCTCCGGTGCCAACCTCCCCAAGCTCGTCTTGGCTACCTACTTCGGTGACATTGTCCACAACATCGAGGTTCTCCCTTCAATTCAGAACCTCCATGGCCTCCACATCGACCTTGTCCGCAACCCTGAACAACTCGATACCGTCATCGGTGCCATTGGCTCGAGCCAAATCCTGTCGTGCGGTGTTGTCGATGGACGTAACATCTGGAAGACGAACTTCAAGCGCGCCATTGAAACCGTCGAAGCTGCCATCCAAAAGCTTGGCAAGGATCGCGTGCTAGTCGCTACCTCCAGCTCTCTGCTCCACGTCCCCCACACTCTGACCAGCGAGAAGAAGCTCGATTCCGAAGTTCGGGACTGGTTCTCTTTCGCAAGCGAAAAGGCCGTTGAGGTCACCATCATTGCTAAGGCCGTCACCGATGGCCCTGCCGCTGTCAGGGACGAGCTCGAGGCCAACGCCAAGTCCATGCAATCCCGTGCCTCCTCCAAGCGCACCAATGACCCCAAAGTCAAGGAGCGACAAGAGAAGGTGACCAAAGAGATGCACGAACGTGCTTCGCAGTTCCCCGAGCGATACGCTCAGCAGCGCGAGCATCTCAAACTCCCCTTGTTCCCGACCACCACCATTGGATCTTTCCCCCAGACCAAGGAGATTCGTATCCAGCGTAACAAGTTTACCAAGGGCGAAATCACCCCTGCGGAGTACGAGAAGTTCATCGAGAAGGAGATCGATGACGTCATCAGAATCCAGGATGAACTTGACCTCGATGTCTTCGTCCACGGAGAGCCAGAGCGCAATGACATGGTTCAATACTTCGGTGAGCGACTCACAGGCTACGTGTTCACCACCCATGCTTGGGTCCAGAGCTATGGCTCTCGCTGCGTCCGCCCCCCGATCATCGTCGGCGATATCTCCCGCCCAGCCTCCATGACCGTCAAGGAATCCAAGTATGCGGCTCAGAACTCCAAGAAGCCAATGAAAGGGATGTTGACGGGGCCTATCACGGACCTGCGATGGTCATTCCCGCGTGACGACGTCCACCAGAGTGTGCAGGCTCAACAGCTTGCCTTGGCCCTCCGCGATGAAGTCATTGATTTGGAGGCTGCCGGGATCTATGTCATCCAAGTCGATGAACCAGCTCTGCGTGAAGGTCTCCCTCTGCGCGCTGGCCCTGAGCGTGAGAAGTACCTTTCCTGGGCTGTGGACGCCTTCAAGCTCGCCTGCGCTGGCGTCAAGGATTCCACTCAAATCCACTCTCACTTCTGCTACTCCGAATTCCAGGACTTCTTCCACGCCATTGCTGCCCTCGATGCCGACGTCCTGTCCATTGAGAACTCCAAGAGCGATGCCAAACTGCTCAAGGTTTTCGTTGACGAGGCTTATCCTCGCCACATCGGCCCTGGTGTCTATGATATCCACTCGCCCCGTATCCCGAGCGAGCAGGAGATCAAGGACCGCATCGAAGAGATGTTGCAGTATGTTCCACTCCACTAATACACCTGTGATGTTGATGCTTACCAGTCTTTAGGTATCTGCGACCCGAGCAGCTCTGGATCAACCCTGATTGCGGTCTGAAGACTCGCCAGTGGACGGAGACGAAGGCTGCCTTGGTCAACATGGTCAACGCTGCCAAGTTCTACCGTGCGAAGTACACCAAGTAGAGCAAGTCTATAGTGGGGGAACAGGCACCGGATTGCATCCGCTGTCGCCTCAACTCATTTCTTCTTCGCATTCTGTCTTAGCATTGCATGAGCAAGGCCATGGGCCAAAAGTTTAGCATTCAACATCTTGCTTAACTGAAAAAGTCAACCACATTTTTATACCACAAGAGCGATCTCAACATCGGCGTTGCTCATCAATCAACCGGACAGAACGGTCTGGGTCGGCGTTTCCATGGCTTTTTCGTCCGAGCAAGTACGCTCGTCATTACCTAGCATAGTCGGCATTCATGCCCTGCAGAACTAATTCAACACTGTGGGGTTGTATCAACTTGCCTCTGCAGAGTGGATGCGCCTCTGGCTATTCCATAATGAACAAACATTCTGACAAACATTGGAGACATTCTGATGTCCATCTGTCCGTGTTTGTGTCCGCCATGAGTCTTTTGGTCCCCCAAAAGGGACGATATCAATAGTCGTGACCCATAGCTCCAGAGCTTCAAACCCAGCCGTAGTCGGATTTGACTTATCACCTCTAGAGTGACAATAGTGCAATATTGACGATTGCTCTGATTTAGGTCGGCTTGTGAATTCCATGAAAGCTTCAACAGCACGACTCACGCTCAAAGCGTGGCCTATCAGACATAATTCATAATACACAAAGTAATACAGGTCCTGTCGTTTGCCACAGGGTCTCCAAAACGGGCGGCGGGGGCGCCCAAAAATAGGCGGTAGGGGTGTCTAGAATCGGTGGAGGTGGATCAACAGTAATTCCTGTTAGAACATGATTTCAAAATAAACCAATCAGAGCGCAGAATATTTACGACACGTGGTCGAGGCACGAAAAAAAGGGTATACAGCGTTTCAGGGGATGGGATAGATGTCCCATACATATTAGATCAAATGACTTCTTGCAATGGTATCTAACTGACGTGGTATATAGAGCTGCGCGACGGGAAATGCTTTGATGAATGAAATAAAGCAATTCGAATTAATTCCACCCCTGGAATATGGGAATACTGGAAGGAACCCCTGAACCGCTAGGGATGATCTTCTCAACTAGAAGGATAGGTCATCGTGTTCTCCTTGTTCGAGTACTGAGAAGCACCCTCCTTCTCGCGCAGCTCGGTCTCCTTATCCTGCTGGATAATGTCACAGCAGCCGCAGCAGCATGCCGCAGCAATGTCGGTCAAACAGGCGCCCTCTAAGTTGTACTTCTGCCGAATACCGGATCGCTGAAGCGCCGCCATCACCCAGTGGAGGGCGACGAAGCTGCTCAGGCAGTAACCGATGCACTAAATCGATCAGTAACAGTTCAAGTGTTGCAGGTAGAGCGGGATGGGGTTCAACTTACAGAGGTGTTGATGGCTTCATAACCTTGCATACTAGGGTCCTTCCGAACACGATGATGGACCTTCCCGAAGGTAACGCAAGGGAGACAGCAGGTGATCGCACACGTATCGATAGGATTGAGGCAACCGAAGAACGAGGAGTTCCACGGGCGGGCTCCGGCGGGAGAAGGGGCCGTGAGCTTGCTGGTATCGGCCAAGGCCGCGTTGAATTGGTTCTTCCAATCTTCGACATCATTCTGGTCGATCGCCGACTTGGCCGGAGCAGGAGCGGGAGCAGCCATCTTGAAAAGGTAAAACGGGGTGAGGGAGTGGAGTTGGAAGGAAGTATAATAAGATTGAAATCGAAGAAAGCGAAGTGTCAGGAAGAGAACTCAAGGAGTGTGATGAACGGCAATAATATTAACAGAAGTCATTTGAAGGAGGAAAACGATGGTGATGCCAGGACATTTATGTGGTCAGCCCAACGCTCAAGAGGTGCACCCCTGGACCACACGAAGAAAGGCATCCCGCATACAAAATTTCACAACGGCTATTATTGTACAGTATTCCATACGGGCGTGTTCTGTATGGCTCCCTGCAAAAGCGCTCATCATAACTTTAGGGGTCCCACTTTATACCGTAAAAGTCGGGGTTTTCGGGGAGGCGCCAGTTCATCAGCGCACCAAAGCGGCCAAGTCGAGCCACGAGAAGCGATATATGGACCGTGCCGGCGTGTCCAAATGTCGTCCACCAGACGAAGGCCTATAGCTGTCGCTCGCAGCTCCTTGAGAATTTGGATTCTTTATTCAGAAAATCACAGATGCGGCCTGGACAATCGAGACCGCCAATCACCCTAAGGAAGGAAGGGATTGGCTTTGAATGTGTGCCGTGGATTATGATAGGTATGTGTTATTCCTAGTTAGCCAGCAAAGAACAAACAACTGACCGGTGGTCTGGATCAGCCCGATCAGGCCAAGCTGCAAATGGCTGAGCGCTTAAATGCTTGAGCCCATCACCCCTGCCGCAGCTATGGCTTGAGCCCATGAGATGGAATATGCCGAAGAGCAAAATTTCGACTGTTGAGTGTTGACTCAGTGATTCGCGGTTTCAATGAGGGTATTAGCGTGGTAGGGCCAAACGAAAAATTGAAAATCAGGGAAAGCATGTTGACATTTGGAGCCAAGAACTGGAAGAACACGAGATGCGAAATGAGGCGCTCGTATTTCCTTACATGCTGAGAGGTTGGAGGTTCATTTAAAGCGGTGGAAATTGCATGAGCCATGGACCGATCCCGCTTGGAGATAGCGTCGTGTCCCACAGCCCGCAATTCCCGCAACCGACCAGGTATGTATGCGTGCAAACTGCAAAGTAAAAATATCTGCGATCAGCGATGTTCCAAACAGAGTGATAGACAGTCAGGGGACTTCGGGACTCAGGACTCAGTACTCACTACTCAGGGGATAGGAGTTGACTGACGATCGAGAATTGAGTCAGCCTCGTGCTTTCAGCTTTGGCTCAATTGCGGTCTGTTCATCGGCTTGTGAAGTTGGGCAGCGCTAGACTACTAGGTATTCACGTGTTAGTTAACGTGTCTAGAAACTATCGGCGCGTCGCCGACATCCCGAATGAGGGAATGAAACACGAAAGATGAAAAAGGTTGGGGAAAAGGAGTTCGGCACTTTCGCTCGTTCGTATCCCGCCATGGAGTTGGGTGGAGAGGAACACCGCCAAGCTGCACCGGGTTTCCGCTCCGTTGATTACATCACAGCGTGCTCGAATTTCAATTTGAACATCATCAGTAAATAGACTAGCCTCTTTCGACCTGCGTCTACCCATGATCAGGAGTTAACTGTTGAAATCAAGACCTGTTATGGTAGCCTGAAGAGTAGTCAAATGCACGAGCATCGCTAAATAGACATTGACAACAATGACAAACACAGACATGCGTAGCCGTCTCTCCACCACGACCTCCCTCCTTCAGCATCTCGAATCGACGCTTCAAACGTTCCTCTCCTCCGGTTCAAGGTTCCGCGTGGTCCGCACCATCTCCCCGTCTGCTGGCGGCAGCGTTCCTCCAACTCGACCGTCTCCTGCTCTTTCCAGCCTGTACATCCTCGACTCGTCGTTCAATCCCCCAACCCTCGCACACTCCGCGCTCGCCCGCGTAGCGTGGTCGCATGATGCTTCCAGGGCACCGGCAACGGCGCCCTCGAGGAGTGGTGTTGACGAAAGTGCATCGGAGCAGCGAAGGCTGGTGTTACTATTCAGCACAGCGAATGCGGACAAGGTGGCAGACCCCTCAGCATATGTGAATCGGTTGGCGATGGTACATCTCTTTGCATTGGAGCTATCAGATTCTTTAAATAGAAGAGGAAAACAGTCTATAGGACAGGATACCATCCCGAGCGGTCTAAAAGCAGAGGATGACGCTGAACCTTCAGCCAACACTCCTCCCGGATCCGGCCCCATCGACATAGACATCGCCCTCACCTCCACCGCATTCTATTCCGACAAAGCCGCCGCAATCTCTAGTACCAGCACGCCCGTCTACCCTCCCCAAACCCGCCAGATATATCTCCTTGGGTATGACACCTTCACTCGCTTCCTATCGCCCAAGTACTACTCCTCCCATGAGCCGCCGCTGTCGGCGCTCGACTCGTTCTTTGCGAGTGGGTGCGAGCTATGCGTGATGATGCGGCCAGACGGGAGCGAGAGTGCGAGGGAGGAGCAAGCGGGATATCTGGCGAGGTTGAGGGATGGCATGTTGAACGATGTCGGCTTTAGAGCAGAGTGGTCGGAGAAGATTGAGATGGTGGAGGCAGAGAAAGATGCGGTTGGTGTGAGTTCAACGGTGGTGAGGGAGGCCGTGGCAGACGGAAGACATGACGACCTGCAAAGATTGTGCTTTCCCAGTGTTGCGAGGTGGATAGAAGAGCATGGATTGTATAAGAGGTGAGGATGGAGACTAGCACATCCGGTTTGGACGGAATTTGATTATCCGCCAGGGGGAGCCGCCAAGCATGCTACGAGGTGCGGAAAGGGCCGTGAAATCGAAGCAATCTGGATCTGCCGCCGTTGTTAGCTTTTCTTTCTCAAGGAAGGATTCAAGTAACCTGTGCGCCCCAAGACGTATACGGGGAGGTAGACATGGAATATACGGCGGTTGAGCATGAGCTACAACTTACACTGAATCAAACCCCGTATGCCAGGCCACCGAAGACCCCTGGCGCCGGAGCCGACCACCCAGGGGGGCGGGACCCCCCGAAGAACCACACCGAACAGCAGGAGCCCGAGCCCCACGACGGGACTCGCCCAGCTCAGAGGATCATGATGACTACTCTTGGGAAGCGGCTTGGTCTTCGGGAGTACTCCGATGCGAACACCGAGCATACTTCTGACCCTGACTCTACGTACGAAAACCTAGAAGACGATTCAGGTGATCGCAACCACCAGGATAACTGATAATCGCGAGATAGATAGTTCAACGGCAAGATTGACGAGACTAGCGGTTCTACCAAATTCATGAGAGCACAAGATCTGCAGTTCCGTCATTATGGTGCCATGCCACATGCTATATCGGGATGTGTGATTAAAGGGAAACGAGATCAGTAGAGTTCTGTTCTGGTGGTACTACAGAATATTCTAGTATATGACGGGTAGTTCCTGATCTCCTTGTTTTCTGTGGGCTCCGTCATCATCATCACGTATAATTCCTTTATATTGCTTTCATGTTCACTTCAGTTTGCTTTCTTTTACTTTGCTTTATACTTGCTTTATGTTTCTCCTCAATGTTACTTCGAACGTAAAACCTTCTTCCTTTTACTTCCTCATCATCTACCCTTACTATACATGTCCTCACCTTATACCACCGTCTTCAACTCCCAAGTCCTAAACTCTGAAAGCGCGATTCAGTGCTAACTTATAACTGATTACTATAATGAGCCCACGGAGGGAATTTCGTTCTCAACGCGCCTAGAGACTCTAATATCACAGTTTCTACAGCGTTTAAGTGTCCCTTACGGATACCCCGTCACTGGAGCTTCAATCCAGTGCCTGCAATTCCCGTTTCCCTTCGCACAATTTCGATATACAGGTCAGTGAGACGATTTCCACGGTATTCTACCAGGGCAAGCTTCAACAAAGTCTCCAAGGGAAAAACGAACTTCGGGACAAGATGTTCGACTGGATCAAGAGCAATTGCCATCCTCTTTCTGCCTACACGGTTGTGCACACTGCCCTCTTCCACGTCAGACACAGCTACCGATGTCGGCGAGGCCTTTAGCTACAACATGGGTTTCTTGCGTCTTGGAATGTACCTGATCAAACTTTTAGTCTTCGGTGAAAGCATGCGGCGTCCCATGATACCGATCTTCGAATGGGAGGCTTCTTAGACGAGCATTTTCATAGATTCGATCTTCAAATGGGCGGTCCCGCGAAGGCGAAGAACATTTTCATTTGGTTCCGTATGCCGCACAGCGAGACTGCTACTTAACTGCGAATTATCTCTTAGCGTTGAAGTATCTTTTCGCGAATCTCTGCGATATCAGAGTCCAGACCATCGATGGCTTTCAAGAGGTGGAGGGTTATGTTGTCATTGCCAATACTGTGATCACTGGTGCGGTCAAGTTCATGGGCGACAGTGGACGGTCTTACATCTTCTCCTCCCAAGTGACCGCAGCCTGGATTCTATGTTGGCGTTATCATAGACAGAAGGATTCGACCGTCAAATGGGCTGCTTCACAGAATTGTAGAGTAGCAACATTTTCAAAAAGCTTGCTTTGTCGTTCGTGATAGTTGAAGTCAAATGAAACTAAGCACCTAGTGTGATTACAACCAGTCTCGAGAAATAGACTAATAGTGTATCGCACTGGGAATTTCTGCATATGTTAACCCACATTATTATTGACAAAGATATATATATATTAACAGCTGACCTGCCGTGCCGATGACAGCAATAGTAGTGCAACGATAAGTCCGTAGATTGCTGAGGTGGTCAGTTAGAGTCCCAAGCCTGCCCTCAATACGAAAGCAAACTTACCCAGAACTTCCGCAAAGATGAGAATCATGACCATTCCGACGTATAGTCGTGGCTGCTGCACACACGCCCGGGCTCCTGCATCGCCCACAATACCCAAGGAGAATCCTGCAGCCAATCCTGCGATGCCCACTGACAAGCCGGCGCCCAGCTGGATGAACCCCTTGAAGATGTGATGTTCCGCTTTTAGGTCATTGATGATCATGATGGACACGATCACGCCGTAGATGCCGAGGACGCCGGATAGGATAACCGGTATGCTATCTATACCCGCCTCAGTGATGATTTTCGGAAGAGGGGCCAGCTGTCTCGCCTACTTTTGATGACCTGGTCAGGCCTGAGGATGCCGGAGTGCATCACGCCGACTCCGGCTTTGGCTGTGCCATAAGAAGCACCCAGGCATGTCAAGCATATCGATGCCGCAACGCCCATAGCACCGAAGAACGGCTGTGAAGGTGTTAACACTCAGTTCGGATCGATGCCAGTCGAATTGGAGGAATTAGGCCGGCCCGGGGTCTCGTACGCTGTAAACAGGACTATATTTCCGTATCGTCAGCCCACAGAAGCTTCTTCTAAGAGTACTAAAGAAAATATTGGCCCTTACCAGGCATCTGAAGAATACATTGGATGTAAACGTTTGGTTTTCCGATGTTCAGTGGCAATGGCAGCATGGAAGTAAATGATCAGTGTGCAGCGAACAGCATAGAGATACTGGGGATGTCACTTAAATATAAACTCAATGACCAAGAATAGAATTTAACGTCGAAGTGGCTTGCTGAGGGAACGGAATGAAAGGGGCCGGTATCTCGAAATGCTGCTGCCTGGAGTCGACTCGGTCCATGAGACACAAGACTCGCAGCATTGCGTCACTTAAATCCGCGAACAAGAGCAATTATATTTTATAGAGCTTGATAAGTGGAAAAAGAAGGTAGCCCATATGAGGGCTGTTGTTATTGCTCGGGATGGATTTGTTTGAAGTGGATGGAGGCAATATGTCTGGCTCCTTTGGTCCTCTCCCGCAAAGAACCTAAAGTAATTATAGCTTAGAATCAGTGTAATCAACCGGAGAGTGGACTGAATTAATGGTGAAGTACATCCCCAGGGCTTTTAAAAATCATCAATCATTCCCTTGCGTTATTTTCATATAACGTTATGGTTTGAGAGAGAGAGAATGCCGTTTAGATGTTGTGCGGCGGTCCAGACTTCCTTCCTCAGGACATGCGTCACTTTTGCGCCCTTAAAAATCCAGAGTAACGAATATTAGCCTTGGTCAAAACCGTCGCTCATCAACAAGTAGAAATTTTACACATCAGTCATCTTTCTTACGGTATATAATACAAGTATTGCCCCAAGATCTATGCATGATCGCAGCCTGTGTGTACTGCTTCGGTCCATTTCGCCAATTCCCCCAACCATCCAAAGAAACTCCTTGCAATGCCCATGAACAGTGATCAAGCATAATCATCCTCATTTTCCTTTTCTTGGCCCTCGACGACCAGGTCTACCTGTTTGACGGGATGCAGCAGCATTGCCGGAAGGCACATGCGTCCCTCATTAAGAACCTCCCATTCCTCCCCGCCGTCGTTGTCGACCTTGTACCCTAACCAGCGTTTCCAGAGGTTCGGAGCGAAACCCGCGTGGTAATACCAAGTGGTACCAAGGAAGTTGTGCTGCCGTTCATCGGAGAAGACGCTGGGTCGCGCGCCACCCGAAGCCCCATTCCTCCCGCCATTAAATATCGCGGCCAGATAGTCGGTCGGCCATTGCCGGTCGACGAAGACGGGATGCGGAGCGTACACAGCCTTGAATCCATGATGGAGCGCGCATGTTCCCGGCCACATCTCGGAGAACATGGTATGCCGCTTGAGAGCGGTTTCGCGGTGCATCGTTTCCAAGAGGCGCCGCGACATGCGACTGGACGTATTGATCGCTGTGCGACGAGGAGGGAGCCCATGAGTCTTGTTGTAGCCCGTCACGTCGTCCGCAAGAATCCAATTCGTTCCAGCCGGGTCGAAGAGCGGATTGAAGACAATGAGGTCGGCCTCTTCGCCAACGCCCCATTCGTGTTTGTCATCTTTGATCGATTGGGGAGGAAAAGGGTCATTCTGCGTCTCCAGCACGTCATCCAGTGGAGGATCCGCTCCCCAGATCGGCTTCTCCGCTTGCTGCTGTGGTTGCGCATATGCAGGCAGGTTCGGATTCTTCGCAGCAAGTTCGGTCCAGATGTTGCTCTTGGTACTGGTTCCATGCTCGGTCTGGACTCGAACGAGATGTTTGAAATCTTCCCAGGAACCATGTTCACTCGGAACATAAAAGCGCGAATTTCTCTCCCATAGACCTTTCCGCGGCTGCTGGGCCGCCCATTGGCTGACCTTGTCGAAGAGGTGGTAGAAGTGCCCGGTATACCGGACGTCCATCTCCCAGTGCCAGATGTAGTCGTACTCCGGGTGACGGTGGGAGAAATACTGTACCGGCATGAATGAGCTCCGGTACGCTCCATAGACAGGCAAGCCCCTGTACATGCTCTCCTCCAAGCCACCATAGATAAGTGACATCTGGCGCTCCGACCACAGAGTTCCCATCCCGCGAAACTCCGGGGGAAGTGCACTGTCCAGGACGCTTTGGTAAGTCTCCTCATCCGCCCAGATCTGTTTGTCGTCGTCTTTGACGTGGATTAGGAAATGGACCTCGTACTCCCCGCCCGAAAGAAGCGAAAGCTCTGCAACCAGCGCTCTCAAGAATAAAAGGTCTTCGTCATCGTATTCGTAGTTGTGCCATGTTCTCAGAAGAAGAGCTGTGCGGGGTAGTCGCTTGTTTACAGCGGTCGTCGATGTGGAGGCCTGGGATTCGGCTGGAATGGAAGTCGGAGGAAACGCCAGTCCATGTTCGCTAGAGTCGGCATCGAAGCCGGCATCAGATTCGCTGGACTCCCGTTGTGTTTCTCGCTTTTCGTTGTGCACTCCCAAACCCTCTGCATTCGGTGGATGTGCGACTAACATCTGGTCCACGTTGTTTTGACTAGGTATGGTCCCGTTAAATCGGTGCCTGTTGGCTTCCGAACACCGCCTTTGGGCATCGGCCCAATTGACTTTCCTGAAGTCAACTTCCGGCTCTTCCGCCCACACATCATCAGCTCCGTCCCGATCGCCACCCAAGGCAGAGCCACTTCCTCCTGCATGTCGAGGATATCCAAGTCCATATGGTCCAAGCCTCCCAAATCGTTCAAAACAAATGTCGTCTCGTAATCCCAACATCGAGTACGAGCCCATGACGTTTTCGGGCATTCCCTTGGGCACCCCAGGGTAAGCAAGCAACTGAGGTATTCGAATGGTGTTTGCGGAATCGAGAAAACACTCCGCAACTTCGGTATACTCGTCCTTGTACGCCTGTGAGCTGTAGTTCGGAAAAGGTGAGAACTTCTGCGCTTTCGGGAGTGCAGTATCCCCTCTCTCCTCTTTTTCATCTCTTTTCTGGCCCACAGGCTTCTCCAATATCACCACAGTATGGTTCCCTGGATATTCGGGCCGATTTTCGGATCGCGGAACGAGTGTTCGGATTCCCCCATGATACCTCGTTAGGAACGGGAATGCCTCCCATGCATGGGGGCCAGCAGGCCGGCCAAACCCTTTATACACGGATTTTGCCGATGCCCAACTCTGTCGCACAAGCGTGAGGATGAAGATAATGACTATCGACAGGAGGACCAGCGTGAAGTAGCGAGCGTATCGCCGGGGCGGTCGATAGGAGTAGGCTTTCGCTTTCCGCGCGGACGAGCCTGAAACATGGCGAAGCATCCCTTGATAAGATGAGGAGGTGGCGCGCGAGGAGTATGCCGAAGTGGAGGTCGGGGATTCCAGATAATCGGATTCATCGAGGGCTTTCTCATCGTCGTAGTAATCGTCGGGTTCTGTGGCGATGGAGGTGTAGGCTTTGAATTTGCGCTTCGCTACCCGTAATGGGCTGAAGCTACTGCCAGGGGCAGACATGTGTCGGAGTCTCGTCTGGGTTTGGATGTCTAATTCGCGATTGACACGTGGGAAGAGACCGAATTCGCAACTTCCTTGAAAGAGTTTACAATCGTTGACGAATGTATTGGAACAGGACTTTGAATTTAATCGAGGTAAAGACAAGAATACAAAGGGGTCCTTTGCTCAGAAAGCATATTTACATGAGCATTAAGGGAAGAAAGTGCATGAATGTCAAAGAGGATGTTGTACTTCAGTCCAATATCAATAGCAACAATTGCACATCAACGAAGCGATCAATCCTGTTCATTGTTTGCGCCAAGCAACTCGTCACAACAGCCCGGGTGGCCCACTATCACCAAGTCAACCAGACCAGAGGTGCAGGCCGTACCGCCGTAGGGGATGGGTTTCACGTGACAGCTCTGTTCCATCCTGCTTACTCATCCCAAATTGTAGCCTGTAAATCTGTAAGGACGGACTAAGGACGGGTGGGGGTGCACGTGATGTCCTATCTTTCTGATTGACACCTCAGGCAGCAAGGTGTCAACATCAGCACGCGCAGCCCAGCATTTCGCGCGCAACGTTATGCTGACGTTGGGGGTTGAGCGTTGCTGCGTGGCTTCAAATTGTAAACTCCATGTTGAAGGTCCATCTTGATTACATCTATGTCAACCGCGTATCCTTCAAGGCTTCAACACACTTCGGCTTATGCCCACTTCGAATTGCTTTTGATTGACGACTCTGACCATCCAACAAAATGAATATCTTCCGACTCTTTGGTATGTCCCATCCCTTTGAATGCGCTCCGGAGATGTTGAAGCTAACCATTCACTTAAGCGGATTTGTCACATCTGGTGTCAATCCTGATCCTGCTACAGAAGATGAAATCTTCAAGTGTCAGTTCATTCCTGGTTGCCGAAATGTGTTTCTGAACTAAACCATATGTGCCGACAGAGCGCCTCAGGAATCTCCTTCAAATCGCAATTCCTATACTTCCTCGTTTACGTGACGCGATACATCGACTTGCTATGGACATTCTATAAGCCGGAGAGCTTGTACAACACCGTGTTCAAAATCATCTTCATCGCGACCTCCGCGTACACGATCTACTTGATGTTGAACGACTACAAACCGACCCACGATCCGAATCTAGACACGTTTAGGGTGGAATATCTCTTAGCAGGGAGCTTGCTGCTGGCTGTCATTTTCCCCTACAAGTACAATTTTACGGAGGTACGTCACATCCAAGAAGCATAATCCGGGCGGAACAAGACGTTGACGCTTTGACAGATCTTCTGGGCCTTTTCCATCTGGCTAGAAGCGGTTGCGATCTTGCCTCAACTTTTCATGCTACAACGAACCGGGGAAGCCGAGACAATCACAACCCATTACTTGTTCGCGCTCGGGATCTACAGGGCTCTGTACATCCCCAACTGGATCTACCGATATACGATGGAGACCCCTCCGTACAGCGATCCTATCGCCGTCCTCGCCGGAATCGTCCAGACCATCCTTTACTCGGACTTCTTCTGGATCTACTATACCAAGTCAGTGTTCGTATCCTGACTTCTGCCCCTCTACTAACGCTTCTGAAGGGTCATGCAAGGGAAGAAGTTCAACCTTCCCGTTTGAGCGGAAACCCTCCTTGTGCCATCGATTCAGGCACAATGCGATCCGGTCGTCCATCCACATGTGCTGGGATGGATGCTCAACTCCCACGGGTGCATCTCGTGCATTGACGGATTGATCGAGGTACCTAAACAGTAAGTTTGGGGGATTGGCGTTCTGGAGGCGGTTCTCGAACACGAATCTGGAAGTCTCTATAGACCTGGCAGGCCATGGCGACGAGTAATGAGAAGTGCTATTTACGGTCAATACACGGGCAAAGGCTTCACCGTGGGAGGATGTGCTGTACAAATAGCAAATATACCAGGTGGCATGGAGTAAGCTCTGAATGATCTAAGCATGAACTCCGGATCCGTCGTCTTCTATGCCGCATACGTCACTATCCAGCCACTTCCAGGCAAAGAACTTCCAATTTAACTCTTGGTGCCAAAATAGGCCGTAACCAAGGGAGTTGGAGTCCTTTCCTTTCGATGTTGTTAGCGCGCCTGTGAGGGGTAGTTCCCGTCGGAACACGCAAGACGCGAATCGGCCATGAAGAATGGCCATCGAACACATGACGCACGGTTCGTGGGTCAGATATATCTCCAAGTTCAAACAGAGGTACCCGCGCGGGGCAATATTGTCCAAAGCGAAGAACTTGCTTTCCAACTCGTTGAGCGGGAGATCCATGTACGCACTCTGCTCCTCTGCCGATTGCTCCCCAGCTCCCTGAACATCTTCATCCACCCGCAAGCGTTTCCGGGCGACCATGCCCATCGCTCTCATGACGGCGTGGGCCATGACATTCCCCGCGCACGAATTCGCGGAACCCACACCGCCATACCGGGCATCACCGGCCACGGAAACCACCTCCGCAATCCCATCCTTCCGTCGCTCGACGACGACGCATCCGACAGACGGACCGGAATTGGAAGCGTGGCATGCTTGCGCCGCACGCTCCGCCAGGGCGAGAAACCGGGGCGCATCCGCATCGACGATCGCGGTGCTTTGGCTGAGTATTTTCGGATGCGGCCCGTACGGATTCGTGTTCTTGTAGACACACGGCCAGAAATGTTCAGACCATCCAGCCGCCTGTGCGGCGGAGATGGGCGTGCTTCGCGGGATAGTCGACGTCAGAACAACCGGGGGGGAGGGCGTTGCCGGTGGACGCTTTTCATTGCCGTCGACGTGCGCGTTCAGAGATGACAGAACTTCTAACAGCGAACTTAACGCGGTGCTTGCGGGGACAGCCAAGAGGTATATGTATCCAGCCGCGGCAGGCGGTGCGTCTGGACTGACTTCTTCTCGCTCGTCCGGGATCAGCGCTTCAAAGCGCGACCGCAATTGAGCGGGGAGTAACGTGAATTTGGTATAACCTCTGAGATGTGCGAGCTCGAGATCTCGCGATGCGGGAAAGGTCTCCTTTATGAGCGCAACGACATCAGTGGCTCTTCGTGGGTTGACCGCGACGACGTGAACATCAACTGGTTGATCAATTAGCCAATATCTATTAAAGTCCGATACATATAGCCACAAACTCAAATCGGTTTCCGCTTCTAGTTCTCCTTTAGTTTTTAAAGGGACCAATTTTCCGCTGAGAGGCTTAATATCCAGGTCCTCTATGAGTTGCGTGCTGATACTGCTAGCCATATCGCTCCGGCTACCACTATGTACCGACTCTATAACCCATCCATTCCGTAGGGATTATTCCCAAGCGACAGATGTGCTGGATGCAATTCTGCACATCTTCAAGACCGATATTTCATGTTACGGGAGACCTACCAAAAGTCCGTCAGCCAAAATATTAGATTGATATCATGATGTGAAGATCTAGAGCAGGCCACAAGGCCACAAGGCCACGCATCTGATCTCCCCCGGCACCTCGGCATCCATGTGCTTTATAGCATCATAAGCCATACGACACCTGTCCAGCCCTCTTCAATACGATCGTGTCTCTGACATCTCCATACGCGTCGCTGCGAATCACCTCCGATCCAAAGCCATCCATTTATCGAGTGCTTCCCACCGGAGAGGAAGTCACCATGGATGCGCATAAGTTCGCCTCCAAGGGGGTTCCAGAGGCCCTATCACTCCCCCCCAAATGGCTGGGAATGTACAGTGATTTCATTCTGAAGAATGCCAGCGCGGTCAGCCAGATAGAGAGTGCGCTGCGATCGTTAACATATATAATACCGGGTATGGACCTCCTATCCGAAGCCTATGGCCTACCGTATTCTAACAGTGTTAGGTCGATTCCGCGAATCTGAAATCGCATCCGAGTCCTGTAGGCGATTATCCATGTGTCAGCTTCCAGCATCAACTAACAGCAATTCAGTACATTCTGGTGTCCAACTCCTCTCCCTATACCATGACTCCCTCCTTTCAAAAGCCATCTCACGTCTTCCGCTTCCCCAACGGCCCCATCCTTCTCCACATAACCGCTACACGAAGTTCTGGTCACAACGATCCCCGTTCTATCGCCGCCTTGCCCTCACGCTGCAGATGATTCAATACACGGAATTACTGTGGGAAATGGCCGCCAAACGCAAGGGAGAAAAGGTCCGATGGCGCGTGGTGGTCTTCCTCGAAGCCATCAAAGCCCTCTGCCGGCTCCTCTTACTCCGCCTCACCAATTCACGACCGCTGTTAAGCCCGCCTCTCCCCGAACGCGAAGTCGACCCCGCCACAGTCGAGGAGAGTGCTCGTGCAGCGAGCGCGGAGGAGCGGGGTGAGCCTCTTATCCCTCCCCCGGACCTGAATGATGGCTCGCAGACACCCCCATCGGAACGCTCCGAGGCGCCCTCAGATGCCGGATGGACGATGCCGCGGACGGGTCTGTCCATGCCAAGCCTGCCTGACACGAGCGATATTTCGAGCTACCTCCTCAGCAAGGTGCTGACGGCGGATGACATCAAGCCTCCCAAGGCGCTGTTGCATCGCGTTTCGGGCAAGGGTGAGATCGCGGAGATCTTGTACATCCTGCGACCAGTGGTATATGCATTCGCTATGCAGAGATGGGGCCGCGACAAGAAGAACTGGACTCCTTGGCTGCTAGGTCTCAGCATCGAGTATGGCGCTCGACAACTCGCAAAGAATGATTTCCAGGAGCGCTTGGCTGGCGGGCTGCGGGGATTGACGGTTTTAGAACGAGAGGAACTCCGCAAGCGAGGATGGAATCTGGGTTGGTGGATGATGCGCGGTGCCTTCTACGAGAACATCACCAAGTGAGTGCTCTCCCCGTCGGCGTATTTGCTCCCATATCTAACCTGCATCTAGGGGATGGATCCACACAGTATCGCAAAAGCTACAAAACAAGCCTTTACTAGGCTTGGTAGGCGGTATCATCGAGGATTACGAATTCCTTTGGGATCAGCACTATTTCCCCACAGCAACGCTGTGAGAGTCCACTCATTTACAATTTCCTTTGCAATATTCGGTCGAGAGCAGCATTGGCTTGGTCACGGCGCAGTTCTTGACATATACCCAGGTCACTTGAGGGTTAACGATGGAAGTGTTCGGTTAACAGACGCTGTTTGATGCAATAGACGGAACATGCGCCATTGTACACTATATATTAACTATGTGGGAATCATCTTTTCCGAGGAAATTGTTGGAACATTTAGTGGTTAGGGATGAGGCCTTCGCGATTCATGGGCTAGGGGCGTACGGTATATGTACTAATTACGCTACAACCACTTCTCATATGAAGTGAAAGAACTATAGTGATCTTGAGACATACGTCCGTTACGATCTGAGCATTAAAGTTCTAGTAAAATTGAGTGAACGTCGAGCCTTCGTGACGAATTCATGAGCTGGAGGTTTTAAGGTCACGTAGTTCGAATTTCGGCTTCACACACCATGGGCCGCAAGAAAAAATCTTTTGAGTAGTTCAGCTTCGGACTGAGTATATGATCTAAGATACCATCGAGTCGATGCAGTATCTGGAGCAGTGTCTATGATTTAGGGCCACCCGAAAACATCCCCAACGCTCATCATACTCCATCTTGTGCCTCCTACGGCGATAATAGCGCCAACAAATTCCACCACTAGAAGCACAATTGCGCCCATTATAAACCGGGGGCTGAATATGCGGTATAACATCAAATGTCTCCGTAACCAAGCAGCCCACACTGTGGTAGCCAGGCCGATGGTCGCGTAAACAAGGACATGGATTACCATCGCCTTCGCGACCTGTCCTAGAAGTCCCTTCGTCTTCACAGGCTGCTTCCACAGCACAACCGCCGGAACGGCAATCGAACACAGGATCTGCGCCCCGAAACTGTTCAGAACCACCAACACCGGGCTCCACGGATACCGCACCGATCGGAGCGGGACGAAGGCGGAGTCCCACTGGATGCTGGTGAGCGTGGCTTGGTGGCCGGTCTTGAAGAAATAGAATGACCCGATGAACGCGAGGACGACCGGCCCGATAGAGGATGTTTGTTGGCCGGTGCAGGCCAGTACTTCCATGAGGCAGAGGATCTGCCATAGGCAAAGCGCAAGCGCGCCGGAACCCATGGGCTTGTACAAGAGAAGGAGAGTCAGCACCCAGATTGTGACAAGGAGGAAATAGCGTGTGCCGTGGAGATTGGAATATCCATGTATGACGATGGGTGCTTGCTTCGGATTCTCGTCCGACTCGGTGGGTTTTACATTCCCTGGGGTTGTCGGAGGCTTTTGAATCGAGCCCGTGGCCTCCGGACTCTTCGTGGCCGCTCGTGCTGGTGTATTTGATATGCTCAAGAATGGTTCGCACCAACTAAACGTTGAGTATCCAGCCGGTAGAGCAATCACCAATGCTATTTGAGCTATCACCATCTTAACCGTCTTGAGTCGAGCTTTGTCCCAGTCCAGCCAGTCCTTGTCATCGGCAATATCGAGACTCCAGAATAATGCGCATATGAGAAGACCAATGCGGAACGCCACCCCGATCCATAGAACTGCCGATCCATGGTACGAACCTGTAGCTTTGAAATGACTTTTAACAATCTCTGGAAGGACGATCGCCGTGACGAAGGGGATTAGAAGTTGCCATGCCGCTGAAGTAGACGAAGTAGCCGATGCATAGAACGTGGTTTTACAATATGGCATCTGCTCTTCTCTACAGAGCATGGACAATGAAGCAATGCGAGTCAGGACAACGAAGAGAATGGAGTAGTAACACCCGAAGGTTCGTTTCGCGACATCGCGCTGTCGCATCGAGGATCCAAACATCATGACGCCGAACGACGCAAGGAACATCAGCAAAATCCGGTCCTCCCAGATAGTGAACGAATTGGAAGCGAACCCGATGGAGAGGAGAAGGGTAAATGCGACGCCGACAAAGCTCCAAAGGGTTTTTGGGACGGGCGCTCGAAGACGCCTTGCGTACCAGAATCCGGACGAAATGCCGGCAACTCCGCCCAATGCCGCCAAATAGACGGTCGTGGAAATAAATGGAAAGGCGTCGACCAGAAAGCTAATACTCGCTCCAAGAACCGCTCCGAGAATCATTGCAAGGGCGCCACGAACGAGGAGAATCGGATTCAACTCTGTCCGATCGCCAGTGATGCCGCAGGCATAGACGATGAGGACCCCGAGAGAGAGGACCAAGATCTCTATCCCATGTACCATGCTGGCCATATCAAATCGAGCCCAGAGCGAGTGACATAGATGCAACGTGCTCTTTTGATATTTGGAGTAGGCTTGATATGCGGACCTCCAATCATACTGACCCGGATTCTTGATACGCTGCACCATATCCCAGCTTGCAGTGGCTTGCTTCCACAGCTTCTGCGGCTCCGCTGTGGTAGACTCGTCTAGCTTTCTGACGTTGGAGTAGCTGGACATGTACCTGCCAATTTGCGCCGTGGTAAGGCGGTACACGGCTGCTAAATTGCCAAACTGATTACCGGAGAGCCCAATAAATGCCTCTTCGATCGGCGCCCCAAGATTGTTGAACGGGATTGGCATCCCTAGCAGGAGTGACAAGGTTGGAACAAGGTCAATCTGTGCGACAGGCCGTTCCTTCGCGGTTGCAGGGGGCTCGATGCGATATGAGGAAGATCGGCCGAAGACAGGTCGCTTCGAATAGAACCAAATCGCAGCCTCAACTTCATCGGCCGATTCGCCCCCGTGGTCCCCTTTCTGGTCCATTCCATGATCTCCCATGACCACAAGCAAGGTCGAGTCATCGATCGACTGAGCAACATTGGTGAGCACGTCGTTCATCTGTCTCAGCTTCGCAGCCATCGCGGGATGGTCTGGCCCGTATCGGTGCCCTGCATGGTCGACTCCAAGGTAGTGTCCAACGATGACATCCCACTTGCTAGAATTAGTCGTGTCCAATAGTGGCAATAGGTGTTCCGTCACTCCGTTGTCCACAGTATGGAGATCCCAGACGTTGAATGAATCGTACGGCTTGGTGAGATTGGGTTCGAAATAGCCCGGAAAGAGCGCGTGCCACGTGTCGTCTCCAAGATGGACAACCCTTTTACCAGCATGATACAGTTGTTCGATCAGGTTGTCCTCATCAATTGCCGTGCCTGCAAAGTTGGAGCCTGCGTCGATGAATGTGGGCAGGGTGCCTGTCGTCAATCCCTTCAATCTCTGCAACGTTGTCGTAGGAGGATCGGCTATGAAAGGTAGGAGGATCGCATTTTCAGGGGAGTCTTTCGCTGTTTGGTAGAAAAAAGGCAACGCGTTGTGGAAGTGGTGAGGCGCTTCTTCGGGGAACGATGGCTGGAAGGGGACTGTGAAGTCGTAACGAAGCGCATCCACCACGATAACGACGGCCTTGTCGAACGACTTGGGATGCCAGCAACCATTCTCTATTGATCCTACCTCGTACCCTTCCACCAACACAGGCGGTTCAGCACATTGTGACCTGTCATTGAGGACTAGACGCGTCAAAAGGAATCCGCTGGTGAACAGGTAAATCCCGAGGGCGTGAAGGATTCTAATGTCGAATCGAAGATCAGTACCGCAGCAAGATTTCCGGAGTGCATCGGGTACTTACAGGAACCACACCAGGAGCGCGACCAAGATGCCATGCGACGCCGTGAATTGATATTCGCGAACTTTCTTGTCGTCTTGACTCGCGGTGGTCAAGCCCTGCGACTCTTCCTGTTCACGGCGGGCTTTCGCCTTCGCGAATTTGGCGGCAATGCCATCGTATTCGGATTCCTTTGCCATTTTCCATTGATGCGATGCTCAACGAGAACGCAGTGAGATGGTCTCCTATGGTGGATGGAAGAATTGACCGTTGCGGAGGTTGAAGCGATGTAGGTCAGGGTAGCAAAGAGCTGTATGATGTATCTTGAAGTTTAGCTCCGACCAAAGCTGCCCTGGTGTCCCGAACGCGGCTAGAGCCGTCTCCGGTCATCGGGCCGTTGTCTCCTAAGTCCTAAGTCCTAAGTCCTGTAGTGGGGGTCTATTACTGGGCACACAGGTATCGTTCATTCGTTCTCCATGACACGGATGAGGGAGGGCCCGGAGGGGACAGTCGGATACCTCAATGTACTTAAGTCTTAATTAAGTAGACGGAGAGTTCTCTCTTCATAGCATATACCAAATTCATCGCCTTTGTATTTTGTACGTGGTACCGTATCAGCATCATTCAAGTACATCCCCCCTTGCCCCCAAGATGGCAACTAAGGATAGCAACCAGCAGAACGCCAGCGTGAACGAGGTTATCTCCAACCTGGAGGTTGACGTGAGGCTTCCATACTAGTTCCATTCCGATTCCAGATCCGATCCGTCCATCAAAGTGTTTGTAACCAAAATGTCCATGGCTGATGTCGTGTAACAGGAGGCGGCGTTGGCCCAATACATCTCGTCGTAAGCCCTCGCACATTCAAAGCAATGCAAAGAAGTCTTCCCAGGCTCTTCTAATATCGAATCCAACCAGTACTACCACGTCGATCAAGGCATCGGTCACAGATTACCGCTATGAACATGGCCGACGCTATCATGCATACGGCGATGACAGTATGACTTTGGAACTGACCTTGACGCACGCCTATACCTGACTCAGTATCCAGAATACCACCTCCCGAATGACGAGGTAATTTCTGTACAAAACGTTCAATAGAGCAATGACATTGAGCAGCTCATCAGAAAGAAATTGATCGTCTCGGTATCACTATATCACTACATCCTACGCAATATTTCACTAAGCCCTTCTAGAACTGCAACATCTCATCTGGGTCGAGGCGTTCAATGGCCGCCTCTATCTGTCTCCTCTCCCGGAGGACATGACCGATGTCCTCGACGTAGGATGCGGCACCGGCAGTACGACAATATCTCGAAACCTCGCGATCCGCTAACCTGACCGCCGTGATAGACTGGACCATCGAATTCGCCACCGCCCATCCGAGCGTCGCCGTCCTCGGCACCGACCTGTCCCCCATCCAGCCCTCCAACGTCCCCGTCAACTGCCATTTCGTAGTCGACGACGCCACGCAGGAGTGGGCGTTCGGCCAGAAATTCGACTTCGTGCACACACGCGCCATCACGATGGGCATCGGCGACTGGGACGGCTTCATCAAGCAGGCCTACTGCTCCCTCAAGCCAGGCGGGTGGATCGAGCTGCAGGAGTTTTCCTTTCCGATCGGGTGCGATGATGGGACCATGAAGGATGGGAGTCCGTTGGCGGAGTGGGCGGCGGCCATGGTGAGCGCGATCGCGAAGGTGGGCATGGATCCCCGGGCGGCCCTGAAGCATCCGAACCGGTTGAGGACGGCAGGGTTTGCTAATGTGCAGGAGCTGCCCGTCAAGTGTCCGCTGGGGCAATGGCCGAAGGGATCCCGGGAGAAGAAGCTGGGAGTGTTGGGCCAGAAAGACCTGCTAATAGGGATCGAGGGGATTAGTACGAAGTTGTTGCGGATGTCGGGGTATAGCGAGGAGAAGGTCAATGGGTTACTGGAGGCATGTAGAAGAGACTTGTTGAATCCTATGGTAAATGTTCAACGGACAATATTTTCGCCAGGGGTCTAACATTGCACAGATCCACGTTTATTTCCCGTTGACTGTTTCCTGGGCTCAGAAACCACTTGAGGAAACTGGATAGTCGAGCCGACTTCCAGCTAGGGAGCTGGAGACATGACATTTGATGATAGATGAGTGGGCGTTCCATTTGTACTAAGACTGACTTTCGTCAACGATATTGCAATATGATTCTTTGGGAGCGCCGGGTGACTCGTCCATCGTGAACTAAGCCAAGTTCAAAGGTTCATGTGAGGCGTTACCTCCCTGCCGATTTACTTTTCTTCGTTCGATCCGTAACCGTGATCCACTCCGGCCTCACCCCTCTCTTCCCGAGCACCTTCGCCACGTCTCGATGTTGATTTCCCTGAACCATCACCTCAAACGCTTCCACCCCCTTCTTCGCACCTGTCGCCTGGTCCACGCTCGTTGAGCTGGCGCAGAGCTTCCGCAGCTCGTCGGCAAGGCTCTGCGCACGGATCCCGTATGGCTCGATTCCCGTGATCCTCGTCACGACCTTGTTGCCCGCTCGCTGCTCCAGTATTATGGTAACCTTTGGCGGCGTGCCCGCCTTGGGTTTGATGGTTGTGGGCACATCATCCGGTGCCATCGAATTCGGATGAAGCGCCCAGAAGGTGTTGCAGGAATTCTCGAGCCGCGTGGCGAGTGCATCCCGAGGAACCCCACCGGCAGCGAGGGTTTTCGCATCGGTGGCATTAGACCCGTTGAAAAGACTGGCTATGACAGGGTCGAATTTCACGAGTCGGGGGTTCTTCGTGTCTCCTAGTGCATTCGCGGTGATGTATGCATCCAGATCATGTCGGAGCTGTGAGCGGGTGTAGAATGCCTTGGACGTCTCTCCGGGGAAGATGGCACTGATATTGGATTTCGGTCGGTAGAAAGTAGTAAGTTTCAGTTGCTGATTTCCCGATGACGAGGAACCCGCTTTGCCATCCGCCTCTTGGTTTGGTTTCTTCTTTTTGGGAAGCGAATATGGCCGAAACTTCACAATGGCCTCATCATTGAAATCGATATCCAAAATCACCGTTTCTCCGCTACCACCACCAAAAGTCTTGGACAGGAGAATGTTCTGTTTGCCGAGATGGTTGATGAATTTCTTGAGGGTCTTCCAGCTGGTCTTCTTGATCTGAAATGCGTTGGCGTCGGCTTCATCGAAGATTGGTAGGAACGGCTGGATCAATGATGACATCGTGAACGTGGCGGACAGCGGGAATGTCAACCCATAAGTGCTCTGCCCCTCGTTGAGCCGCTTGTAATGATGGACACCGCACACGAAGGCCTTTCGGAATACCTCATCAATCTCTTGAGTGGTGTATTCTCTTTGAGGTCGCCTCGGAGCGTCATCTGGCTCTTCTCCTTCATCATCTTCCTGTCGACCAGGTTCTGGGGCCTCCCCATTGTTTCCATCGTTCTGCTCGTCTGTCAGGGGCACGCCACCATCAGTGTCCTCGAGCTCAAGCTCTTCGGTCAGCTGAGTGACTCCATCCGCAGTGTCCTCTTCCTGCAGCCAGCTTTCGAGCTCCTCCGGTGATTTCTTTCCGGGTATTCCATTAGGCGACCAATCCCAGAGCTCATCTCCATACCAATGAACCGGCTCAACGGCATGGCCTTTGGTTCCTTGCACCCGGGTAAGGATACTGACATCGATAACGCAGGTTCCCACTGCCATAGGAACACTCGGAGTGTCCCACGACGCGATTGCGACGATTGATCCCTTCGTTGCATTGGAGGGGAAGGGTGGTCCAGCGAGCCCAGGGGTCATAAGCGAAGCCCCGCCTTGGATTTTCTCGACGACGATATCCGGAGTGTGCAATAGGGGAATTATTTTCGGATTCTGCCACAAGGTGTACACTATGATTGCGAGCTCGCATTAGCAAGTACACCACAAGTGCAGTCCAGATCAGCCATACCTGTTGGGTACATGCGGTCCTTATATTTGAACCACAGCACCCTTGGCTCCGCGCCCTTGTGCGAGCCGACGTATATTGTGCCTGAAATCGGGGACAATTCGGGGCCGATTGTGGACATAAAGCGTGCTGATTGCGAGTTCTCTGGAACCAAGGAATTTCGAAGGGCTATATGTGCCGCAGCAGCCGCCGCCTTTGTCGCTTCGTCTGCTCCATCCTCGAGCGGCTTTTCGAGTTTCCAATCACTGATTATCTGCTCGGCGATCTTGCGACGATCCGAAGACCTAATCGGTGAAAGCGGTTTGATCTAGGAGTAGAGTTTACATATCAGTAATCAGAGCTATTGTCTCAACGGTTGGTATTGTAGTCCATACATTGGGCTTCTTCTTGAACATGGCTTTCGAGGTGATGCACTATATTTTGTCTGCTTCTAGAACTTTATGCTCGGTTTAAACTATGAACGCAAGTGTACAAGCGTCTTAGGAGAGACCTGGTAGGTTTGATCACTTTTGTGTACGAAGGAAGATGACTCAGGTCCGAATTGTCCTGTAACATCGATATCGGACTCACGTCCGCTGTCTGGTGATGACGATGTGAATAGTGATTGATTGGCGTTCCAAGGCCACCAGGCAGCCACAGACAGCCACAGACAGGCAGGCCACCAGAGCGACCACCCCGCTCTGGTGCAGTCGAATGCCCCACAATCTACAGCACTCCAAGTCTGACATCACTCATCACTCCTCAGAGTTCAGACTGTGAGTCCCCAAGGCTCCAGTCCAACAGACACGAGACGGGGAGACAAGACAGGGCTCCCTGGTATTAGAAGCATAGCAATTGGCAAGCGTAAGCTCTAAGCTTTGTTCCGGCCCTGCGGAGTGCGAACCTCCTCGGACCTTACCCACCACCATTCTCCTAGAACAGCAGCGAGAAGCATGGAACAATAATAATGGATGTATATACTCCGTATACCATCACTACTTCATGAGCTCCTCCCCACTATGTTCGTGCCTGAGCCTGACAAAGCACTCGTCGAGCTATGATCATCCAACTACCATGAACTCCTGGCTCCCAGCTTGCCACCCGAGCTTTGTAGCTTAGCAAGACGATTTGAATCAGCACGGTAACCTCGGATGGCGTCTTTTAACATCTCCGACTCTGCGATAGAATGCGGAGTCCCCAAAATGCGGGGTGTGACATCAACAGAATCTCGGGCCGGTGATGGGAAAGACAATTCAGTGGCTAAATTTAAGATGACGCTCCAATCTCATGGCGGAGCTTGTTTCAATTATCTTTTGCTATTCATCTCCTAGCTTCGGTTGTTGGCGAGTGTGAGTTCCAGACGTCATTATATTGAACCTTCATTACCACAGTCTACCATGGCAGATCACAAGAGGACCACCAGTCAACGATTGACTCAGATCAAGGACTTTCTCACAATGAATAAAACGGCGTCGACGATCCCTTGGGATCCCGAGTCCACCAAATTCCCCACCCGGAAGGAACTCCCACCCATCGCTGGGGCTCCTCCAGAGGCCGCATGGGTTTGGGGCGAAGATGACTTTGTACGATGGACCCCAAAGACATTGGACTTGCTGGCACTAACGGTTCCAGTGTGGACGACTGAATCTACTGACGCCCAGCCGTGTCGCTGCTGCGTCCAAGGAGATCCGGACGGGCGAGATTGTCCCCGTTAAGTATGTTGCCGATTAGATTCCATGTCGCCGTAGCTAATTTGACCAGTCTTCCGTTGACCACCCCAGAGCAGCCCGCATTCGGTCGCGAGAAGTTCGAGCATCAAATCAAAGTCCTGGCGCCCGGTGTTGCGTACGACGACATCTACCATATGAACACTCAGAGCGGAACCCAATGGGACGGCTTCCGGCATGTAAGATATCGATCTGCTGATACACTGGTGTCTCTAGCTGACGTCAAAATAGTTCGCCCACATCCCAACCGCCACCTTTTATAACAACGTAAGCCTTCGGAATAGGAGAAGAAATAACACCGTCTAATCCAGCCATAGACCAAAGATGAGGATATTCTTGGCCCCAAGGCAAACCACAAGTGCTCAATTCATCATTGGGCGGAGCATGGCATCGCCGGCCGTGGTGTCCTCATCGATTACCGGGGCTATGCCCACAAGATGGGAATCAAGTATGACCCGTTCGATGTGAGACTCCGTTCCTCTCGCATCCAGGCTTGAACTTACACCCAGAAGTACTATTCGATCTCCTGGGACGAGCTGTACAAGTGTGGCCAAGACCAAGGCATCGACATTCGACCGATCGCCCAAGGCGGTGACATAAGACCCGGGGACATGCTGTTTGTCCGGAGCGGATGGGTCGAAGAATACCACCAAAAGCCGCGCGATGAGCGGGCAGCTGCAGCGCTGAGAGGCCATGATGGGCACCCCGGGGAGCAAAGCTATGTGGGTCTAGCGCAAGAGGAGAAGATGCTGGACTGGCTGCATGACTGCTACTTCGCGACCGTGGGAGGAGATGCGCCGGCATTCGAGGCCTGGCCCACGCGTGCAGGTCAGTTACTATCGTTCAGGCACGAATACAGATACTGACGCCGAATTTTAGACTATCACCTCCACCAGTATATCCTCGCCTTGTGGGGGATGCCGCTGGGCGAAATGTTGGATCTCGAGAACCTAGCGAAGAAGTGCCATGAGCGGAATCGATGGTTCTTCTTCTTTAGCTCTACTCCTGCCAATATGCCCGGCGGAGTCAGCAGCCACGTCAATGGACAAGCTATCTTTTAATCGAGTACCACTCTTCCGGTCCAATGAGTCAATACTTCTCTGGTTATATACTTGCGAGGCAGACGTGAAGTAGCAACGTGGCATAGTTCGTTTTGTAAATATGAAGAAAGTCAATCAATATTGTTAGCACCTATTGGTTCGATATATACTTGCTAGGGCTCCTGTATCGTTGTACGTATGTGGTCTGGCGTGCCTGGAGCTTACTTAAAGGCTGTAAAGTTCAGCAGATCCACTTCCCCGTCTGTAACTCTCCTGATGCGCCTATGATCGATCGTTCGCGTCAAACTTCGTCGGCCAAAACGCTCGGAAGTGCTTTTTGTCGCCTAGACTCTTGATTTCCTGCACTTCTGCAGGAGTCAACTTGAAAGTCATAGCTCTAAGGTAATTGCTTAAGCGTTGTTCCTAAGGGTTTCAATCAGCACCGATATTGGACATATATAAGAGGGCTTACCTTCGAGCTCGTTGTAACGGGGACGATATCTTGGTCGATACACCACCGAAGCAAAATTTCACCCTCGGACACTGCGTACTTCGATGCTAATGATTTCAGATAGGCGGGCAGTTCTCCATCCTTTGTATCGCCTCGGACAATTGGGGTTAGAGGTCCATAGGCAGCAGTAGCTACCCCATGCTTCTTGTGCCACTCCAACAATCCGCTGCTCATATGCTGCAGATAGGGATGGAACTCGATCTGATTCAACACCGGCTTCACCTTCGCTGTTGCCATGACAGCATCAAGCTGCTTTGGAAGGAAATTCGACACTCCAATCGACTTAGCCAAACCCAGCTCTTTCACCTGCTCCATGGCTGCCCACGCTTTCTGGATATCGGCATCAGACGCACCAGCGATATCAGTGCCAGGGAACCATTGGGAATGGATAAGATACAGATCGACGTAATCGACCTTCAACTTCTGAAGCGAGGCTTGTAGAGCGGCAGGAATATCGGCAATGTTGGGGAGGACTTTGGTCACGATGAAGAGGTCGGATTGAGGGACCTTGGACTCTTCGATTGCAAGACCGAGCTCTGATTCGGTCCCGTACACTATATAGGCGTCAATTGTAAGCTCAACTTGTGGGAGTACATGCGCCGTGGATCACCTTCAGCACCGTCCAGATAGGTATATCCTAGTTTGATCGCAGTCTTCGCGGCTTCGACAAGGGCACGGTCAATCTTGGAATCGTCACCCCTCTTATACCACGAGGTACCGGTCCCGTACCCGAGCTATTCGCGAACAGTTAGATCCCTTTAACCTCACAACACGTCCTGGATTCTGGTGCGGGGCATACCATGGGAATCTGGTTACCATCCCCCAGTTTGAGGGACGGGATATGGACGTTGAGGTTCGCCATTGTCGATAATTCTCGTAGGAGGCGAACAAGCAATCCTGTCAGGGGTATGTGTCGTCGTGTTGAAGCCGAATTAGGGACGGTTAGGGAGACCGAGAGAGATGTTCAAGATGTGACTCAGAGGAAACAGCTGGGAAATACACTGGAGGACCTTGGTACAATCAAACCAGGGGAAGTTCCGGCTTTTGAATGTGAAACCTTTCCTAGAGATTCCGGTATTCTACAACTCAGAAGCTAGACAAGGCCGATAGCCGTTAAATGGAATTATTTCCGTTCTATTTCTCATGTCCACCGTTGCCAGTCGCTCACTACCAGGAACCTCGTAAACTCCTTCCCCGGTTGGAAGGGGGTTATTAATTGGATCTCGAGTGCTTAGTCCCTACTATCGTGCTGCGGTACGTACGTACGGTGGTGACGCCCATGGCCTTCCCCTGCCATTTGGACATCTATGACGTGATAACTGATAGGTCAGTGGGGTCTATGTAGATACACTAGAGGCAGCATAATTTAGTATCCTCGCTGAGCATTGTCGTTCCCAATTTTGTCCTGGTAAAGGTCGCTATATTGAGAACGAGACAGCACAGGAATTGGTTTCTAAAGAGATGCTACCTGGTAAGTTCGAACCCCTGCCTGTTGGCCAACCACCTACTTGGCCAGTATCACCATCTTAGCCACCATCATGAAAACCGTGACATCTCTACCACCACGTAATTATATTGAAAATTCAAACCATAGGACTATTGTACAGCATCTTGGGGAGCGTCTGGTATAGTTTCAGCCACGGGAATACTCTGTTCTAGTATAGTATTTGCCTCCAGAAGCCGTACAGCCTCTTGCGCTACTTTGATCTCTTTAATCTGTGCGAACTTAACATTGGGATCTATCCGAACCTTCTTCTTGCGTTTTGGGGCTGAGGCGGCATCTAGACGGGCCTGGAGACTCGCAATTTTCAGAT
>NW_022985071.1:1227096-1525390 GCF_010015585.1 Eremomyces bilateralis CBS 781.70
AGCTCTAGAACTCGCGCGGCCATTTCACGCAGACGTGCGTGGGTAGGGGGGAATCCTTGAGCGTCACTCTCAAGTATCCAGTCGACTAAAAACCTCTCTTGCACCGGTGTAAGGCGTTGGTTCGATTGTTGAGCTGTAGAGCGCGATTGCATGCCCTTGAGGCGGTTTTGAAGCGTAGCTCGATTGACCTTGAATAGGGCCGCAGCTTCATTTTGTGATTTGCATTGACCGGTCTCTACGGCATGGATAGCCTGTAGGAGTATCTCCTCTGAATTTGACATCGTAATACGATATGGTGGTTGAGATATTACGCGTTTGGTGATGGTGAAGATGGTGATACTGGCCAAGTAGGTGGTTGGCCAACAGGCAGGGGTTCGAACTTAATGGCAGAACGTCACAAGTCAGGAGTCAGGACAAAGCAAGCAGCCGGCGGAGACTGGAGTCGATTCGACCCCTGGGCCTTGGCGTCAAAGGGCCAAATCGTGCTCGATCGGGTTACATAAGCGGCTCGAGCCATACTGGAGGGCAGCATCACCGCAGTCAGGGCGCGGTGCTTGTTTGAGACTTTGAGTGGTTGAATACCGTTTGTATGCAGTTGCTTGACGCGCCGCCAACACGTTTCCTGTGTCATTCACGTCTTTTATTCATGCTGCACTAAGTATTTCCAAATACACCACCACGGTCATGGCCTCGAATAGTCCGGAAAAGCTCCTTGAGAAAGCGTTTTCTGAGCGCCCAAACCTTCTCAATTGGCTACAACTTTCCCTCCGTTAGTGACAGGTCGCATGCTGTTGTGGAGTCGAGTGTTTGAATAGGGGTGCTGACCAGATCGCTAGAATCCACTCCCGCTGTACTTCCCTATATCCAGGAACTCACAACGTTCGTTCTCGACCTCAAGAAGAACCAGAGTCAAGCCAATGATGAATCCTCACGAACCTCGAAGAAGCGGAAGCTCGACTTTGATACAACTCATACGAATGGCGCGAGTGGCTCATGGTTAGACGCGAGCGCCTCGCCGGCAGTTAGCATACAGGATGTTGGGTTCCAAATGCCGCAGCGCAAGAAACTCAAACTCGAGTGGTTAGGCTTCTCGTCCTCGGCACCTAACACCGGGGGCATACGTGCAGTTGGCAACAGTGGAGATGTTGAATTTGGATTGTCATGGCAGGACGTTGGTATGTATAGGCTTACATTTCATGTGGCATTCGCATCAGATCAGTCTCAAAAAGAATCGCCAGCTAACTTCCCTCAAGACCAGATGTTCTGTTTACCTGTACCTGAGAAAGCTAAGCCTTCATGGAATTTCGTCGTCATGCCTGTTTCATCTTCCAACCGCGAACCGATCTTATGGAATACTCCGGAACCTAGCAAGAAGGATATCGAAGCAGGGACCGCGACCATTCAACCCCAGACGACGATTGACTCGATAAATCAACAGTTAGCTGGAATGAACCCTCCAAAACGCGTACATTTGCCCGATTACGAAGAGTTTTGTGGTCAAGATAACAAATCTTACAAGAAGGGAGAAAAGAGAGCATGGGTGAGGGCATGGAGGGGGACAAAAGATGGTGAGTGTCTTCAATAACGGGCGACTTTGTTGCATATGCTGATCCTCTTCTCAGGTTATCTCTTCTTCCTTCCACAGGGCATTCTATTTGCGTTCAAGAAACCTCTACTTTTCATACCCCTTGAAAACATCGAGTCGATCTCATATACGTCAGTCGTCCAGATAACGTTTAACCTCGTGGTCTCATTCGTGGTTCTGGGCAACGAAGACCCAGAAGAAGTGGAATTCGGGATGATCGATCAGAATGACCATACGCCGATCGATGCCTACGTGCAAAAACACTCGCTTCAAGACACCAGTATGGCAGCCGAGAGACGCGCCAAGAGGTTGAACATCAACCCTCCAGAGGGAAAGGGTACTGAAAATGGAGATTCGACCGAAAATGCCCAAGGTGCTGCTGATGACGGTGCTGATGACGAAACGGAGCTTCAACGCGCAGAGCGCCTATTGCAAGACGCAGAAGATGATGAAGAGGAGGATTACGATCCTGACGCTGAAGGGGACAGCGATGATAGTGAGGGAAGCGAGGGAAGCGAGGGCGAAGATGCTCACGGCGGAGGAAGCGACATCGAGGAAGTCGATTCGGAAGACGCTGAAGACGACGACGAAGATTAATATTACCAGTAAGACGACCCAATTTCGAAGATCTACGGAAATTTCGCGAATCTCATGCTCGAAAAGGACAATATAGGGGGGCGTGAACATCACTGCAATCCTGAATTCCTCCCCTGGGGCCCGCAGGTTCATCCCAGGAGACCTTTAGGCTGCGTTCAGTTGTACAATATCTCCTGATGAGAATGAAAGATGCCCGAGTGCCTGTTGATACTCCACGTCTCTATTTATACCGGAAAATGCACATCTCGCAAGTTGCAGCGATTGGCTGCAGCAGCCTAGGAATTTCATGAGGAGAAATGGCTCTTTGAATTTGTAACCTGCATCAGAGCGGAAGGAGTCTTTTAAAGGTTAGCGCCACCATCATTGTATTCTATTATACCATGTCCTTTCTTCATCGTTCCCGGGCGACCGCGTGTGCGAACTCCCCGTCTCTGGTTACGCCAAGCGAAATAGATTGCACCCAAGTTGGTGTAATTCTATCAGGAATATCCTTCCCAAATGTAGATGAGCCCTTCACCAAACATTTGACAACTCTAAACAACGTTGTTTACGGGATCGCATAATTAGAGCAATATGTAATTTTGCCGTTTTGAGCTCGCGTTCGGATTCCAATTACGGATCTGGTCTCGACGCTCTGCCAAGTTCGCTGATTGAGCGTTGCAATATGATATAAAATGATCCATTGTCCAGGCACAGGTGGAGCTGGCGAACTCCATCGTCTGCTCAGCCTATCGTTTTAGCCATTGAGTCTATTCCAAAATGCGTGTCACACTTGCTGCTGTGCTCCTGTCTGTTTTGGTGGGCGAAAGCCAGGCAGGGTGGAAGGTAGGCGAGCCCGTCCTCACGACCAGTGGACTAGCCGTTGGGCGCGCCTCTTCGAAGCGGAGTGGCGTTTCTGAATATCTTGGAATTCCATTTGCCTTGCCTCCGACAGGAGAACAACGATGGGCTCCGCCGAAGCAACTGAACAGCTCCGATGGGAAAGTAATCAATGCAACCAAATATGTATGTCCCTGCACGCATGTGAGATGAAGGAATGACTGACGCTCATAACAGGGCCCGTAAGGATCATAAGACCCTCATTCCTAAGCTTTTCTGAGTATAGTAGTTCCTGTGCCGAGTCGGCGTCGCTCCCTTATCGACTGAATCCGAGCTCGCCACCACCTGCAAACATTGGAGCAGCCGAGAATGAGCAGGATGAGGACTGCCTCTATCTCAATATTTGGACGAAGCCACAAACGGGAGAGAAAAAGAAGGCGGTGATGATCTGGATCTACGGTGGTGCCTTTCTCGTTGGAAGTGCAGCCAATGCTGTTTACAATGGCGCTTCGTTGGCAGACGATGAAGACGTTGTTCTCGTGTCACTGAAGTAAGCCGTGAATTTCAGAGGACCAATTAGCCGCTGACGACCGTCCGCAGCTATCGCCTTGGTGTCCTTGGATTCCCCGGAGTGAATATTCCAGAAAAGAACCTGGGATTGCTAGATCAGCGAGCTGGCGTCGAGTGGATCAGAGACAAGTACGGCTTTGAAGCCACACAGCCAAGTACTAGGGTGCTAAAGTGAACAGTATCGGACAATTCGGTGGCGATCCTAATCGTATGATCCTGTTCGGGCAATCTGCGGGAGGCGCATCGGTCGACTTCTTCTCGTACGCGTGGACGGAAGATCCCATCATTTCTGGCTTTATCCCACAGTCTGGCTCTGCATCTATTATACGGACTGATATCACGACCAACAACAGTCTAAGCTTATGGTCGGATTTGTCCAAGACTCTAGGATGTGGTGCGGTGACTTCAGAGGCTACCATCGCAAACGCCCTCCCGTGTATGCGGGCAGCCCCTGCAGAGGCGGTGTTGAATGCAACCGCTCCAAATTCCTCAGGATCGACGATTGGAACCTGGGGTCCAATGATTGATGGTAAGACGGTGTTTGCGGATCTCGAGGCGCGGTCTGCGGACGGAAGATTCGTCAAAGCGGTTCGTCACCAGTTCTATAGCTTGATACTCCGCTAACTGTTATAGCCGATGCTTGTGGGAAACACGAATAATGAAGGAGCTACCTCTGGCACCGTGGTTGGCAGCCTCCAAGCTCGCCTGAGCAATTGTGCATCTGCAGAGGCAGCGCAAATTCGACGGGATGCTGACGTCCCTGCATGGAGATACGTGTATTCCGGAGAATTCCCCAATCAAATTATCGGTCAAAACATAACCGGCGCGTGGCACGGCGCAGAGATCGCTTTGATCTTCGGGAACACCGGTGTTAGAGGCCCAGATACCGAGATCGAGAAGAAATTGATCAAGAAAATCCAATCTGCGTGGAGCGGATTCGCGAAAGACCCGAAACATGGCTTAAGCCAGCTGGGATGGCCACTTTACAACGCACAGGGTAAGATCATGAATTGTAGGTCTGCGAACCAATGCTAATGGAGATTCTTTAGGGGAGACCGTCGTCGTTATTGGCGGAAAGGACTCGGACGAGATCACATTCGAATCGCCGTCCGTGACTGACGGGAACGCGTGCAACACCCCTCCGAGTGTTTGATATTCGTCATATCGGGCCGGAGGGCGTCAGTGTCAATGTCTGTACTCCGTACAGCTCCTTGGATTTCCGCGAAAGGGCAATCCTGCGTATTCAAGCCATTGTTGCGAATGGCCATTTTGTAGTAAATACTGATGTTATCAATTCGATACGATATGTCGTTTTCGAATAAGTAGGCCGGGTTTGTGTGTCTTGAAAAGTCCTATTCTGGGCCTACGAGTATGGATGAATATGGATCAAGGAGAACTGAGTTGATATTTGCGCATTGTCGCCTGTAGGCTTGGTAAGTCCCTTAATTCCCCCCGGATGGAACACCTTGCTTAGTACCTAAGGGGCCTACTTGATATCTCTCGCTTTTCGAGATGCTGATTCCCGGGCTCTAACTCCGTGCTGTTCCTGGTGTTCTCATCAGTCCTCGTTGCGGCCTAGTACCATATTGTAACACTTGTCGGTACGGAGCACATGTATTTCTCTTCCTCCCTGGACTCCGCTACGGTTATTTCGGCGGATCCGGGTAGGCTACCAGAATCACAAGCGTGGGGTTGCTCCTTGAGCTTGGACATCCCCCCTCCGGATTCCGGGTTCCGGAACCACACAACAGCGACCCGACCGAGCGTGATCCTCTCCACTTGAGCAGCTCCGTTCTAGCCTCGGGACGATCTCAGGGACCTCAAGCTTATGAGATATTTACCAACCTCTCGAGACCCTCGTCATGGCTCCTTTATAACTTATTCACTATATTCAAACGTCCTTAGGAAGTCAAAAATTTGAAAAGATACTCCTCGTGGTATATTAAATCATGGTCCTCAAAACTTGGTTAACCGAAACGATCGGGGTGAAGGTCCCCATCGTGCAAGGGGGTGAGTTCCCATTCTAGTAACCCCATCCTGCTGGTTAGACCGAGATAGGATCTAACACCCGTTCTCTTCAGGTATGCAATGGGTTGGAAGAGCGGAATTAATCAGCGCCGTCGCGAACTCCGGGGCACTGGGCTTTATCACCGCTCTTACTCAGCCTTCGCCTGAGGACCTCCGAAACGAAATCCGAAAATGCCGGACGCTGCTCAAAGATCCCAGCACGCCTTTCGGGGTGAACATCACCATGCTCCCGGCCATGAACAAGCCCGACTATCTGGGATACGCTAAGGCTGCGGTTGAAGAAGGAGTCAAAGTGATCGAGACCGCTGGAGATCCGAGTGCAGTCCTGCCATACCTGAAGGCGAACGGCGTGGTGATCATCCACAAGTGTGTGAATCTCAAGCATGCACTCAGGGCCGAGCGATTGGGAGTCTCGGCGATCTCAATCGACGGTATCGAGTGCGCCGGCCATGGAGGAGAAGACAACATTACGAGTCTCATGCTCCTCAGCCTATGCGCACAGCAACTGAAGATTCCTTATATCGGATCCGGCGGTTTCGCCGATGGGCGCGGTCTCGCGGCGGCACTGTCCCTCGGTGCTGCAGGGTAAGTCTTGGTCAACTCAACCGCATTCTGGTCACTAATATTAGTTTGCAGAATCAACATGGGCACTCGATGGATGTGCACCGTCGAATCACCAATCCACCAAAACGTCAAGCAAGCGATTGTCGATGCTGATGAAAACTCGACTGTACTCGTGCTTCGAAAGTTCCGTAACACCACCCGCCTTCATAAGAACAAGGTCAGCCAGGAGGTTTTCGAGATTGAGAACACCAAGCTAGACGTCGAGTTCAAGGACGTCGCACACCTGATGGCGGGCTCAAGGGGGAAGAACGTGTATTCCACGGGAGACGTCGATGCCGGAGTGTGGTCTCTAGGTCTTTGCGCCGGTCTCATTAAGGATATTCCAACTTGCGCCGAGCTGACCGCGCGGTTCGAGAGGGAGGCAGAGCAGATCATTACTTCTACCCGCGATTTGATTAAGCCCAGCGCGCGTTTGTAATTGAGTCCTGATCGGTTGTGTTGGCGTCTAGATCACTAGATGCTTAGAACGCGAAGGATTGCTTGATCCTCTAACATTCTTGTATAGTCTGGCATTGTATGCAGATAGCAACCCGGCCACATACTCATCCATGGCTTGATATAAATGGATAACAATACAGCATTCATGGTCCGTGCGTTCAAAGTCTTCGGCGAAACGGAGCGAATGTAGGGTGTCAAGCTGATTGGACATTGAAACACAAATTTTGACGGATTTGGCGCCCCTAGGGGCTAGGGCGTAATGTTTCTGCACAGGGATGCCGATACGAACAAAAGAAAAACAAGTTGACTCATAAAGGGCGCAACAGATCCAGCCATGGAGGGGTAGGGATTGATTTTTCTACAGTATATACTGCGACCTCGCGTAAGACGCGTAGCCCTGACCCCTGTCTTACCTCATCTAGCACAAGTATTTATATTCATCAGTGAATCCAAGCACTTCTGATTTCCTTCTCTTCCACTTCATGTCCATGTTTTCAAAATGACACCTGCTGGAGAGAACCCGAATTATCCATTGCTTGGCGGCTGTGGTTGTGGTCGCATCCGCTATGCAATCGAGGTGGAGCCCCTGACCGTACATTGTTGCCACTGTACTTTCTGCATGCGGGAAACCGGCTCAAGCTATGCGGTCAATATCCTCGTCGATTCTTCGAAACTGAAACTGCTTCCATCGAACCCCCCTCCGCCCGCGGAAACGGCACCCGCTTCGAGCTCAGAGAGCAGATCCACGGACGAGAAAGCACCCGCCGCATTGGCGACAGCAACGACTTCGGAAACCATCGAACCGATTCCCATGCTCATCCCGTCGTTCAGCGGACTGGGCCAAACGATCTTCCGCTGTCCCAACTGCTACGTTGCGGTTTGGAGCCATTATGCAGGAGCCGATTCTCTGGTTAGCTTCATTCGGGCCGGCACTTTGGACCGAAAGGATGTGATTGTACCCGAGCTGCACATTTACACAAGCACGAAGCAGCCGTGGGTTATCCTGCCAGATGGGGCGCAAGCTTTTGAAGAGTTCTATGACTGGAGGAAAGTGTGGAAAGCGGAGAGCAGAGAATGGTTCGAAGCTGTTTTGAAAAGTAGGGCCAGCGAAATGCAGATGAAGCAGTGAAGAAATGCAAAGGTTATACTAAAGGAGAGGTACTCGTGGCTTCAGCTGGTATTAGTTAGAACTCGACTTGGTCGTCAATGATCAGCATTCATACTTTCAATTTCTTTCATGTCGTCGGGACTCAAGTCAGGAGACAAAGTCAATTGCCGTCATCCAGTTCGCCCACTGTAGTGTGTTTGTCGTCTCCTTGGAATTAATTAATACCTTGTTGAAATTATATGCTGTTCGTTAATACCCTCGGTCGAAATAAATGGCACAACAAAGTACAGCGCACATATTACCCGAATATAACTCTCGACAGTAGGATGCCTGCTCGGCACCATACAAATGTCCACCGTATGCCAACGAAGCCTTCTTCTCGCCTTGAAACTGCTCATCAACACTTATGTGAAAGCGAACTAAGACTCTGAAATGCAACACGATGGATACCCAGGAAGGCAGGAACTTCGTAGAGAAAGCAACCGGATTCGCACTAGCACTGATGACTGAAGACTTGAAGTATTAGTAACGGAATGATGTCAACTCTTGGAATCCTAAGAATGAGAAGAGGAGATGTCTAATTTCTGGGCTGTGCGAGGAGTGTACCTATCTCCAGAAGTTCAGATGAGACCCTCCATATTGTCGACTTGAAGCAAAAGTCCAAAGCAACAGATTTGATCCCGTCCAGTTTGGCAATTTCAGCTTTCAGTACTCCGCAGCCATCATGCCTTATCTCGGGGCTCGGAGGATTAATGAAATGCGGATTAGCAGCGTCTCATGGTGGAACAATGGACCAATCAGGTAATTTCGATTGAACACTGCTTACATCAGCCGTCCGTCGCGTTTAACTTTCGATGGACACCTGCATAACTAGGTCAAGGCGATAATCGATAGATCCATCGAGATTCGAGTCGATCCTGTCGGTGCCTCACTTTAGAAGGACCGAGAGCAGATAGACGATCGGTTGATTAACGATCCGCACCCTACCGAAGCTGAAGTGCTGAACGGAATCGGCAGCTTCTGCCGATGATGTCATATCTACTCCATGCAATTCGCTTTGGCTTCAAGTTTCCTGCAGCTCCGGAGGCTTTGGATTAAGGAACTAGCATACGGAATACCTCGATCCTGAAATCTTTGAATCTCTCAGCCTCGTTGGAGCCGGAACCAAGAGAGCTGATAGGCGCTAAGAAGGCGCGGCAGGAAAGGCTTTATTCCCCCCAAGGAAGATGAGAAATGACGGCGTGCACTCCACATCATCCGAAGCTTGGAACCTGGACCTTGGATGGTGTGCTGTTCAACATTCAAGGGATTCCTAGCAGTCCAAATACTGTACGGAGTACGAACATGGAGTGGAGTATTACCGCAGAGCGATGGTCACTAGCAGAATCGGGCAGAACCAATTGGCTGCGGGAGAGTTCCAGAATTGAGGTGCGGGATCGCCAGGCTTTAAATCGTTCACTTAACATGGTCCCCCGGCCGTTTACATTCTTCCTCTGGTAATCCATTCATAATTGGTACGCAATACGGGTATTATGCTCCTCATGCTACTGGTCAACCGCCCCCCCACACTACCAGACCCCATGATCCCATCAAATCGTGAACGATTGAACGGGTCAACGACTCAACGGGCAACAAAGACGACGTAGCCGATAAATCGAACCAGTGGACCAATAACATCGGTACATCGGTAGGCACCTGTGCAGCCCTCCGAGGCTCCGACCATCCTGGAGCCCCACAAAGATGGCACTACTGCACGTTAGATGCTTCGCCCAGCCTTCTGACAACCACTTGCGTAGTACGCTGACCAGACTTTAGCTCCAATGATTCGGTCAGAGAACCGGGATCCCGACGGCATGGCCAACATGATCAATAAGAGCACCCGACTACCCTGGCCCTGAAGGGTAAGCGTGTGGATCTTGAAGATTCATACCTCGACTTTTTGTTCTTCTTTGAGGAATTCCGAGTTATTACTTGCTCGGAGCTAAAGCAGAGCCGCGTCCCTCGAACTTTCTTGAAGAAGCACCTGGACCATTTTCTCAAATACCTTGCAAGGAAGGTACAGCCGGTGCTGTAGCTGGTACTTTGAAGTTTGACTGAGTCAAGCATCTCGGGAATCCTAACACTTTGCGCCGCATTCCTGGATTACATTCGAAGGGCTTCTCCAACAGAACATACGCAACATACCATAATCGCCATGGATACCAAGGAAGAAGAAAAGGCGGTGGCCGGCACCATCGCCGACCCTGAATTGACTTCGCTGGACTCGGCAAGCTTGATAAAGGGCGATATCCTGGGCCAAGAGTCCACAGATCCTGTGCTGAATGCGAAAATGAAGCTTGTCAACGACGTGAGCATACTTCCACGCTCTTCGCGCCTCTCGCGGGAACAAACCCGACTGACAGATATCCGCAGACCATTGAGGAAATCGGATGGACTGGCTATCAAACGAAGCTCTTTTTCTTGAACGGTTTCGGATACGCGGTCGACTCGTTGATTCTCCTGATCCAGTCCATCACAGCTAGTCAAGCGGCTCTGGAGTTCCGAGCGACTTTCGCCGAAGGCCAAACGATAGCCGTGTATGTCGGTATGCTTGTTGGCGCACTATTCTGGGGTCTCAGTGCGGATGTGATCGGACGAAAGTTCGCATTCAATTGCTCTTTGATGATTTCCTCCGTATTCGCTATCGCCGCAGGCGCCAGTCCAAATTGGGAGGTGTTGGGTCTCTTCAACTGTCTCTCGGCTTTCGGATCTGGTATGTCGATACCCGATTGAATCCGGTAACGTTTTCTGACTGACTCCAGGCGGAAATCTTGTCTTGGACACGGCGGTCTTCTTGGAATACCTTCCTGGGCAATATCAATATCTTTTAACGCTTCTTGCGGCATGGTGGGGTAAGTCGCATTTCGTTTACAACTCGAAGTCTGAATTGAGAGGAAAGCGTTGTCAACAATCTCTGGATGGATCATTTTGATTGACACGATGCTGGACTGCGGTTGCTGTGGTTGCAGTCCGCCGAATTATGGTGGCGTTCAATTTCATGTCACATGATCTAGATACCCGCTTGGCCACCCCCGACTTCTCTCCTGACTTCTGTCGACCAAAAGATACGAGCAGCAGAAACTGAGTACTGACAATTCTTAGGCGTCGGACAATTGACTGTTGGTTTATTGGCATGGGCTTTCATGCCTAAATGGTCTTGTCTCGATTCCGACAGCTGCACTTGGCAGAACAACAAGGGATGGCGTCTTGTCTGGTTTGTATCTGGAGCCCTTGTACTGGTCATGTACGCTGCAACCCTGATTTCTGCCTATATTGAGTGTTCCCTAACCGGTTCCACAGGTCGGTACTACGCGTCACCGTTATTCGCTTGAAGGAAACCCCGAAGTTCCTGTTAGGAGAGGGCAAAGACGATGAGGTCGTCGAAGTCTTGAGCTCGATTGCGGTTAAGTACAACCGCCCTTGCAGCCTTACCGTTGAAAGGCTGCAAGCGTGCGGTGTCACAGGGCAGCCCGATGGACGTCGTGCTTCGCTCTCCCACGCCAGGAACAAATGGTCCATCGGCGAGATCACTGTGCATTTCCGGGGCCTCTATGCCACCAAGCGGATCGGTATATCCACATCCCTCATCTGGTTCTCATGGTTATTGATTGGACTTGCTTATCCGTTGTATAACGTCTTCCTACCAATATACCTCAAGACCCGTGGCGCTCAGTTCGGCGAGACTAGCGAGTACATCCGCTGGCGGTGAGTCAGTCCGGATTCCTTTCGGCGCTTTGTACTAACTGGTTGGCAGCAACTATGCCCTGGTAAATATGGCCGGAATTTTTGGGCCGATTCCCGCGGCCTATATGGCGAAGTCTCGGTACTTTTGGGGAAGGAAAGGCACCATGATAATCGGTGATAACTGCGCTTCGTACCAAGGCTGGTGACAGAAGATGCTAACACATCTTAAGGGGCCATCTTGACTTCGATATTCTTCTTCGCATACACCCAAGTCCGGAGTGCTGATCAGAATGTGTACGTGGATCCTTTACCCGCGTCTTTCGGCTGTCATGATAATCTGCGAGGATTAAACACGCGAGTCATGAGAATTACTGTTACTAACGTCTAATTCTAGGGCATTTACCGTCGTGGTCAATTTCTTGCTGGTAAGCTCATTCCTCTTCTTTTATTTGATATTGGTGGCTCAAATGGGACTCGCTGTGTTGCCTAGCCCTTTACGGGCCCATCAATTGACTCAGTGGAAATATCTTCGTGTTTGTTGATCACAGGCTAACGAAAATTATAGAATATTTATTACGGTTAGTCGCCATTATATTGAAATGCTTCTCGTGATGATGTCCCTTCAAGGACCTCGTTCGTGGGCTGGCGGGTGGTGTCTTGCATAGGCACACCTGAGTGTGACGAGTTTGCGGCTCAGTCGCTAACCGAGCTATGCAGGCACACTCTATGCATTCACTCCTGAAGTGCTACCAAGCGCACATCGTGGGACTGGCAATGGAATTGCAATCGCGTTGAACAGATTCATGGTGGGCCAAGATCCGCCCCGAAAAGCCTAGGCGTCCAACGCTAATGAATAACCCTAGGGTATAATGTCAGCGGTCATTGCGCACTTCGCTGACACAGCCACGTCCGTTCCAATCTATATCTGCGCAGCTCTTTACATTGTAATGGCCATTGTGGCCGCCTGCTTCCCCTTCGAACCGCACGGCCGACGAAGCTCTTGATTCCATAGCGACTACAGGATAGAACAGCAAGTGGACTCCAGATGGGGGAATTGGCAGTAGGTACGGCCAATTCAGGGTATTATTTGGTTGCGATTATTTCTGGGAAGGGTGGCTTTGTGATGCCGAGCCCTACGGCCTTCGTTGATAGTTAGTATGATACCCAATACAAGTATACAACCAAGACTCTAACTTTTCATCATGCTCTTATGGTTATATCTTTCAAGTATCATGTTCATTGGCATTTTGGTATAGATATGAAAAATTCGACTTCTGATAATATAGGAGAATTTTCGAAACCCTGGCAGGTATTCCGCTGGTCCACCTATGTTGACCATATAGAGGCGCTCGTAGCGGTTGGGATTCAGGGAATCTCAGGGTCATCAATCACCATTTCCAACGATAGTGTTTCCAACTTTGGCCCAGTAATGAGTACAATAGATCGCCAGCTCATATGATACATAAGTTAATCGACCCCTTTATAACTTGCCCTCTTGCTTCCGCCCACCGAATCCGAAGAGATAAGCTGACAAGATTATTAGCGACAGGCGGGCCGAAATGGACTGTGCAACACTTACCGGCAACTTTTCGCATCTGGATCTGCTCACTACCTTCCGTGATCCTGTACCTCCGGTGATGTCTCCAGATATGCTCAAATGGCCTATGGCGACTGTACCCATTCCCACCATGGGTTTGGATCGCGAGGTCTGCGGCCTCGCAGCACAGCCGGTTGCCCCAGTAGTTGCACATGGACACTTTGTCGCTGATGCGCTTCTCGACCTCCGTATGGTGCATCCCGTCCATCTCCGTGGCCGTCTTCCGGATCAGCTGGCGCAACGCCTCCGCCTGCGTGGCCAGCTCGACCAGCGGGAATTGAATGCCCTGGTTGTGGGAGAGCGGGGTGCCGAACGGCTGGCGGGCGTTGGCGTAGGCGACGGACTCGCGGATGCAGAAGAGGGCAGCACCGAGAGAGGAGGCGGCTTGACGGATCCGGTTCTCGTGGACGAATGCCTGGGCTACGGCAAGACCGTTTGTCGGGTCGCCGAGGATGGTGCTCTCCGGTACCCAGACATTATTGATGGAGACGGTAGCGTGGTCTGTGGGCATGTTGAGAGTCCTGTGCGGTCGCATTAGTCCACTCTGCCCGTCGATGCGTTGGAGCAATGATACTTGAGATAAAAAGGGGGGCTTACCATTCATAGCTGACGACGTCGAGACCCGGGGTGTGCCTCGGGACGATGAAGGCAGTGATGCCTCGCGCACTTCCATCCTTTCCACTCGTCCTCGCAAAGAGGATGCAATGCGTGCAGTGATGCATGCCCGTCTGCCACTTCTTCGCACCATCGATCCTCCAACCCTTGACACCGTTCCTCGTCTCCGGTACCGCCTTGGTTTCCATATGCGTGGCATCGCTGCCATGGTTCGGTTCGGTCAGGCCAAAGGTGGTCCTGAACTTCCCTTCCAGCCTGAGCTTGATGAATTCTTCCTTCTGCTGTGGCGATCCAAAGTCACGGAGCATGACGATGTCCGGGAAGTTGCCAACAACGCTGTGCTCGTTCTGGAGGTCGTTGAAGAGACCCAGACCCTTGGATGCCAGATACTCGCGGATGACGCTCATCCACAGATTGCCGCCGCGTCCGCTGCCGTCGTTCTGGCCGCCATATTCGACGGGAAGATTTAGGCGGAAGAATCCCGCTTTGTCGGCACGGTTCTTGGCCTCAACCAGCAGATCCTCCCACTCTTGGCGAGGAAGACCGCCGTTGTCCCAGTCGGTCCGGGCGTGCTCGCGGCGGTGGTCGAAGAAGCGCTCATTGTCGTCCTGAGCTTGGAGGGGCTTAATCTCGCGGTCGATGAACTCGTCGAGTTCGTCAATGAATTGGAGAAGCGGAGCCGGAAGGGAGAAGTTCATGGTATTCTCGGGCTTGACCTTGGACGCCATGGTGGAAGAGGTGGTCAGGGAGGGGATGGTAATGGATTCGGATTTGGTCATTGGAATTGATGTGATCCTACGGGGGATCGAATGGTAGTGGGTATCTATAGAAGGCAATTATGCTGAGGACTAAGTACCGTGAGATGAGAAGATGCATTGTGGACGTCGATATATTTGCATTCGGGTTGTTGTTACGAGATTACCTTGGTCTTTTGCGGTTACCGGAGCTTACAGATGCCGCCGTAGTTGCGGGGAGAACTTGCGGGGAAAGGAGAGAGACAAGGGAGTCAGGGAGTCCGTCCGGACTGCGAGTCAACATCATTACACATCCAGGCTAATTTGACACTCATCGCCGAAAATTGCCGTAGTTCCCGACTCGGATGCGTGCTTAGTTAAAATGGTCTGACAAGCTCACCATTGCGACATTGGGAGTGGTAATACATTGGAAAAGAAATATCGACACTTATATGGCGACTGGATGCGGTGGTTATGTTCAAAGCATCACACTACGATCCGCTAAACCCCTTACTTCTCCACATAGCTAGATCCATCCCACGAATGCAGATTGCAGTAGGGGTGACAACAATCGGTGATCCCTTCAAATAGGTACGTTCTGTGGCACTGCGCTTTACGAAAGCGGTCCCTCATCAACGAACGTTTTAATCGCCGCCCCCGCCGTCGTCGCCTCCAAAGTCTCCACCGCCATCCTCGTATCCATCCTCATACCCATCCTCGTGGGCATCACCAATTGCATCCCCAATCAACGCCCCACCGACCAGTCCCGCACCGAGACCTAGCGCAGCACCGCCGCCAGCTCCCATTCCTCTTCTCCTACCGCCGCCACCGTAGCCTCCGCCATACGGGAATCCACCATGCCCACCATGGGGACCGTAAGGCATGCCGTGGCCCTGATTATAGTAGCCGTGTTGTGGAGGGTAGCCGTATTGGCTTTGATGAGGACCTGGGTAGTATCCTCCGCCTCCTTGGTACCCTTGTCCTCCTGCGCCTATCGGGAGTTTGCCCTGGGCTTTCCCTAATAACTTCCCGAGGAGGCCACTCTTCCTCCCGGAACCTTTGTCGCTGACTGCACCATATTGTTGTGATGGATCGTAGGGACCTGCAGGGCCGGGAGAATGTGATGGTCCGCCATAGTTAGGCGCAGCGCCCTGAGGCCCACCATTATAGTAGCTGTCGGATGCGCCTCGTCTCGCGTTTTCTTCTTCTTGGAGTTGTCGTGCAATACGCTCATCGTCGGATATATTGGGCTGACCGGATCCGGATGCCGACCCTGTGTTCTGAGGGCTGAATGGGTTGTTCGAGCCCAAACGGTCTCCCTTTTCCGGCCCAGATTGTCGGGGCGTGTCGTCGTACGCGGGGGGGGGAACTGGAACTGCGGATTCAGAGGCCGGAGGAGGGTAGATTGGCTCTGTGGGCCTTTCCCACTGTGACTGCTTTGTATAAATGTTCACGTAGAACCATTCTTTGTAATGCTCTAGGCGCAACATCAGCGCTTAACTTTAGACAGAAAGCAACACGTGGAGCGCTATTGCTCAGGGATAAAGCCTACCATTCCATATCGCCTTCCACCCTTCCGGAACCTTAATAGGGGGTGGTCCCTACGGATAGCGGGTTAGCCGAGCATTTGCACAGTAAGGGGCGCAGAGGAAAAGGCAGAAGAATTGGATGTGGGGTAAATCGCAGCCAGGTGAGTGAAGTCAGTCGTACCGGAGGCGGGGTAAAAGTTTCTGACATCTATCGTCTGATAAGGAGATCTTGGCGAGAGACTCGTAGGTTCGAGTGGGATATAGGAGATGATTGTATAGGACTTAGTTATGGTATTCTGCGAAAGTAGACTTTGGGCACAGAGAAATGTGAGATAGCTTGACAGTTGACACGATGCTCGGGATCTTATGGATCGTCTTTCATTGTGTCAGGGTCTAGGGGATGACGAGTTTGCCACTGGGAACGTGCGTGGAGAGATCGATGCATCCTCACGATTACTTTGAGGCTAGATTCCCGCACCGCCTGTACATACTAACTCATCATCATGTTATTTACCGGTCGACCACCTAAACCGGCAGAACCGGCAGAATACTCTTGATTAGAGGCGGTTGGGGGTTGTATCTACCTGTAAAGAGAGCCTCTTGCCCGTTTTGTTTGCGTAAGCTGTGGCTCAGCAAGGAAGTAAACGACAGCAGAGATGATACAGTTAGGTAGTAACATCACCATCGCCGGTGCTTTCTTTGCCATTGTACGCGTCCTGGAGTGGCCTGGGGTCTTCTGGTCATCCTTTCTCAGCCGCGTCACAGGCTCACAGCCACAAGTTGATTGCTGGGGCAGTGGGTACGGCCGTTCAGACAGTTCTCGGTTTCTCCAGCACTAGGGAGTAGGGAGGGAGGCCTCTTGATCTTTGAAGTAGTTTCTATTGTATCCCTGAAAACTTTCCTTGATTCCCGCACTGGAATTATCAAAAACCGGTCTGGATAGCAAAGTGTGAATTGGAATGAATGATTTCTTATTCCCTCTGGCCAATCGCTTCGGCCAATGTGGGGAGGTATAAATTGGTAAGTTATTTGCTCCGTGTGTTGGTGCTGGTGGTGTCCTGTGACGCTGGATCACGTGCATGCACACATTGATGAGCTTTCCGGTTGGAGATGGCAACGGTGGGCGAGAGGACCCAAAGGTGCAGCTTTGATTGTGAGCTCCGCCGCGACTTCTTCCGAATCGAATTCGAGGCCTCACAGCATTAAAAAAAAGTTTCTCTACACGCTCTTGATCCATTTGCGCGACGTCACTCCCTTCGATTCTCCTCGACACCCCATTGGGGCCCCGTTCACTATCGCGTATATACGTCCTTTGCGAGATCATCTTTATCAATCGTTCCCAACCGCATTTCTCCGCTTGCCATCGCCATCGCTGCTCCTCGGAACCGCACTGATACTTCAGTGATACCATCGGCTCACAATGGCTCCTCGACCTTCAGACATCGCGGCAAATGCTGCCGTCCAAGCTCCTGGATCCTCCACCAAAGAGTTTAGGAAGGAGAGCACGGTTGCTCGATTTAGCGGCGCGGGAACTGCTGGTATCGCGGAATTGCTCGTCTTCCACCCTGTTAGTCGATACCGAACATGAGCAGTTACGAGTCGACGTATCCTTACCATTAGATAGGTCGACACAATTGCGAAGCGATTGATGAGTAACTATGGAAAGGTGGGTTCCAGTTCCCTTCGGCGTTAAAGAAACAGTGGCTCATGGCGCTCCCTACAGATTACGTCCGCCGCGCAATTAAATACTGTCATCTTCAAAGACAAGGCCGCGGCCCCGATAGGATCGCGATACCTAAGCCTGTTCCCCGGATTTGGCTGGGCTGCATCATATAAAATCCTCCAACGAATCTACAAGTACGGAGGTCAACCGTTTGCCCGCGACTATCTGGCGAAAAATTACGGCAACGATTTTGACCGGATCTTCGGCAAGGGCAACGGCAAGGCGATGATGCACGCGACTGCGGGCAGCTTGATCGGCATCGGAGAAATCGTCCTGTTGCCGTTGGACGTGTTGAAGATCAAGAAACAGACCAACCCCGAGGCCTTCAGGGGGAGAGGAGTGTTTCGGATCATCGCTGACGAGGGCTTTGGTTTGTATCGCGGATGGGGCTGGACTGCTGCGAGGAATGCGCCTGGAAGCTTTGCTGTAAGTGAATTCCGATATGCTTGTGAGATATCAATGCTGAAAATCCCTCGCACAGCTCTTCGGCGGATCGGCCGCTGCCAAGGAGTACCTTTATAAACTCGAGGATTACAACACCGCTTCTTGGAGCCAAAACTTCGTCGCTTCTATCGCTGGTGCTTCTGCATCTTTGCTCGTCTCCGCTCCTCTGGACGTTATTAAGACAAGAATCCAAAATCGAAACTTCGACAACCCCGAAAGCGGATTCCGGATCTTGTCCAAGATGATACGACACGAAGGTCCTTCAGCATTCTTCAAGGGGTTGGTCCCTAAGTTGTTGATGACCGGACCGAAGCTTGTCTTCAGCTTCTGGTTGGCGCAAACGCTGATCCCAATGTTCAATAAGGTCGTGTGATGAAATGGAAGGGAAATCATGGTGTCTTACGGCGTTGGAATCATGCGGATTTAGCATACTAGGCAGCCACGGCGTTACCTTCCATCGGATAGACTTTTGGGTATTCCGTACATAGAACTCTCATTTACCGTGTAATTGCATGATAGATCCCGCTCCGTCTGTGGTTCATACTATGCGAACATTGTGCACACTAGGCATTCACTACAATGTCTTAGAAGATCCAAGCATGATGTGCCAACGTGACTTCGTGTCTTGGGGGAAGTTACACGTAACACCTGGGTACTGTTAGGCGGTTAGAATAATGCCTAGAACTACTGTAGGAAATACTGAGGTCTGAGATGCTGCCACTAATGAAGCGAGAGATCATCACATCACGTTCACATCCAAAGGAGTTGTGGCCCTGATGTTCCTGTTGTCATCTTTGTCATAAATGTCACCTCACCCCCAAATAGATCCGGAATAGGCTTAGCGTGACGTAGAGGGCCATGCCTCCAGCTCCGGCCAGTCGCTCACTCCTCAGAGACATGAAACCTGAACGAAGGCAACACAACGTCAAAGAATCTCGCACCTATCATCTACCCTCATTTCCTACGCACTTTACGTTTCACCGCTGACGTCTCTTCCTACATCTGATAACGATACCCAGTCCCGTCCTATACCCATCGTCGCCTGGCCCGTACGGTCGTGTTCTTCGTCCAGCGTCATCATCATGAATCCAGAGTGGTATGTCGTTCACCATCCCTCAGCGCGATGCCCCAAGCTGCTCGAAATTCATCAGAGACAAGAGCGCTGACTTGAACTTTAGAGTATTATCATCCTTTACGAGCCTTGACGCTTCCTATCCATCGGTCCAGAGACGGAACGTCCACTCCGCCATCTCCGATCCCCACAACCGCGCAGCGCTCAGGTTCCATGATTCGGGAGGAACGACGATCTGACGATTCTGCCATAGATACGATTACCTCTTCAAGCTGCTGCTTATCGGAGACTCGGGCGTTGGAAAGTCATGCCTGCTCCTGCGATTTGCTGACGACACATACACGGAATCCTACATCTCCACCATTGGCGTCGACTTCGTGAGTCCCCCATTCTCTTCGTACTCGCCGTTTCAGTCGCTCGTTGCCGACAGGTCGAAGCATGTTGCAGCCGTATCACTGACTCCCGATGCAGAAAATCAGAACGATCGAACTCGATGGCAAGACCGTGAAGCTACAGATTGTGAGTATCATCCCGTTGCCGAGCTCGTCTTTGTCATATGCGAAATCGTCCTCCCTGCCCTTTGTTGTCATCCTCCAGCTGACGGATCGCAGTGGGACACAGCGGGACAAGAACGCTTCCGCACCATCACGTCATCGTACTACCGCGGTGCTCACGGAATCTGCGTCGTCTACGATGTCACGGATATGGATTCCTTCAACAACGTCAAGCAGTGGCTGCAAGAGATCGACCGATACGCCACCGAAGGCGTGAACAAGCTGCTCGTCGGAAACAAGAGCGACATGGCTGACAAGAAGGTCGTGGAATACACGGTCGCAAAGGTTTGACCCCTCTTGAAACACTGCCTAGTTTGACGGTATATTGATGCATACGTGTTCAGGAATTCGCCGACTCGCTCGGCATCCCCTTCCTTGAGACGTCCGCCAAGAACGCGTCCAACGTCGAGCAAGCCTTCCTGACAATGGCCCGCCAGATTAAAGAGCGGATGGGAACTACCGCCAACCAGAACAAGGAGAAGATCAACATCGGCCAAGGCCAGAGCGTCCAGAGCGGAAGCAATAACGGCTGCTGTTAAGCGGTGTCCGATCAGTATGCCGCGCCCCTGCGGACGACAACACGCCGCAGATGGTCGTTGCACCGAAAGGGGACGCGGGGGAAAGGTAGAGAGCGTGGATGAGCAGCATGAGCATCGATAGGGCCGTCTCCTATAATACGCATTCATGCCATGCGGATGGATATGAGTGAAGGGATATTTTCGAAGGGGTCGGCGGGAGTTCTTAGGTTCGTGCCGAGCGTGTTTCGGCAGCCACTTGTCCGAGAGGGTTTCAGACAGTAGAATGTGCCGTTTTATCACGTCCAGTAGTCCTGCTCAACGGATCGCGGTGATTGTCTCTTTGCTGTCGTCAGTGTTGGGCTTGTTTACTTGGGAATATATGTCAATTAGCAAGAATGTCAACTTTACGTTCTCACAATACGGCGATTAACCCACCATGAGATACTGTCCAAGTGTGCAATACTAGACACGCTGCTTTCGCTTTTAGCTCCAGCTGAGCTATACCACTCAGGAGCGGAGATGCTGTTTAGAACTCAGTTGCTGTAATAATATGCAGAGATTGGAATTAAGCGCTCCATTACAGGCCACGGACAATCCAAGGCATCCAATTTATCCTTTGCGGATCCGTGGCACGTTGATATATTACCCTTGATCATATCATAGGGAGCAGGGAGTAATGTGACAGCGACCGATTCACCTCAGAAGAGTAACTCCAAATCATTTATCTGACATTAGGCCCATCGACCATCCAAAATTTTGATAGCCGTCCATTACATACTCCCGTTAAATTGCCTCAGTGCAACGATACCCAACGCTTGCATCCTCTGCATCATCCATTAGGCACCGGCCGATTACAACGCCGGCGCATTCGGATCCTCCATACACTGATCCACACGCATCAACTGCTTGCCCGTCGCCTTCGCAATCTGAATAAACTGCCTCAGATATCCCACGGTGCTCGGGTACAGATAATGCAAGACGACCAAGTTCCCCCCCTTGGCCACGTCCCGGTTGAACGCATCGAGCTGCTTCTCCGGCGTCGACGTCTCCGCCCACAACCAGTCCTCGACGTCGACGCTCCAGTTGACAATGTACGGGCTATCGCTTCCCGTGGCCACGGCGAGCCGCTGGCGCATGCGGGCACCCTCGTTGCCAAATGGCGGGCGGAAGTACGGGGTGTCCAGCCCGTTGAGCTGCTCGGCGACGGCGGCGATATCCTCGTTGTATTCCCAGTCGATGGCGTTGTTGTCGGGAAGACCTTCCATCTTCGGGTGGGTGTAGCTATGCAGCGCGATCTGGTGGCCTTGGGACATCATTTCGTTGTAGACGTTGCTGAGGTTGGTGGACGCGTCTCGGAGCGGAGCACCAACGGTAAAGAACGTCACCTTGATGCCCTCTTCCTTAATGACGTTCATGACTTCCTGGGCGTACTCAGGTGAGCCGTCATCGATGGCAAAGGCAAATGAGTTGGGGCGCTTGCAGGCGAAGACGAGGTTGCCCGATGCCAGCTTGCTGGGGATGGTAAAGCCGGCAGGCACAGAGGGGACGATCTCGACTTTGGAGAAAGTGGTGGGCTCAGTGGTATACCATGCCTTCAATGAAACGCCTATGACACGACTCAGGTTGATGTTGAAGTGCGACATGGGAATATAGATGTCGCCGTTGCTTGCATACCGGGCCGCCTCGAGCGAGTCCCACGTTTCGGGGTACGGGGCAATCGCTTCGCTGCACTGAGAGTTATGTTGCTGCAGCGAGACGGTGAACTTGGTGGAGCCGCTGTACTTGACGTGAAGGTACGAGCCACTGTAGTCGGACAGATCCCTGCACGAAGCAGAAATCTGGGTATAGAATGAGTAGTCCGCATCGGTGGAGGTGATCTGGAGCTGCTTGGTGCCCCAATTCAAAGTCATTCCCTCATCCCCCCCATGCCAGAATCCAAGGGCGTTGCTGCCGGAGTTGGAGAACTCGTCGATGACAAGGGCTGCGGCAGTTCCCGATGGCGCAGGGACGGTCGCGGTAGGGCCACCGGGGTTGCTTGTGGTAGGAGGGACATATTCCGACCCAGTGCTGCCGCAGTAGAAGGACATAGGTCCGAAAGTGACGGCCTTGTTCACCGATCCAAAGAAGATGGTGGAGACCTTCGTTAGGTCCAAGCCCGAGAATTGGGAGAACGGGATCGTGTACAGCTTCTCCGTACCATCGAAGGTCCAGCCAAGCTGTTGGGTGGTCTGATAAGCGAACTGGGCGTCCTCACCACCGCAAGTGGAGGGAGACGAGAGTTCGATCCCGAAGGTGGTGCCAGAAGCAGCCTTGATACGAAGCGAGATTCCGCCATACACATTCTGAGTGTTGGTGCAGCCGGTCTTGCTGTAGAAATAGGAGTCCGTATTCTGGGGTGTCAGGGTTACGCGATTGTTGGCAACGACAATAGACTGCATCGTTCCATCGTCACTAGTCGGCTCAATCATCGCATTATAGTACAAGAAGGTCAGTCGTGACTGGGAGGTCCAATCATCGATCAACAGATTCTTGCACTGTCCTGTTGGCGAGGGAGTGGATGATGTAACCAACGTTGAGCTTGGCTGTTTTGTGGAGGTTGGCGGGATGACAGTATCAGATGATTGTCCTCCACCGGCAGCGCAAACGAATTGAATGTTTCCGAGCTGCCAATTTGTGGTTGTGTCCGAGAAACCGGACCAGACGAAAGCCGTGATGGCATTGGCGTTCGCACCGGAGAAGGAACTTAAAGGAACAGTGACAGTCTGGGTTGAACCGGTAAGTCCGCTAACGAACGAGTATGCGCTGTTATATGAGCTGGCGGAGCAAGAGGTCTTAGATTGAACCTCAAGGGCGAGTGATCCACCTGCGGGCCCTTTGATCGAGAATGAAATGGCTTGGTGTCCATTAGTAGAGGCTGTCTGGCATGCGAAGGTCTCATAGAAATATGAGCCGGACTTTGGTTTGAACGTCAAAGTGCCACCGCTGGCGGAGATGGATGTCATGGATCCATCATCTTCATGTACGATCAGCACTCCGATCTTTCCCCACAAATTGGGGCATAACCTACCGCTCGTCCATTCGTTCAATGAATTCGTGTTGGAAGACCAGTTGGAGAAATTATCGATTACGCGATTCGAACAGCTTTGGGCCGTGGATAGCTGGGTCTGGAGCAACAGAGCCGCCACAGCAGTGGCTATATAGCCAGACAACATATTGGAAAGAAATCCAGAAGCGACTGACGGAATAAGCGAATGAACGAGCACAAAGACTCAAGGACAGTCAAGAAAAAGCGAGTGATTTTTGAACGAAGCCGCAACGAAGGACGGTATGAATGGTAGAGAAGAGACAGAAGGCGCGAGCATCAAAAGGAGCAGGCTGGGGTAAGTAAATACAGACTTCGAGAGAACCATGGGTCCCGGTCAAGCAACATGGTTTTGGGGCTCAATTAACAGAGCACCATGTATCATTCACGCATCCGTCAGAGCTCTCAAGACCTAAGGGCAGACTCAGCAAGGCAAAAGCGCCAATACTGGCACGGCGTTTCAGTCGGATGAGCCGGTTGGCCCGACCCGAACAAGAGATTTGAGATTGGCGACTGGTGGTCCAGTGATGATGGCCGGAACTCGGAAGGAAAAGCCTCTCTACTCTCCACCATCAATTCTCCCTCCATCCTCGCTATATTATGTTCGAACTCGAAGTCAGAACTCCTCAGCTCCCATACTTTCAAGCCCTCGGCGCCTCAACCGCTCAGTAGGAGGGCAGGCAGTCCCAGGCAAGGGATTTGATCAGTCGACTGCATGCCATTCACATCAGATGGCTTTAATGGGGAGGGCACGGGAAGGACTGGGTGAAGCGGCGATGCGTGATGCATGTACATGGGGCGGAGGTATGGGTTAGCCAAGAATTTGACCAGCAAAATCATGCATTTGCTTGGAACTTGGATCGTGGTCTAATAGTGTCGATGGAACGGTAGAAAACGAGACGAAGAACGGGACGGGAGCTGCAGTCGATGGAAACATGGCAATTGGGAAGCAGTTTCTCGGCTGCCGGGTTCGCCTGGAGGCTCGAGATTATCGTGGCGCTAACCGCATTAGGCCAAATCCCCTGATCGTTTGTATGATTAACTGGGTAGGGCACACAACTCCGGCTTAGCGCCGTCCGGGTGGCAAGGAGAGTTTTTTTAGATTGTAGCGTCCCCGGAAACATCGTCCCCCTGACAAGGAAACAAAACGAAGAACAAGACCTGCCAAGTCCCAACCACGCCAGCCGGAATCGATGTTAGAGCGGTACGGCTTTCCGACTTCAGACGATGGCGCTTTGGTGGCGCTTTCTGAACACCACTCCCGCGAGCTTGTGACACAGAAAATCTCAGGAACCGTGTGTCATGTGTGACTACGGGATACAGTATCTGGAAAGTCGGGGATATGATCGACCATTGAAGTCCTCCAAATGGACCAAATCAACAGACACGAGGTTGTGGAGCAAAGACAATCACCTGCCCTAGAAGCGTTGCATCGCGTACGTAATTCGCGTTCTGTGTTAAGCAGGACGGCCTGAGATCTCGGCACAATCCTGTTGTCGGTTGTCCAGACTCCAGAGGTCCGAAATAGTGCAGTCAAGAGTGCTTGGCAAAGCTAAATTTGCAAAATCGAATCATGGTTAAGGCCTGTCTAGTTGCCATACTGATACAACTGAGTTATAGAGCAATATTCCAGTGCTGTGGTTCCCGTCCATTTGATTTAAACCCGAGCTTCAACATCAGGAATCCAGAATTGTCCTGCCACGGATGCACAGCATGTCGTATTGCCACGCTCATTTAATGCAGTGACGCCAGCAAAGTTGCGAGAACGTCCATAATAATTACTGAATATGCGTTGCCCGGGACTGAATATCCACTCACTGAGTACAGAGGGAGGAGTCAAGTCGAGTGGAGGAAAGAGGAGTGGAAACGTCACAAATTGATTCGCCCTGGTATCACTGAAGCGTATCCTAGGGTTTCAACGGCCGTGTCACTGCATATTGTGAATTCATGCTATCGTTGAGCATTATCAGAGCAATTCCAGAACAATTTCTACATCAATGTAGACGGGAACGCCACTGCAACAAAGAATGTGGCTTTCAAAACGCTTGGTTTTGTTTAGAAAGTGTCATCATGCGTCAAACCGCACTGCTTGCCTTGGGTGACCTGTGTCGCATTTTGATAGTCGGTGTACTCAGGCAACGAGCAACCATCAGCATAGTACTTGACTGTCCCAACCGCCAGAGAGACCTTCAGAGAAGGGAGGCTTTCAAGAGGAACCTCCTCACCAGTGATCTGTATGCACATTAGTTTCCTTTGGTCGTTCTCCGAGCGCAGAATGCATCACCCACCCGTATGACCTTCCACGTCAGCCTGTCCGTCAGATACTCGTCCACGGCCTTGGGATCGATGGCATCCAGAGGAGTCCCGCTATCTTCAATATGATCCAGGATCGCCTCCGTAATTGGCACCTGTCCGGTTGCCAGCGACCCCTCCGTGAGCTGCCTCCGACAGTTCTCGCAATGCGGTTCTTCCTCGTCTTCGGGGAGAGGAGAGCTGAAAGTCACCACGCACCCGACATATGCTGGCACCACGGCGGTGCTGCCGCTCTCGCCAATGTAGATTTTCACAATGTATTGAGCTCCGCGATCCAGTTCCAGTCGGGAGTAGCGCACGTTGACAATGTAGTCGGGCATTTCAATGAACGAGTGGTCATGCTCTTCGGTTCCACGTGCCTCTGGGTCCTCCGGCACGCCCCCGGCATTTTCCGTGGCAGTGAGGGGAGGAGCTGACCGTGGAACAGAGGCTGGCATTGCTGGTGCCGCCGTTGTGGCGGTTGATCGTGCGGAAATAGGAGCTTGGGTTATGCCTCTCTCTGCCGTAGCAATTGAAGCTACTGCAATAGGCATTGCCTGTGCCGCAGACTCGGCGCTCGTGACGTTTTCTCCTTGTAGAGTAGGGTCAGAAGCAGACACTGCTCTCGCGACCGTTTCTGCGACAGCGGGTTCAGATGCAAGGGCAGACAAATCTGCCCCTACTGCTATAGGAACAGGTGTTATGGTAGACGCAGCGGCAGCCAAAGCTCGCTGAATAGGAGGCTGTAATGGGCGTGTTTGATCAAGCCCAAGCACTCGTTGGCGCAGCGGGCCGTACAAACCGTTGATCTTTGATCTGATGGCATCTAGGTACAGCTGCTGGTTGAACCGACCGCTGCGCTGGTATTCGGGTAGCCATGGCTGAAGTTCCGGATACGTGTATCCCAGTCGAGTGCAGTAGCGGACATCATTCGACGTGATGAGCGTGTAGTTGGAGTCCTTGTTGAAGGGCTCTAGTCCATCTGTTCCTCGTTCGCGGATCCTGGGATTATTGTCGAACCAAGCGGTGGGGTTCAATTCTTGCCAGAGAGCGAGCAAGCGGTCCACATTATTGTGATGCATCCAGAAGATCGGATCAAAAGCCGCCACGCTGGGAGAAGCCATATGCCCAGGGTTTCCAAATTGGCCATCGCCCCCGGTCCAGACATGAACAACGTTGTGTACAGATTCTAAACTCAAATATCCCGCAGGTCTTGGAATGGCCGAGATCACCTGAGTGGTAGCAAAAATATGGTAGCTGACAGCCGCAGGATAGGTCAGCAGGCGATACACGTCCTCCTTCATCGTTGTATCCCGGGTGTTCGGGTTGCCGTCCTTGTCGTTCAAACTTAGGTAGCTATTGATGAGGTCGACGTTCTGCACCCCATCTATCCAATTCTCTTGTCCTCGGGGGCATCTACTCGTTGCTCGAGTCTGATCATACCGCACGCTGCGAGACGGTTCATTCGGAGTGTTGACCCGGCCGCTGGCAAAAGTCTGATTCTGCGTCAGGTGATACTCATGCATCGGATTCAGAACCCTCTGGCGCCCTCCTGGTCCATCCACATCAATCTCAACGTTGATGCAGATGTCCGGAACCCGCGCCGAAGCAGTATCCCAAAATGGGAGTCTCCATGTGTCCGCAGCTTGTCGAAGTTGCGGTTGTCTGGACGAAGGATATCGCTCAATTACACGGAGCATAAGCTCGTAGACACGTTGCTGTGAATTGATCAGGGCACATTCCACTTTGGGAGATCCCATTCAAATTACCTCAAAAAGGAGCAAATAAGCTCGGTGCCAGGTTGGGAACATGATGGAATTGTGATAGCAATAGCCACGACCCTGTCCCGGACGACTAGCGTTCGCGTCCCACGTCACATAAGGTTGCCCATGTATGCCTAATTGAATGAGTCAGATGTTGCGCGGTTCACCTAGCCATGACGCTGATCCAGGGAGTTCTTACCAGCGATTTGAAAGTAGGACAGCTTATCTTGAATGTCCATATCCTGGAAAGACCGCATAGCAAGAACGAACAGCGAGACTTGAGATGCGCTAGCAGCATCACGGAACCACTCATTGAGTTCGCGTCTGATTGGTACTGACCCATTTGGGCCAGTCCCGGCACGAATTCCTGTGATAGCATACGACATAGTGCAGGACTCTGAATATTATGAATAATTGACTTGATGAAAGCTGTATAGACAACCCCTAGGGGAGACCATGGTAACCACATTACTTATACCCAGTTCAAGACGAACATCGTGCACCGAACGAGCTGAACGGGGCTGAAGTATGTGTGAAGAACCCCAGTTGAGATGTATGCCGTTACCTTGTTGTTTCTGTGATCTAGAACTGCACAAATAAGTTTATGGCTTGAGTCCTTCTCCTGATTTGTGAGGCTTCAGGTGGAGGTTAAGTGCTGCATGAGATGCAGTGGTGCTGAAACCTAAGTGCCAATACTGAGAACGCCATTACATTGGCTCAATACAGCTTCAAGAGCTCAAGGGCCACGCCATGTAGCAGCACAGAAGGGGTATATGCTCGAGCGAGAGGCTGAGAACAATGGTACTATACTCTACTGAAAGTCGTAGGAGGCGAGCCTATCCAGGTTGTCTGCCAGGTTCAGAAGGGTATGGAGTTAACTGCGCCGTAATTACCGCCATTGGATATATCATGTGCCCCCGAGACCGACTTGTCTGAAGCCCGAAGGACAGGCTGTAATGGTGAAAGCTATCGGTGAGGGCTAGGAGCTGAACATATAGGCGACACTGCATATAGCTGCCTTGCATGCATGTGTGATATCTTATGTGATGTTTAAAGCCACTGGATCGCGAGCCAATGATACTCTCGTGGTCGGTCGCGCTGAAATGCTCCCTCATGACATGAGCACAGAAGTATCCCTTCAGGTTCTAGACCTCTAGGGACAAGATGAAGATTGTTCGGCTGATCAGCTGTCAGGATCCTGGAGTCGAGACGAGGATCTGGCGATTTGTTGTCAAGACAAGGGGATGTTGGAATGCCTTGAGGAACGAAGTGACTCGAGGTTTAGTTTATTTTAATTATTATTAACTACAGCAAACGTCCATAATCAAAAGGCACGTGATACGGTAACCAGCCTGTTATCCGTGGCCCTTGGACCCACACGGAATAATTGTATGTAGCCTAGCATCGTACAGTTTAACACACCAGCACCATAATCTAGCCTATTGTGGCATTTTAAATACAATCTCTATCATAGTCACATTGCGTCAATAGCATCTTCTACCCTCTACCCTCTACCACCTTTGGAGGATATTTATTCACAGCTTCAGACGCAACGCATCTGCCGGTTATGGCAGCACCTCGCCTGATCTTTCTATATCCTGCCTTTTTCCGGTCAGCTTCTGCACCTGCCGAGCAGAGGTTAGTCCAACCATGCCTGCGACCGAAGACCCAACGTCGGGCACCATCACCCAGATCATTTCGAACTTCGGCTCGGTGCTGTGACGAAGGTCTCCGCCAAAAACGATACGGCAGCGCGAACGAACCGATACCTCCTCAGCTGGAGGCGCCCGATGATGCAACGAAATCGCAAACTTCTGGCGGAGCGGCCGCGTCCGAGACACAAGCACCGGATGAACATTCCCCAGAGCAAGGAAATAGCAAAGATGGGCAAAATCCTCCGAGCTCAGATGCGCAGAAACCACCACCGGTAGCTCATCACGCCCTCGAGACCGTTCTACATCTAGCATCACCAGCATCAGAGAAGACGAAAAGCGAGAATGAGGAAGCCGGAAAGCCCCCGCACATGCGTACCCCACCATATGTGCATCACTTCGATACATGGACATTGGTGCGGGATCTGGAGACGGGAGGGTTCTCTCAGGATCAATCTGTCACCATGATGAAAGCTGTCAGACGGCTCCTTACAAACAACATGGACCTTGCACACAAAGGCCTGGTCAGCAAGAGCAACGTGGAAAATGTACGTGCGATCCGAGATTCATCTACAGTACCCACTCAGAAGCGAGCGCAGCATTCAGCGATCACAACTAACCGCTGATGTCGATATAGGAGACCTACTTATTCCGCGCGGCTTGCTCGGAATTACGGACCGAGATCCAGAACAATCGAAAGACATCTGTTGAGCAGATGCGCAGCGAACGTAATCAATTACAGCACGAAGTTGATATCATAAATCAGCGGATGTCACAGGAACTCCTTTCGCTTAAGGAAGATCTAAAGGGGATGTTTGACGACCGGAAGATGAACGTACGATCTGAGCAGCGCGAAATGGAATCCAAGGTAGGCTTTATTCTGCATCCATTGGTCATATTTGTGCCGTTGTACTAACTCCCGATGATAGATTCAAGAGCTTAACTACAAAATCACTGTCGCTCTCAACTCAGACGCTCGCACCCAAGTTGAAGGACTCCGATGGGTCTTAACTAGACGTGCGGCAACCGCCTTAGGACTCTGCGCCTTGATGGTATTGATCACGCTCCGATACTACAGCTATATGACGCACACGCAAGAAGCTGAGAGAAAAAAGATGGCCGAGTCGATAGCGGGCGATAAGAGAGGGTTTGGAGGTGGATCGAATGGACCGAATGGAAATATATCCGGGTCTGGGATCCCGGAGAGCAGCGATTTAGCGGTCCGGAGTTCTAGCGGTCAAGCTGCGGAAGGTTTGCTGGTTAGCGAGGGAAGTTTGGGTTAATGAATGCGGTGTCGACCAGCTGTTGGACGCGGGCAGCGATTTGGTCACATACGACGGGAGTGATCCATTAGCACTATAGAATTAGAATCCGAAGATACCCAGAATCTGGTCAATCGTGCACATAGAATTGGTTAACCTCATGCATAAGGTATGATCTATAGCGGCACTAGGCAAAACGAAACAGTTATTGGTTATTCATTCAATAATTAGTTAGTAGGACTTGTGTACACGGTCGCATCAATTCCGATGCGCCCCTTGGGATATCCCCCCTCCAAAGCCAAACCACATCATTTCCCTTCATTAAATGGCGGCACTCATGGGTCGCGGGTAGGATACTCCATGAAATCCGTGGTCGCCTCACTTTCCATTGCTCGCAACTGGAGAACCCTTGAATGGGGGCGTGGATTCGGAGCAAACTTGAGCTGCAGCGGCTGCAATGCTGAATCATGTTTGCTTCAATATGAGCCTATTCTCGCCTCGTAAAATCGATACCTACCACGACGTTCGGCGAATGGACTTCTCCTCTAAGCCGAGAAATGCGTCCATCAGGTTTCAGACGTGACCTAGCAGACTCGACCTGACATGCGAAATACTACTCCCGGTGATCCAGAAAACCAGATTGGTTCTGTCCCCGCGGACCAACACGTTTAGATGCCTTCGGTGTCGTCCCAAGAAGGTAGAGTATCCGAGTAGATCTCAAATTCGATGTAAGATCTATGCGCATCGACACTTCGCCTCCCTCTTGCTTCATCACATAGAAAGGCAATCGAGCCACATTCATGCACCTGGCGCTCGACTTGAAGCATCCTTCTCGCCAGTGTGAGGTTCAGTGCGAACATCCCAAGATTGGGAAACCGAGATAACGTTCGGATTCGGCGTTCGGTCTGCTGCGGTCGATGAAGCTCCAGCAGAATGTGATTGTTCGGGAGGGGGACCACCAGCCAGAAAACCATCAGTTCGCTCGCTGTCCATATCGGGAATGGCCTGTCCCACTTGTTGTTGGATGCCTCGTTCTTTCCCGCGTGTGGATGGGTCCGCCGAGGAAGCTCCAGCAGAACGTTGTTGTCCGGTAGGGGGACTGTAAGCCGTAACACTATCCGTTCGCAGGCTATCCGTGTCGGGGATGACCTGCCCCACTCGTTGTTCAATGTCTCGTTCTTGCCCGCGTCTGGATGGATCCGTCGCCCAAGCGTATGCAAACGCACTACCACCAGGCCCTCCGCGATCGCCCAGGTGACGAGCGGTGGCTGGATTAGCCTCGGTCGAACTCTTCTCTTTGCCTGATTCAATCGAATCCAGCGCTTGATTCCACTGATCTTGCAGGTTCTGCGCGTGCTCCGTCCCGATAGGCTCCACCCCTATAGGCTCCGTGTCGGTCATCGTCCCTGTCCCCGTAGCTCGAGTGCGATGGTCCACTGAGCTCAATGAATAGGTGTTTATCCGTGCCATCTTAAATGCCCGGAGGCGGTCCAAAGCAGTCTTGAAGTCGTCCAAAATTACCGTATCCGTAAGACACTTGAACACAAAGGCGAGTTTCCAAAACGGATTGATGCCAACGGGAAGAATGGACTGGAACGCTTGGGTAACGGAACAGATGTCGATGATGATGAAGATGATGGAGAGAAACATTGCCCCAAGCATGACGCCAAATCGAGGAGATATTCGGATAACTTCCCAAATACTCAAGTCGTATCGTACTTTAATATTGTATATCAGCGCTACCGTTGTGAAGATCCACCATGGGTCCCTATTCCACCATGTCAACCAGTTTTCGTATATAGATTTGATATAGAATCACTTACCGACACAAGGCTTCCCATGGCCTTGTTCTCAGGAACAGATCATTGATGCCATGGAAAAAGGCAAAGTTCGCATAAATTTCGACAACCCAGTACGGCTGGGCCGCGATGACGGTGCCGATGAATAGCCAGCTTGCCCATTTTTTTAGAAAAGGTTTGATCTTGATCCAGGCAATAACATTGTGGATCGACCAGGAGATATTGAGTGGAACGGCGCTGCCAGACAACCACCAGCCGTAGATGGGTTGATCAAAAAAGATCCAGAAACCGTGCCAGATACCAAGAACTAACTGCGCAACGGGTTAGAGGACGTTTGATATTAGGATAAATCATGGCACTAACCTCTAGCAGGATGAGTTTGTGTAGAAGAACCCCTTTCCGCATGTTTGCTATGGTAATACATATCATGACGATCAAGGATCCAACCATATATCCTTGAGCCCAGCCTTCCAAGACCAATCCATGAGGGTCAGTAGGCTTTTGGGCTCCGGAATTAATACCCTCTTCTCGGCGAACGAACGCCATAGTATCTGGGAGAAACATTGCGATCGACGTTACAGCATTCAAAAGCACCCAGGAGAGTAGAAGGCGTGTGAGAAACTTCGCGAGAGGAGGTTGGCTCCTCATGCAACTTAAGTAACAAGGCAGCTTCAATAGGTCAAAGAGGTTGCTTGTTCGGGCCTAAAACGAACAGCCAGAGCAAAGGTCACCATATTGAATGGGTTCGAAACTCAAAGGGCGCAAAATAAGCGAAGGCATCTCACGATGAAGGAAACTCGCGGGCATATGTATGATTTCAGTCGATGGCCGGGGAGGATTGTACCCAGTAGTAATTCATGCCGGCAGGTATAAAGTACCGTAGTGCACGATGGGAACCAGGATGGGGCGAAATAGATGGTAGTTATTAATTATGAGGTTGTCCGCCCTAAAGCAAGACGGGGAGAGCGATATGGCGGTGGCGTGCCGGAACCCCCAGAGTCAGACGACAGTCGAAAAGACCTGCGGTTGGTGACTGGGTGTGCTCCAGACCTCCAAGTCCCCGCAATTTCCTTACTTCATGGGATCAACGGTGCTGGCCTGCTCGGTCGGATACAATTGCTGGATGCAGAGGTCTACGCCATCCGGGTCGCACCGAAAATGCACGAATCCACGCGCGATGTCGCGACCCCCAAGCATGCAATAGGTAACGGAATGGCCAGGCTGTACTCGAAGGGTCCAGGGAGTAAGCAGCAAGCCGGGGTATCGGAAAGACAGCGGGATACTGTCATACAGGACATGGACGTAGTGACTACGAGTCCCTGGAGCCTTTCAGTGGTCATGAGAAGGACCAGCAAGAATTACCGACTGATTAATGCAAACAAATCAAGCCGCAGTATCAATGGTCAGGAATGCAGAATGGCGCTTGGGAGGGCGCGAGGAATGAACCAATCGACGGGATCCCTTGCGTAGCTAATTACCATCGAGTTTCTCTGTCGCCCAGATGGATCGGTTGACGACGGACAGAGGCGAATAAAGGATATCTTTTGATGAAGCTCGTTTTTTCATTGGGGATCCGGGGATCTGCTTTAAAATTTTGAGGGAGCTTCGTGATCCCGAATCCCCCAAATCCCCAATCCTTTCAAAAGTCCGCTCGCTTGCTACCTTATTGTTGTGACGAGAGTAGCCCTGTTTTCCCGAGTTGCAGTCGCGCAAACAAGGACAAAGAACTGAAAGAAGGGAGATTGGATCGAGTCTTGGTTACGCAAAGCATCGCAGCGCCCCTTCGTCGGAAACTTTCCACTGGTACAAGCAACGATGTTACGTTGATGCGCATCATGATTGATGGACGGGGCAGTCGTAGGATGAAGCTTGAGAGATGAGATAGGTGCGGTACATGATACCATCTTATATCAGCTGCAGAAATATGAGCAGCCGTTGATCGATGCAAGATGGCGATGGGAGATTGGAGAGACGTCATCACCCATCAGGTCGCCGTGGGCGGCACTTTCCCCGATCGGATCAGAGTGATACAGCTGCAATTACTGTGGCTTAGTCATTAAATGGATCTTCTGCCTGGCTGCCTGAGTGCCTGAGCAGAGTGCCATTATAGCGTAGACTGCAACGGTGACCGCATCAGGATGTGTACATCAAGTTAGTCCAGAGTCCAGAGTCCAGAAGTCAAGATGTATGCTGTGCCATATCAAAGCGTCGTGATACACGTTTCCCCATTAACATTGTGCCACAGTAATCCCAACCTCTCAGCGTCCAGCTTCTTATCCTTCCTACCCGGATTCTCCAATCTTTGTACTCCCGTAACCTGTTCGCTTAACCTCCCGTATTCGCTGTGTCGTGGCATCAGCTCCGTTGCCGCCCCGAGCCATGACCGCCCCCGAACCGCAGCACATCGTGATCATAGGCGGTGGCATCATCGGGTGCTGCACCGCGTATTTTCTTTCCCGTCACCCCCTGTACCATCCATCCACCCACTCCATCACCCTCATCGAAGCCACCACGATTGCAGGAGGCGCCTCCGGCAAAGCAGGGGGACTCCTGGCGAAGTGGGCATACCCGTCGTGTCTTGTGCCCCTGAGTTTCCGGCTGCATGCGCGGTTAGCGGAGGAGCACGCTGGCGCGCAACGATGGGGTTACCGCCTCGTCGAGTGCGGTCAGCTAGGCGCGACAGCGCGCACGCTTGCGACATCAAGACCGTCGAGTACTGCATCGGGTCAGGGCCCTGCGGAATCATTGGGGAAGCGCTTGGGCCTGGATAAAACGCTCAAGGCAGCAGGCCTCCCGGAGGGGTTGCAATGGGTTGCTCCTGATGCGGTGACTTCGTATGAGGAGATGAGCAAGACTGGTGACACGGCGCAGGTGCATCCGGAACTGTTCACGAGAAGCATGGCCGTCCTGGCCAAAGAACGGGGGGTAAACATTGTTTATGGACAGGCTAAGTCGGTCGGCAAGACTGATGGGCGTGTCCAAAGTGTCACTTATACAGATAAGGAGACAAAAGAAGAGAAGATAGTATCGGCGGACACAGTCGTTCTCACGGCCGGTCCATGGACACAGAACCTGTATTCCGCCGCGCCGATTGTTGGCTTGCGAGCTCATTCGGTGGTCGTCCGACCGTCCAAACCCCTCTCCTCCCACGCTCTATTTACACAGATTCACCTACCAGCGGGCTTTTCCCGGTTGAAACGCGCACAGCTCGTCACTCCTGAGATTTATTGCCGGCCGGATAACACCGCGTACGCGTGCGGCCCGGGAGATCAACTCGTGCCACTGCCCTCGACATCGGACGACGTCCAGATCGACCAGTCGCGGTGTCAGGATGTCATTGATCAGATCGGCGCCATTAGCGACGAGCTAAGAGATGGGGAGGTGCTGGTGAGGCAGGCGTGTTATCTACCTGTCTCCGAAGCTGGAGGGGGTCCGTTTATTGGCGAAACCAGTGTCAAGGGGCTGATCATCGCCGCCGGACATACGTGCTGGGGGATTCAGAATGCCCCTGGCACCGGTTTGTGTGTCAGTGAACTGGTGTTGGATGGTAAGGTCAAGAGCGCGAATATTCAGAGCTTGGATCCGACCAAGGCGGGCATGTAAAGCATGAGACACGTGTACCAATATCAAAGGAGCGCAGTGGATCCTTGCATCTTCAAAGGTGATACGCTTCGAGAAATCCATTCTTCGGTATGCCGTGATTAAACAGAAAGGGAGTAACGACGAGCCGGGCAAGGAAGTAAGCCACGCATGAACTTTGGTTCCAGCGCTAATTCCCCACCAAATGATCTGGACTTGGGCCTCGGATTCGCTACAGACGCTCAATCAACTTTGTGCTCATTAGGAAGGGTATGGTTCGTGAAAACTAGACACAGCGAAATGAACGGCCATCGTACTTTGGCTGAAAAAAAACCGCAACATGATTACTACCACCGAGCACATCCACCATCCGCCAAACTCGACGCCTCTCATTTTGCTGCAGAAGTTGCCAATTCTTGAGCGGCCTAAAAACAAGTCAGAGAGAATGAACTGCGTTAAGAATTCCGTCCTAGGTCCGAACCCACCTTCTCCAAGTCATAATCATACTTCTCCAAAGTGGCCAATGCCTCGTGCCTCGGGAACCCCATGCTCGTCAACCGTTTCAGGATCGGATCATCGTGCTCGCTGCCCGCACTCAGAGCCCGTGCGAGCTTGGGAGGTTGCGAGTCCTTCTCCTGCTCGATGGAGATGAACCCCACCTTTGCGTTTTCAACGGCAGGGTTGGACGGCTTGTCGACTATGCTGTTACTCGAGTCGAGACCGGAGAAGATAGCGTCCCAGTCATGCGAGCTGGATGTCATGGGAATGGCGGGACTGCTGACTTTCGAAGCCGATGGCCCGCCGCTGCCGGACGTCGCGAAGCTTTGGGACATATGTTCGAAGTCGCTCGTGGTCGCGGTGCTGGCGCCCGCACCGTGTGCAGTTCCGGTCGGCGTGGCTTGATGGGATGTGATGGTGTTCGTCTTGGAAGCCGTCGGGGAGTCAAAGGTCGGGTTGAAGTCGCCAAAGGCATCCGCGTCGCGAGATGCCGAGATGAAGTCGACGTCATCGTCGAGCTTGTCGTCGGTACCCTCCTTGGCATCGGTCAAGTCATCGAATCCGGAGTCGAAATCATCGCCGAAGCTCGGTTGCGATCGGTGCTGACTGATGGGTTGTGGCTGCAAAGTCGCGGCGGACGGGGCCTGTGTCGGACCGGAGGACGCCTGTGGGGTTGTGTTAGTGCCGTCTTCCTCTTTAAGGGAGCTCTCGCTGAGTTGCTCTGAAAGGGCGGAGTGGAACGTATCCGATTGCCCTGAATCGGCCGACTGAACGGCCAACGAGGGTGTATCGCCATCATCAGGGCTGTGCTCTTGAGAAGCTCCCCTTGCCGAATCACCATATTGAGACAACTCTGGAGGGGGTGTCGTGCTTACCCCGGATGCTGTTGCAAATAGATTCTGTCCCGCCGTCTTCTCAGATGTGCTCGTGGCAGGGCTGGCAAATGTTTTCTCGGGTGACGTGGCCTGCGAGCCCGGTTCTGAGGTCGGATCTTGTCGCGAGGGCAACAGCCCGCCAAATTCAGGTGGAAACTGGTTGGATCCGGTCCGCGCTGGCACAGACTGCTCATAGCTTGGCGGGCCTTTCTGGGCATTTGGAGTTGGAAGATCCGTCGATGCGCTCGATGGAATCTGGCTAACGGGCGGGCGTTGGGAGGATACTTTGAAGAAATCATCGCCGGTATCCGTAGCGCTCGTTCCCGGCCTCGACTGAGACTTTCCCGTCCCTGCACCGGACAGGCCACTTCCCTTCCGCTGGTGCTGAGAGCTAGCTGGCGTGAAGCTATCTTCAAAACCTTGCGCTGGCTCACTATTGCTATCACTATCGTCGTCCTGTCCTACGTCTTCGATAGGAGGAAACTCCTCCTTGAATTTCTTGGAAGCATCCCCTCCGGAAGAGGAAGCGCCATTGACACTTGTACCTGTAGGAGCCTTGCCAGAGCCAGTTCCAAAAGACGCAAAGGCGGCGTCAAAGTCAACCTTGCCGCCTCGGGTGGCCGATGAGAATGGGTCAGATCGGTCGGTTTGCCGAGCACTGCTTCTGCTCTTGTCGCTGAACGCACCGGCACTACCACCGGTGATATCAGCTTGCAAGGGGCTGGATGTGGACGGGAATCCCCCAGGAAGAGGGAACCCAGAGTGCTCTGGCTTGCTTGCTTCACCGCGGGACCCTTCTTGACCCTGCACATTAGAGGAGCTAGACGCATTTTTCGGGGTGTCAGCGCCTCCGATTCGACTCGCTGGAGTTGCGACTCTCACTGAGGAGCTGAAAGAGTCTGTGCGAGGGATGCTGCTCGGTAGGGGGAGCTCGCTGGATGTGATTTGCCTGGACTGGGGAGGCGGCGGAGGTTCATTCGTCTCTTGATAAGACGATAGGGGCGGGCTGGTCGAAGGTGTTGGGGCATCTGCTTCGGACGAAACCACAGATCCGCCAGCTTGATGAGAGGTGGCCGCAGCTGCAAAGTTCGGGGCATTCGAGCGTGGGAAAGAGTCGGTTCTGGATGCAAATGACGTCTGTGGAGGTTGACTGGTCGACGGCCCCGTGGGTGCGAAGGCAGTGTTGAAGAAGTTATCGAACCTGTCGTGAGCAGTGCCGCCAGGGCTTGTCGGTGTGAAGGTAGACGGGCTTGTAGTTTTGTCGAAGCTCTGTTGGGGCGATTTCCTGAAGAATGGATTCATGCTCTGATTACTCGCCGCACTGGGAGCAGGACTCGTCACGGGAGACCCGGTCTGATCGGCTGCTGCGCTTCTGGACGCTTGCTTTGCTTGGTTCAGTTCGTTCATTTCCGACTTGAGCTTCTCACGCTCGCCCTCATTTGTTGCAAGTTGCTTCTTGTTGATAGAGACCATCCCTTTCTGGTGGCGGGCTTCGTTACGGAGCTTTTCAATCAGCGGCTTTAGTTGGGCCACTTCGTTGTTCGTTTGGCCGATACGCTCTCGAAGAGAGGTATTCTCTCGTTGCGCTGATTGGAGCTGTTCTGCGGATTGGCGGTGTTGCACCTGCAAATCTTGATACGTGCCTTCAAGCATGGCGAACTCCTTCTGCAACTTTTGAGCATCATTGCGACTAGAAGCCAGGCGGTCTTCCAAATCTTTAACCACTTTGACTTCCTGCTCATACTGAGAGCGGAACTGTGACAGCCGAAGCTGGAGATCACGCTTCTGCGTGTTCGTGCTGCTTAGATCACTTTCCGTTGCCGATTTCTTCGATTGCACCTCCTTCGTCTTGTTTGCAAGCTGGCGCAGCTCATTCGACATATTCGCAAGCTCCGAAGTATCGGGCGTCAACTTCTTGCTAACTTCGGGGTCATTGTCCCCTAGGAGATCATCCATTACGGCCTGTGGGCTCTTCGCTTGGGGTCTCTCCGCTCCAGAGCCGCCGGTGGAGTGGGAGGTCAAAGTTTGACCAAACGAGGACGTGGGCATGAACGGTTTGAACTGGGTTTGGCTCCGGGCAGCTGAAGGGAACGTCTGTGAAGCCGACGGGGAGCTAGGCTTGCTGCCGAATGGGTCAGAGTCGAATGTTTTCGATTGGGTTCCAGATTCTCCAGTTGTCTGCTGAGTCTGAGCGGGAGCAGAGCCGGAAAACGCATCCAGCCCAAACAAGTCCTCAGATGCAAGCTTCGGAGCAGATGATGCGGGCTGAAAGCCATCGAAAGGGGTCGCAGATGATGGTTGGGGCGGCGGCGGGATCTGTGCTTGATTTCGCATGCTGGGAGGAACCAGATTCGGCGGCAACGCTGCCGGAAGTGGTGGGGGAGATCGTTGATTTTGCGTCCGAATAAGATATAACGCCACGGCGAATTCATCCCGGTTCAACCGACCGTCGTGGTCGATGTCGGAAAGATCCCAGATCTGCGCCAATATCTCGTCTGCAAGTTTGGAATCTTTGAAATAGACGGCCGCGACATCACCACCCAGAAATCCAGACCGGCCCGGGTCCATAGTGTTGAACAACTCGTCAGCCCTCTGCTTCATATGTGGATCGATGAGCCATTCTCCCGGCGCCGCTGTTGGAGGAGCAAACGGTGGGTACTTCGTAAGCGGGCTACTCGTCCTCTGAGCGTTTTGGCCGCTAAATTGTCGAGGAACGGGTGTCCGGCGTGAGGCAGCTTCATAAAGGCCAGGAGGGAGTTTCACAGGCAATGCTGGCATGGCGCGGGACTTGAGGGATGAGACGAGATGCATAGAAATCACAAAGTCAGTCTCATCCAGAGCTCCTCTTTCATGGGTGTCGGCCAAAGTCCAGATTCGACTCAAGACATCGTTCGGTAATCGGGCTTTCTCGAAGATATTCCTGGCTTCGGTTCCTAGGATTGCAAGTCAACATTTGTGGGCACTATAGAATCGAATAACAGACCTCCGAGTAGCCCGTTGACCTGGTCGGTGGTTTGAAACAATGCCCTATAATCCATCGCTTTCTCTGAAGTTAGGGGTGGTACGCGAATCGGACCGCCGCTCGATTGTGCTTGAATGGGAGCAGCCGGAGGCGGCGGGGTCGGTGCCGCTGGCATGTTGAGTCCTTCGAATTTCGCAAGTGGGCCAGCTAGAGAAATAGTTAGTTCATCAATACCTCGTCGCTAGGATCAACGGTTCCAGGGGAATATCGTGGTACTCACGTCTTCGAGCGAGCTCTGTTGTTGGTTCCAGTTGACCTTCTTGGTAGTGCGCGATCAATCTGAGTGATTGACAAAAACCCGAAAAGTCTAAGAAACCTCGGTTTTCTTGGTCGGCTACCTGCCATATCTGCCATTGGAGACGCGGTCAGTCATATTTCGCATCCGAACGTGGTCTACGATGTGCATACCCGTCCGAGGACGTCTGACGCGAGCTTGGTCCTCTGAAAGAACTTCACGGCAACATCTCCGGTGACGATCCCAAGAGTATCCGGGTCTGCCTGGTTGAACAGCTGGGCAAAAAAGCGCTTCTCTTCCGCAGTGAGCCGCAAATGAGCTAGGGAGGGGGGCAGTTAGTAAATATAGGTATCAGTAGATATGGGATGAACCGCGTACCAAGCTCCGGACTATTGGGGTCAGCCATAATAAAGAGCTGGTGCTATGCTCAACCTGTGCTTGTTTTTGTATGAATGCGACGGATGAGTCGATATCGCGGGACCAGAAGTGTTGGAGCGAGTTGCAAGGCGGTGTGGTGCGGAAACAGATGAGGTTGAACGGAGCAAGCGGGTAAGGATGGCGCAAGCCTCCGACCGCTAATAGCAAGAGAGACAACCGAGAAATGCAAAACTAAGGCTTCGCCTTGTTTTCCAATGCGGAGAAGAACAGGCAATCAGCAGCACAGTGCAAAGAGAATAAGAGATGGGTGGATGGTCGCGGCGTTGATCTGGAGAGATGGAGGTGTCAGATGCTGCGGTAGGGGAGAAGTGAAGCTGGAGAGTAGGTTGCACTTGCCCAGTTGTCCCCCATACCCTGGTCGCTCTTTCCAACCACACTACCACAGACAACGCGGGTGCACGGGACTTCCCTGCCATCGACACATCATCAGTAACGAATCACGACTTCACCAACGAAGGCTGCCAATGACATGAGCAACGAAGAAATGCACCACCGCCTCGTTTGAAGGGCTGTCTGCTTTCTCCGCATTATTGCGTGGGGTTTATGCTATTATTGTATCCAATCACCCAGTTATGTTAATTCCTTTGCGGAAGGAGTCTCTGGTGCTATGCATTGATGAAGTACGGAGCGAAGAGGTCTTTCTACCATAACCTTAACGTTAAATCCCGTTGCAAGGACACAACCCGATGCCGATGCGTGAGGTGAGTACTGGTACAGCTAATCATACATAACATTACATGCTCAAGGAGCTAATTCGCCGTGCTTGCCAATTCCTGTCGTTAACCCCCTCATTTGCTCTCATTTGCTCTTGCCTGTCCGATCCACCATCGTCCGATGAGCTTCTGCAGCATCCGAAAGCCAGGCCAGGCATCGCCTCCTCCTTTTTCCCCCACGCTCTCCCGAGAAGCCAGTCCGTAACGCTGATGACGCGTGCCGTCTTATCGTAGTTCTCCCCTTCATCTGCCTGCTCGATGATGTGCTTAACGATTCGGCCTTCCTCGTCGAATTCGAATATGAACAGTCCCGTAAACCCTTCCTGGTCGCCCTTTGCACCGGTTGAAGCAATTCCGCCAGGCTGTCTGACCGCACCAGATACGAAGGCTCCATTGCCGTTTTTGCTCGACTTGCCACACGTCCTCCATTTCACGACCAGCTTCTCGTGTCGGACATCCTGAGAAACCGAACGGCCGCCAATCTTCACCATCCGTTCGGATAAGATGTCCAATCTCACGTTTCCAACCACAGGGATCCTACCCCAGGCGACAGGTGCAGTCCATAGTGCCGCTCGGTATGGGATCTTTCCAGTAACGGTCGGTAGGTGAGGGTGGGTCGACGGGAAGAGGACGAGTGTGATTTGGGGGGAGAGGATATCCGGAGGAAGGGGAGATTGGAGAAGTGTTGGTAGTCGCTCGTGGAGGATACGAATGGCTATAGAGTAACAATGTTAGCTGATATATTGCGCAACGCTGGGGAAAACTTTACGCACTCCTTCCTAGCTTGAGTGTTCGCTCATCCGGGGTTTCATGGTCACTACCGGGCCTTGGAGAGCCGGAAGTCGTGGTCAATCGCGGCGCGCCGCTTCTAAAATGATCGCGATATATCAACCGGTCCGTCTCATGGACCGATGCTAAGCCACGGCTAGCTTGCTTTCGAGGAGGAATTGTTTTCTGGGATACATAGCGCAAGCCCTTGAGGCCGCCATATCTGCGGAATGGTCTTTGCAACAGCAGATGCCGCATGGGATTGCCCGGTCATAAGCCTGACGCTCTCATGACCGGGAGGGATTCGAAATTCGATGCAAGAAACAAAGACGGAAATTCAGCCAGGAAGTGGCTTTGTAGTAGTACCACGACTGGACTGGTGTGGCGTGATGAACGATTAAGCTGAAGTGATCAAGAGTGGATGCTCATGGACGCCGTTATATATAGAGTCCGGATTAAGGTATTATTGTGAGAAATCGGGAATCCAAAGATTCATATTGTTTCTTATAGTACCGTTGTTACAAGTTTTAGCAAATGGACACTTCCAACGATCAAACATGTGCTTGGATTGATTACGTCGGTCCAATCGTGTTCCATGGATTTTGAGAAATGTTAAGTGAATTGATGCTTCGCGGTCACGTGCGTTCGACCTCTGAGATAATCGAGCTGTTTAACTCGATCCTATCATATCATGCACACATCTAGATTTATTCCATAATTCGATTGGTCTTACGAAAACAGCAACCTGTGTTGCATCTACAACCCAATCTATCGCCCTATCTGTCATAATTATTCGGCGGAAACGAAATGCTCGAGACATAGATCCAGCGGCTAGCAGATCTCGTCTCGTCGGCCTTCCTACCCGGCGTTATTACACCAATCCTAACCTGCCCTCCCACAGAGCTTCGAATTCGACAGATATATATACCTTAAGATGCAGGATTGAGGAATCTGTCCTGTCGTTCTGTCGAGCACAATCCAATCTCCGCTCAGCATGCTTAATGAGTGATGTCTACGAAGTACGCCCCTTGCCATTCCAGTAGCTTTGCGGAATACTTTTTTCCCCTTTCTCTAAGTCCTTGTGAAAAACATTGCGATCCATCGGAACGGCACAGTTCTTGTCACCAGTGTGTACTTCCCCCGTGTCTAGAAAGGCCTAGAGTTAGAGGACAGGGTCGTTACGTCCATCTCCTAATTTTGCCCCCGAATCCCTAGTCACAGTCACTGTGCTTGTCCCTCGATACTTACTGCTAAGTTTCGCTACCGTTTTAGTACTACATCCCGCTCCCTGAGGTCAGCTAAATAGGAGTCAGATAATGTATTCGGGAAACATGAGACAGAAAGGCGAAGGTCAGGTCAGGGGGTAGCCAGGAGGACAGCCAAGAGGACAGCCAGGAGGACAGCCAGAAGGCCGATGTTAATATTATAAAATTAACGATCGACATCGCACCCGTAGCACACCCTTCAGTCATCACCCATCAATTCAGCCAGTTCCGCATCTTCTTCAGCTGTGAGCACGTCCAACTTAGGAGCCACTGTCTCGTCTTCCGGCGGCGGCGCCGATAGCTTCTCCAGCTCCTTTGGGTTGAGGTTCCATTGACGAATAGTCGCATCAATAGAAATGCTCACAAGAATGGTACCTTGAAGCAACAGGCCAGTAACCTCTTCAAAATGTCCGTCCAGAACATATAGCAATTTCGCATTCTGACATAGAAGGCCACGTTAGTCGTCATATGGTTTCAAGCGGCATCCAGTGTTGTGACTTACGCTTTTGTCCCATATCCTAACATTCTCATCACGGCAAGCCGTTATCACCCAACCAGCGTCATCGTGGATACATAAGTCTCGAACAAAGTCGGGATGTTCGAGAGTGGTATCGGCTCTCCATCCTCGCTCCCGGCTCAGACACTTCACTGACTTGTCGGCAGAAGCAGTCCACAAATCGCCATCAGAGTCGAAACTTATGGCATATACGCTCGTTTCATGTGGTACGAGTGGCTGGATGTTTCCCTCGATGCCCGGCTTCGATATCGACGTTGAGCTCGAGTCAACCTCAAAGCCCTCTTCGGCACTGATACGCCACTTTCGCAGCTCTCTCGTGCTATCAGCACTCCATACCACTGCCGTGGTGGCAGAGGAAGATATGGGATCCAACGCCAGCGCCTGGATAGCTCGTGCATGTCCTTTGAGGGTGTATAACTGTTTACCAGATATAACATCGTGCACATGGATGAGGGAATCAGCGCCGCTGCTAACTAGTAAATTCCTGCTCCCGACAGTGGTCACTAGAAGGGCCTTCACAAAATCAGAGTGACCCGTAAGCACTGATTGTGACGGTAGGGCTGCCTGAGAAGCAGAACTCGCAGTATCGGAATCCCACTTGTATATCTTTTTGTCCCAACAACCTGCCAGAACCGTTGCTTTGCCGTTCATTACGGACACGGTTACTGAAGTAAGCGGAGCAATAGGTCCTGAGAAGGTGCTGATAATTTGGCCATCCTATAATACGTGCTTAGCTTATTTTCTTAGCATTCTACACCTCCAAAAGGTTCGAACCTTGATGCTCACGAGCCGGACGCTACCAGCGGCTTCGGCAACATAGACATTTCCATTGTTGCTCGGATCAGGAGTCACGGCAAGCAGCTTTGAGCGGCATTGAATCGGGTTCCCGTTGACATTCTTCGACTTCGCCTTTTTGCGAGCATATTCTGCCTCTGATGAGCTGATATCGTCAGCATACCGAATAAAGTCATTGGGGGAAAGGCACACGAACTTGGTTTGGAAATAGTATCCAGGATCAGAGCCTATGGCCGGTGCCATTTCCGTTTATACTGGTACAAGGATACCGGTAGGTAATACCAGATGTTAACGCAAATAAACGGAGCGAGTTTCCGCTGCCGGTTGTATTTTCCACAGCGCCCGGTGGAAAGGTATGATGTAATTTCCGTATTCTCCCTCATCCATTCCTAGTCACAGCTGAGGTACGTTTTGAGAACAGTAATATCTCGCAGGCATCAGATCCCTTCCCACTTGAATTTTGACTTGTTGCAGAGCTTTAAATAGCTTGGCGTGTGCCTCCAGACCTGGAATATCGCACAAAAAAGTCGTGCTGTTGAATTGGATGTCAAGCTCTGTGAGCATCCTTGCAATGGAACTGAGATCTTAACGATAATCACATTCATCTGCGGGTACGTATTACAGAGCTCATCCCTACCTTTTTCTATACATGCACCTCAGCAACAGGAATATTACCAGAATAGAAATATTATATTAGGTATTGAATGGTAGCTGATAGGCACATTGCTAATTGAACAAAGAAAGACGAACTCCATATTCCATTCTCCTAATTTACTGCCCTGATCCGCACTGTTGCTGCCACCCGTGGTGGTGCAACCGGGCAATACTCCGGTCAATCAAATGACACCTCGTATCAATCCGGATGATTGAAACGCGCCCTTTCACAACAAAATCAATAGGATGGGCGGGTCCATCGAAAGACCACTCTCCAGCCACTGCATCCTGCCTGATGCCTGGAATAAGCATGGGGAGATTCGCGGGCCAGGGAACGTTTCTGAACAGATACCTCCCATCCCATGGCCCAGCTGGCTCAAGACGCATGAAGCCGCTGAACTCATGTGAATGCGATGAGACCTGATGGGCCAGAAGGTTACCCAGCGAATGATAGGATCGTAGCGATCCAATACATCCAGGGCATCGAAGAAGCAAACTCTTGTCCCCCCCTCCCATTTCCGAGCATGCTCTCAACAGCTCCCGGTATGCCACAATAGCATCTTCAAGCGTTAGATCTCCTACGTCGTCCGACCAAAACACTTCTGAGTCCGGGAACAACGAAGGGGACCACATGGCCATGTTCCTCACTTCCTGAAGACCTTGCCACACCAGTCGAAGGCCAACCAAGACGAACGCTTCGGGAGACTGGATCAACTCCAGGTTCCCTTTCATGTACATCTCCACTTTCCTCAAGCGTGAAATGAGGCCTTTCTTCGCCCGGAATTCCTGGAGATAACTGAAACGATGGAGGAATTCTTTTTCGTCTTCCTGAGAGACGTAGAGCGGAGAGCTGAATGTGTATTCCAGCGTCGGACTGGGAGGCGGTGAATTCCATCCGTCTAAACTCAGCTGCTGCGCTTCCAGTTTCTGCGTCTCTTGATGTTGAATCGACCTCGCCTTCTCCAACCGGCCCTTCAATGCCTTCCAAGCTGGTTCTGTCGGTGGGGTTCCGAGGGTGATAGCTCTGTTGAAGGCTGGAATCAAACGAAGCTCGTCAGCGCTGAGCGGTTCCTCCATGTGAGCGGCCTGTTGCACGAAGTACTCCAACCTGTTTCTCCGATTTTTCTCCAGCTCGTGGTATCGTTTGTGTTGAATGGAAGCTTGCCATTCATGAGCCTCAGCCGAGAATTTGCGTTCAGCTTCAATGATCCGCACTTTCTCGGTGAACCAAGGTGGTCTATCGGCTCCCGGCTCGTCCTTCAAGGACTGGGAATTCCTGTTATACCAATCTCTGATTTGCACAACGTCCTCTCGCAGAAAAACAGCATCAGAGAGATGCGGGAGCGTCTCGATCTGGCCCCGAGACGACAGAGATTTGATTCGAACTACGGGTGATAGATGTCCGCGACGTCTAGAGACATGTTTGCCTCTCTCAGCCATCAAGACGCACTGAAACAGCTCGCTGTTCTCGAGAACCTGTTCCGCCTCATCGGCCTATATATTTTATTAGTCCATGTAGTTCGTCGTTGCAGTTCTTTGCTTACATTGATCGTCTCCTTAGAAATGCACTTTTGGCACCAACGTTTTAAGAAGGCGAAGGCTATTCGGTGGACAGGCGAAGCGCTGCACCTCTCGCAGGCGTTACCCGAAAGAAGTGCGATATATCTTCGTTCAGATATGCTTGGTGGAGGGTCGGGAGATTCGGGCCACGTTCCAATTCTGCGCTGCCTCCATATCGAAGAATACGACAATGCTGTTCGGGTGGCTCGACTAACGCACCAACCGGCAAGCAGAGCTCTAACATCACAAAACTCGAAAATGTTGGCCCATATATCAGGAGGCAGCAGCCCGGTCGAACGTTCGATCTTCCCGATGTCTCGCTTGTCGGTCTCGGGTGCGTCGTCTCGATCAACAGAGACGGCGTCATCCTCTGCGGATTCGAAATAATCGACTATCTCAACATTAGGATCTCCTCTTAGTTGGGAATGAGAGCCTCAGCTTACCCCAGTGAGCTGCTTCCGAAATCTCGCTATCTTCGCGAAATGTGGGGATTCCTACGTGGGGAGCCTTGGGTCGTCGATGAGATGGAGACGATTGCCTTGCTTTCTTGTACGGTGAGGTCTTTTTCGAAGCTGTAGCAGCTCTTTTCTGGCCCCTCTCGATTTCTGATGGCGTATTGGGTCGCGCGACCTCCGTCGCGCGACAGTAAATCTCAAAGGCAGCGAGCTGATCGAACCATTGACCAGTATTCGACAGGGGCAGAACACTCTGCGGTGACCACACAGCAGAGTCCGTGATGATGTCAAACATCGTGGAAAGGAAAATATTCGAAGTGTTTAGTCATCGGTGAAGTCAACCTCATAAAGCACTCGACTGTCTCAATAGAAGAAAAACGATCAACGAGTAGGTGAAACAATTTCTGCGCACATCGTGACTCTTTAATACCTGTTCATTTCATCGGGTTGGAAAGGGCTCCAGAAAGCACCCAGAGTTGAGGATGAATCATGTCCGGAAATACATGGTTGACAAGGAACCCCGCCTATGGCTAAGGTATCCTATGAAAGCTTACCGCAATTTCCAAACATTTGACTTGGTCAATGGATAATCTGTGGGTGGTTTCCAACCGGCGATTGCTCGACGCTGGAGTTCAACCATGGTGCTCGTAGCCTCCAAAAAAGGGTCCAGGGACGGGTTATTTAAAGTTGTTGTTGTCCCCAGGGGGGCCAGGCCCCATCATAGCGGTAGGAATTCAAGTCGAACTTTGTACATCCGTGGGGGTGGGACGCGATTCGGTATTGGATCGTTACCAATCTGAGCCGAAGACGGCGATGGCGCGCTGCTAAACCGTCACGCGTTCGTGGGAACCATGGTTTGGGTTCGACCACGGCACGTTTCGAATATCCGAGCCTCAACGCCGTCAACTACGGTACCAAAATGAATACGGTCAAATGTAAGGACCAAGCGCTAAGTTCACGGGATCCAGAACCATCATACATGAGGATCGGGGTCGCCGAAAGTGGTACTGAACCGATTGTTGCGGAGGTCGGATCTGACGTTGGTCATGCTGCCTTTTATATTCATCGGTAAGGGTGAATCTCTTTCGTTGATTCTCAGATACACTGGGTTGTTTCACCGTATCCCATGCGGAGGCTTAAAATTTGTTAAGAATCGCCCGTTATTTCGGGCCGTGTTTCCTTCAACTCCGGGACCAGACCTGCAAGCGATCCGGTGGAAATAAATTTGGTGCGAGGCGGGATGTACTCGAAGAGTCATGTTAATCGCAACCAAACAGTTCGGCAGTTTGCGGCATGACTCGGTACTCGGTAGATACGGCCCTATCTCTCGGATGTCAACAAAGATCTTGCAGCATGATATCAGAATCCGGTGCTGGCCGAGAGGTGTAATCTGTGGTAGGGACTCCGTATTAGCCCGAACATGTTTGAGTGAAACTGGATATCGCAATGCAACAATTCAAGCTTAGATCTTTCTCTAGTTGGCTTGAAAGGTGACGGCAGCTTTGAGCGCCAACCTCCACACGAACCGAGACATTGTAGTATCGAGATTGGCGAGTAGGCGATGGAATTTAGCAGAGACATGAGCCATTCCGTTGACACTTGGCAGGTGTCAGTCCCGAAGGCACAGGAATAGGTAAGGCACACCATGAGATTCGGCCCACGAGTTCAGGACATCACCACATGGCTCCCACGTGGTTCTGTTCGTGTTGTTTGGTTCTGAGTTGCGAGGTTCGTGAGGAGCTGGTGATATCGGTACGGGATACCGTAAAGGCGGATACACGTGATCGCTCGAGTTAGCCGTCAGGTACCGCCACAGAACGATTTCAGGAACTGGAACTCAATCAAAACTTTTTTCTGAGCCGGTATTGGCTCTCGACTTTTGGCCTTTGTAGATACCTTATCATCAAGTCATGTATTTCTAGGCACAGAGGCTGTGTTCTGACGAATATCAACTTTTGTTGCTGCTTTTCAGGTTCTGGCCCTTAAGTGGAGACGCGTCCTCGTCCACTCATCCCTGCCCGCACGCGTCTCCAGGAACACGATAATTGCGCGTCACCAAGATTCCCGCATATGGTCTATGGGCGAGAGAGTTCTCGCTCATCACAGATACCACTTTTACTCGTCGCCCTTAGTTAATGATAAATTGTGGTAAACTTATGAACAGAGCGTTGCAACTACAACACACCAAGTCAATATAAGGTTCTCCATTCCATAACTTTGGTCTGGATCGTGCTCAGCGCCGGACCATTTGCATCTTGGTACGGAATATCGCGGGTGCGCTGCTTCAGCCATGCCAAAAAGGCCCCGACCGGTGCCAGATCAGGCTCCAGTCCCAAGAAAGAGCCTTCGCATTTCAAGAGCAGTCGGACGCGGTGAGAGCAACTTGGTCGAGGCAACCCCTTTCAGCGGGATTCATTCCGGTGCATCTTCGGTATCTCCGATTCATGTAGCAAAGACAGAACTACATCCCAAAAATGAGGCGACCACCGCTGATACAGCAAGTCTCGAGAGTCAGCAAGGTTTCAAGGCATCGGAGATATTAGCCGGCGGTTTTGACCAGCTTCTCAAAGACTACCCAAACACCGTTCCCAAGGAACTCCGGCCGTTGGATAAACGACGCTTAGAGGAACTCCCTGCTATCTTGAAGAGCCGTGGAGATCAATTCCCGAACCCATACCTCGAAAAAGACGAACTCGTGGAACTAGTCGAGTGGAAATTGTAAGCTCTACTTCCCAATTGCCATTAAACATATGCTGAATATTAGATTTGTAGGAAACATGGAAAATTTCGTCCAACGTTGCTGGCGTTGGTCAAATCAAACGACTCCGAACGAGTGAAGGAGGTGACCTCTGATGCCTTTTCCATTCTTGTTACGAAAAAACGTGGTCCTCAGGAAGTCCGGGAGGCCATGAAACGGCTTTGCGATCTCAAAGGCATTGGGCCAGCCACGGCCTCACTGATGCTTTCTACATTTGATGAAGACAATTTGCCATTCTTCTCTGATGAGGTGAGAGCTTTTCCAGCCAGCGACCGACCTTTTGCTGACTACAACTTGTTCTCCAGCTCTTCCTGTGGTTACATTGGGATGAACCTGTCAACGCAGGCACGGCGCCCAAGGGGAATGGAACGGGATGGAAGCGGAATATTAGGTACACGGCGAAGGAGTATGAGTCCCTCATTGACAAACTTGTGCAAGTAAAGGAACGCCTGAAAACATCCCACAATAGAGATTCAACAGCACTTGAGTGGGAAAAGGTTGCATGGGCACTTGGGAAACAGCAGATGCTTGGCTGAAGTGATAATGCATAATAGGACAAGTCGGTTAGAACAATGTAGGAGACTTATCTTCGCAGGTTTCAAGAGAGGACGCAAAACAAGGCATGATCGACAGATGCATTCATGCAGAAAGGGATTTCAGGATAGTGTGAGATCCAGGTCCACAATGCAAGTAATGAAACAAGATCCTAGATGCTGGTGAAAGAAGAGAGTGGTATAGCCATGCGGGATGATGAGGCATCGGATGATGGCAATGCAAGACTCTAGGAGCAACTGGGACATTCTTGAACAGGTCTCAGATAGCATAAGCCTAGTGTAGCCTGTGTTGACTGAAACACGGAATAAGGAATTGTTTGGAAATATGGATTGCAATAAAGGAATGGCAATGGTTGATGTGGTGTTCTAATTTTACCGTGAGCGGAATGTGATTTAGATGTTTATTGAAGGGAACTCTGGCGGAGCGGACGTTAGGTGGAGCGGGGATATTCCGGGCGGAGGGTGCCAAGCCAATCGGGCAGGTTCCACTCTGCTGTTCCATCATCCAACCCACTGTTGTGCAACGATCACAGATCACCCCTCAGCCACAAGAGCTCATGAATTTGCAGTTTTTGGCTGTCTCTCTACCTTTCCACCTCACATCTCACTATCCTCGTTGACAAAAGACACCAGAAGATTCAATAAGAGTCTATTAGTATTCGGTCTCTCCATCGTCTTGCCTAACCTTGACCTCGTTCTAAAGCTCCACGCTTTTCACCTTCCACACAAAACCCTCAACCCAATACTTCCCCCACGCATTTCACGGTTCGGCATACACGAGCTCTACAACATCTGGAGACTTTGCAAAGTGGAAATAGGGCTTGTACGCCCGTGTCAATAGGAGCTTCGACCTTTGACCAACGTGGAACTGAGGTGCTCATCCCAAATCGTCACTATGTCTATGTCCATTGAAGAGTTGGACTCTACGGTCCGCGCGTTCTACGAGGGACGCGGAGATATTGTAAGTACTATCCTCTGTCTCATAACATGGGGTAGATGCTAATATGTACGGCAGCAAAATAAAGCCCAAGCGACCCTGAATCAGGTACGTTCCCCCAACTCCCTCCGTTTGTGTCGACTCTGACCCTGTCTGTAGTTCAAGGAGAGCCCGGATGCATGGCTTCTGGTGGACAAGATCCTCGAAGATGCGACATATCCGCAGACGAAATGTAAGGACTACTCAAGACGAGGTGGAGGTATCACTGACATCCCGTTAGATTTGGGACTTCAGGTCCTAGACAACGTCATCAATACTCGGTGGAAGGTTCTGCCTCGGGAACAATGTCAAGGTAACGCATCATTTCGGTCCTAGAAACTTACAGGATCAGTTACTAAACTTTTAACCAGGCATCCGCAACTTTGTCGTCAGCTGCATCATCAAGCATTCTTCAACCGAGGATGGCCTCCGGACGAACAAGACTCTCCTCAACAAGCTCAACCTAACCCTTGTTTCGATCCTCAAGCAGGAATGGCCCCATAACTGGCCCGCATTCATCAACGAGATTATCGCCTCGTGCCACTCGAGCATCCCGATCTGCGAAAACAACATGGTCATTCTAAGGCTACTGTCCGAGGAAGTTTTTGACTTCTCCCAAGATAAAATGACCTCCTCGAAAGCGAAAGACATGAAGGCGACGATGTGCGAGGAGTTCACATCAATATACCAGCTTTGTCTAGAGATCTTGCGCACTGCTGGTCAAGCGACCCTAATCCGCGCTACACTGGAGACATTGCTTCGATTCCTCAGTTGGATCCCGCTTGGTTACATTTTCGAGACTCCCGTGTCTGGCATGAGCTTGATTGAGACACTGCAAACCAGGTTCCTGGCTATCCCGGATTTCCGCAACATTACGCTGAAATGCTTGACCGAAATCGCGGGCTTGCACACCGATCCGCAATACAACGAGAAGCTTGTTTCCATGTTCACCGATACGCTGACGGCTGTCTCTACCATCATTCCCCTCTCTCTCGACTTGAAGTCCACCTATTCGAACAGCAATAATCGGGACCAAGAATTTGTTCAGAACCTTGCATTGTTCCTGTGCAACTTCTTCACGATGCACCTTCCAGTGAGTGCAATTGCAATCCTGCGTTAGTATAGAAGCTAACAAGTCATTAGGTCGTCGAGAATCTACCTAACCGCGATTTCTTGACGCACGGTCATTTCTATCTTATCCGAATCAGCCAAATCGATGACCGAGAGATCTTCAAGATTTGTCTAGATTACTGGACCAAGCTGGTGTCAGAGCTATACGAAGAGGTGCAGCAGCTCCCTCTCACCGACCCCAACCCTTTGGTGAGTCTGGGCCTGGCTGGTCTCAATTCCGGTGCGCGGGATCCTGCAATGCTAGAGAACCTTCCTCTGCGCAAGCACAAGTACGCCGAGGTCTTGTCGAACCTGCGAACTGTGATGATTGAGAAGATGGTCCGTCCTGAAGAAGTTCTCATTGTCGAAAACGACGAGGGCGAAATCGTGCGCGAGTTCGTGAAAGAGAGCGATACGATCCAGCTTTACAAGTCCACAAGGGAATGCTTGGTCTATCTTACGCACTTGGATATCGCTGATACCGAAGTAATCATGTCGGAGAAGTTGGCAAGGCAGATGGATGGCTCCGAATGGTCATGGTCGAACTGCAACACTTTGTGTTGGGCCATCGGTTCCATATCCGGCGCCATGAATGAGGAAACTGAGAAGAGATTCTTGGTCACTGTCATCAAGGACCTTTTGGGTCTGACTGAGATGAAACGTGGGAAAGATAACAAAGCCGTGGTTGCCAGCAATATCATGTATATTGTTGGGCAGTACCCGCGGTTCTTGAAGGCTCATTGGAAGTTCTTGAAAACTGTCGTCAACAAGCTTTTCGAGTTCATGCATGAGACCCACGAAGGCAAGCGTTCCGAAAGACCACACTATGCAAAGCTAACATGGTTACAGGTGTACAAGATATGGCTTGCGACACATTTATCAAGATCGCGAACAAATGTCGCAGACATTTCGTGGCAACTCAGCCTGGCGAGACCGAGCCGTTTATTGACGAGATCGTGCGCAACCTGCCGAACATCACAAAAGATCTCTCGCATCAGCAGGTCCACACTTTCTATGAGGCGTGCGGCTTCATGATCAGCGCTCAGGGGCAGAAGTCTGTGCAAGAACGACTCATCCAGGACCTCATGGCCTACCCCAACCAAGCCGTATGTCTTCCAAGTTGCTGGTTCTTGGGCAAGCTAACGGTGCGTAGTGGACCAGCATCATTAAACAAGCGCATGTGAACCCATCCATTCTCGAGGATGCCGACACCATCCGAGTCATTGGCAACATCATGAAGACCAATGTGTCCGCCTGCAGTTCGATTGGAACCTACTTCTACCCTCAAATCGGGAGAATATATCTGGACATGTTGACCATGTATCGAGCAAGCAGTACGCTCATTGACGAGGCTGTACAACGGGATGGTAAGTCCTCTAAGCACTAAAAGAGGTCTTTGCTAACAAACCCAGGTCCGATTGCAACAAAGATGCCTCGAGTTCGTGGACTGCGCACGGTCAAGAAAGAGATCCTCAAATTGATCAACACGTATGTCGAAAAGGCGGACGATCTCGAGATGGTTCACACTAGCCTGGTGCCACAACTGCTGGAAGCGGTGCTCTTAGATTACAAGAAGAACGTTCCAGACGCCCGAGAAGCGGAAGTGCTCAATGTGATGACGACGATCATCAACAAGTTGCATGTACGTTGCGACCCAACCTTTGCAGATCAGACGGACCAAAGATTGACCATTACTGACTATTCCTAGGGCCTGATGGAAGATCAGATCATGAACATCCTCGACTCGGTCTTCGAATGCACGCTGGAGATGATCAACAAGGATTTCTCCGAGTACCCCGAACATCGTGTCGAGTTCTTTAAACTTCTGCGCACGATCAATCTTCGCTGCTTCCCCGCTCTCCTTCGCCTCGATAACCGCCAGTTCAAATTCATCATCGATTCCTGCATGTGGGCGAGCAAGCACGACAACCGTGAAGTCGAGAGCGCCGGTCTCCAGATGTGCAACGAGCTCATCATCAACATGTCCGAAATGGAACCGCAAATCTCCAACCAGTTCTTCCAAACTTACTACACGTCCATCCTGCAAGACGTTCTCTTCGTCCTCACGGACAGCGATCATAAGGCCGGCTTTAAGTCGCAGTCGTTGCTGCTGCAGAAGATGTTCTACCTGATCGATTGCGGGAAAATACAGGGCCCGGTCTATTCGGCCGACATGGCCCCTCAGGGAACGTCGAACAAGGAGTTCCTCAAGAATTTCGCAGGCAACCTACTTGCCAATGCATTCCCGAATCTCACACCGTAAGTCAACATGTATATCCTTATTTATACCGTTGCCCTTCGTCATGCCCGGCTTGGAAGAATTATACTAACTCCTCTAGGTCACAAATCGCGACCTTCCTTGAAAACCTGTTCAACTCTACTACCGACGTGAACCGATTCAAGTTGCTCCTTCGAGACTTCTTGATCTCCCTCAAGGAGTTCGCCGACGACAACGCCGAGCTCTTTGCAGAGGATCGCGAACTCGCCGCTAAGCAGGCCAAGGAGCAAGAAAGGGAGCGCGCGATGAAGGTTGGCGGGTTGCTGAAGCCCAGCGAGATGGACGACGACGAGTTGTGACTGCGGGAAGAGTTGGACGTGACGACCGCTACGAGAACTGGTTGGGATACCCAGGCTGTCGATCAGCCGCCACCGGAAGGATCGAAGGAGAGCGGCGCGTGGGATGGTTTCCACGCCTACGGTTTATGATCGAGGGACAAGGTGAGTGCGCGCGGTGGTCAAGCTGGTGATGCGTTGCAGGAGGGTTGCGGCTCCGCGGCGAGTCCTCGGTGCGACAAACGGCCCGGCTCGGCCTGCGTGGGCAAAAAGTACTAGACAGTGTGCGATAGGAAGGATGTGAGCAATGAGCATATGTTGATTAGCCTGGCGATTCCCTTGCGGCTGTTCCCGTTGGGATCGGTTCATCCGTCGCGATGCTGTAGGTCGGACAATACAAAGATTTTCTTCATTCTGATTCCTAGTGGTTGCCGTGTCGGACGGCTGGACGAGTAGGTACTGGTACTGGCTTAAGGAGTGATTTGTGCATCCACTTGTCCAAGGACGAGCGAATCCCATATTCCCATGTCAAGATCATGGTCAAATAATGAATATGTATCGAAGGCGAACGAAGCACACCTTTATCAATATCGGGTTCACGATGGATCATAGAATGCTTCCGAGTTCCACCAGCATGTGGTAGAAATCTCGCCAGGCACGGAAGCAGAGGTACCAGACCTTCAGAGCGCAGACTGAATTGTATTGACCAGCCAAAAAGGGTACAAGGTCACAGAGAAAGGACTACCTACTAAGGAGAGTTAGTCACAGTGCCAATTAGGAGCCGAATTGGCATCGACAACCCGTCTAAACTCTAAAATCTAAAAACAGCACTGAGATAGCGAGATCTGCGTGGCAGTTAATTACAGGTTGAATCATGAATGCCGTACAGCCCGTACTCTGTTGTATTCACCGGTAATTACTCCCCGACATCACCGCCTGTCGCCCATGAGCCCAGTGTCAGAGCCCGGAGGCCGGAAGCCATCGCCGGCTGGATGGAACCCCTTGGACGGGTGAGTGTGGGGAGTCTGAATAAGCTGTGGCTAAATCTGATTGCTGTTGCTGACATACATGCGGCGGAGGCTGGTTTCATGATTCTTCCTTGATCCCGTCGTTCACAATCCTTCGTCCTCCATCTTCTGTGTATTAGCTATTGTCGAATGACGCAGAGGTACTGATCTAATTAAGTCAATTTAGACCTGAGTCGGAAGTTAAGAACCGAGGGCTGTGTAGTCTATAATGGGCTGCTGGGCTACCGAGTGCTGGGCGGCGACTCAGAGCGAAAGCGGTGAAATTTGATCGATGGAACGCAACAGTAACTGTGCAAGGTTAGAGGCATTCCGTTAGGGCTGACTGGTGGCGTGGGACGGGCGCGGGATATTCGGTGTAATCAGGAACCACCTGTTGACTATTCTCTGTTTGTGGGCGAAACCCCTTCAGCCTTGCTCCCTTCGGGCTTAGCCGTCCGCCCCTTTTTTTTCTCGCTCGCTGCTGGCGCCGCCCGCCAACGCCTATCACAGCTTGAGCGAGTTGCACGAAAACACGAGCTCCCTCGCCCTCACGCACCAACGTCTCGGCAAAATCGCGCGTTTTGTTTGGATGTTTGTTCGGGGGCCTTCTCTCGGCGCGTCAGCAACACGCCGGATAAGTAACGAAATTCGAAACGCATCCTCAGCTCTCTGTCGTGTCTCCAACACCGCCAGTTCGCAAGGCGCAACACCGCGACGACCTGCATCACTAAATGCTGACTGGAAGGAATTCCAACCACCGAGGAAATTCGACCGGTCGATCCAGTAGGATCCATGTTGAGGTGTCGACTAACTGGACACTTCGATGCTGATGAACGCTAACCGGTAGATTGCTACTGGGTTGAGAGAGCCAACCCATGTCGCTGGGGCGTCTCTTCGTGATAGCCTCAATCCGTGTCCAGAAATAAAAGTAAGCCACTCGAGCGTTTTGTGGGCTTTAAGTGGATTGGAGTATGTGCACTCTCCTGAGCTGAACGCCTGAACGGGCTATCAGTCCTTCGGCCTTCTTTTAAGATGGTTGACTTGACCTCTGTCGTTTAGCCCTTCATCCAGCCATTGTTCATTCGTCCTCTATCATTTCTCGAGTCTCCTTTGCGCCTTAATACCCTTCGTTCTTCTCACATTTCGTCCATATATAATATTTCCGTCCTCATTTCATTCAATTCCGTCGTATCAACCCGTCACTACAATCAAGATGTTGTTCAAGTCCGTCGCCATCTTCGCCGCCGTGGCCGTCGTCGCCAGCGCCCAGGGCAACTGTCCTCAGAACGCTGAGGCATCTTCGTGAGTTTGCATGGTATTCCGTCTGTTGTGTCATGGTGTGCTAACAGCTACTCCAGCTTCTTCCGATCATGCGGCGACAAGCAAAATGACCTCGCCAATTGCAACGGAGACGACGTCCCTTGCACCTGCTCCGTCTACGGTGCTCAGTCTGAGTTCGTCTAACATCAGTCTTTGGAAGTGAGGCGTCGTACTAACCAGCATCCGTAGCTGCTACCAAGACTACATCACCTCCTACTGCAGCCAGTGGCAGTACCCCGGAAACGACTACCTCTCCGGAAACTGCGGTGCCAACTCCCCGGTGACCAAGTCGTCCTCCTCTTCCCCCGCCTCCGCCACCGCTGGCACCACTACCACCGACGCTAAGCCCTCCGCCACCGGTGCGTCCTCATCTTCCTCCTCCAGCAACGGTACCACCTCCAAGGCCAGCACCGCCTCTGGTTCATCTAGCTCTGAGGAGGCCGCTGAGACTAGCACTTCCACTAACTCTGCCCCAGCTCAGCAAACCGGTGCTGCCGGTAGCTTCAAGGTCGAGGGGGCCATGGCTGCTGTTGCCGGTGCCGCCGCTGGCTTCGCCATCTTGCTATAAGTGGTCGGTTAAGGGGCTTGCCCGGGAGTTCCGACATGAACAACCTGGGTGGTCGAGGACAAGTTGCGGGATCCTCTAGGAGCAGAACTAAAATGGCTAATTGGGACCCATCCGCGTGCCATGTGTGAGATAAGGAAGATTCCATGTGGCCCAATACCGTGTAATTGCTGGAGATTTGCTTTCAGATTTGCTTTAGATCATAGAGACGCGCATAATACCACTGCAAAGCTCGGGAGTTTCTTCAACATCATTGTTCAGGAGCCAGAGCCTGCACCAGTGCAAATACAGAAGCTTGGTTTCCTTATGATAGTATTCCGTGCGCGTTGTTTGACGATTGGTAACTGAGGTGCTGTACTACGTCGGTGGACCGTTTCTAAAAGAGGAAGTCAAATTTTCCAGCCCTGGTCTAGCCCAATTTTGGTCCCACTCGGAATATTGAATTGAATGTTATTCCTGTTTTTCCAGACCATGGCAAGTTTGATAACACTAATCATTATCTTATTACATTCTAGCATGCACTTTCTTGTATCTACTAAACCCTAATATCGTCGGACTGTGGAAATACTCACATGCCCAGTCGATTCCTGCCCACTTGGGTTTGGGGCACTGAAGATGGTCGATCGGTTGGAGGGAGAAATGAGTCTGGCTCGATGTCCAGACATTTATCTTGTATTAAATACGCCGAAAGGTGAGTACGGTAGCGTTGCATGACGATGAGATACCATGCATAAACAACTTAAATGTCGTTCTACAGGTCGAGGAGTGGTTGCGCGGAGTCATATACCAGCTAGAACCATTTTGGACGTTTGTCCAGTCTTGGTGCTATCTCTCGAGGATAATGAGAAGCATATAAAGCATACAGAGCTGTTTCACTACACATAGTAAGGCCCTATTATACCGTATTATGCACAGGTTTGCTCTACGGGACCCTCCTGACCGTCGACATCTGCAGTAACTGGCCGCATCAAGATGAAAAGGGCATTCTCCGCATGCACCAGGCCATATGTTTCGGACTCGGCTCTATGTTCAACCATTCCCACCACAATCAGAACGTCGTATGGGAGCGGGACCAACAATCAAAGACCATCACATACCGGGCCGCACGAGACATTCCACCGGGCGAAGAACTTTGTAATCATCCGCCCGATCCCATTAGGTTTCGCACAGCGATCTAACCGTTCCTTTCTTTTAGGCATCTCATACGGCTCCCATCTGACATTTACAGATGCAGATAGCCCCGAGGGCGAAGAAGAACCGGAGCTCTTGTTGGATAAAATACAGATTTGACCATCGACGGCCAATGGGAGGAGGATTACCGATTTAGCAGTCCAAGTGCAGAAGAGGAAGTTCATCAAACATGCCGATGCCTGCAAAATCAACCCGATGTCGCCACAAAATACTGGGAACCCTCATCAATGTCTCGATTTAGAAGACAAGAACACGATGCCGCCGTACCCACTAGACCAATGGATACAACTACATTACTTCGTCTGAGCGTCATCATCCTTCTCACCCTCGCCTGCATCGCCTCTCTCCTGAGTCTCCGCGTCTTCCGCCTGGTTTCGCAAGTCGTACGCGATCTCGAAGCATTCCTCCAGCAGCTGGGTCACCGCTCCTTGGCCATCAGGGATGTCGTTCCCAACCATGAATTTACCTTCCACCCTCATGTTATCGATCGAGTTGAGCTGCGGCCGGTTAGCGAGTGACGATAGAATGCGAGTAGGTATTCTAGACATACCTTGAGGCTGTATGGGTACAACTCTCGAATGGATGCACATCCTCCGGCATTCTTCACCTCCAGAAGACATCGCTTGAGGGTATTGAGCTGGTTGTAAATCGGGAGGAGAGCCTCGGATACAGCCTCCGAGGAGATTAACAGCTGGAAGATGAGGGCGTAGCTCTTCCGAAGGAGGTACAAGAGCGTCTGCGTTGCTTGTTAGCATGACTAGCTACCAGACAGCGTTGGTCATGATACGTACCCTCTGCGCGTGCAGGTCTGATGGTTTCCCTTCGCTGTCAAGGAAATGGCCGTCCACACGAGATTCATCAATCCGATCAAGCTGTCGCTGGAATTGAAATAGGTCGGTCTCTCGAAGGGACCACGCTTGCGTTAACGTGAGCTTGTCCAAGTGATTCCTGATTCCTAACAACTTTTGGTAGACGTCTTGGAACTTCTCTTCGACTTTGCCTTGCCTAATGCTTCGTGAGTACAGGTGATTAACGGGAAACGGTGCTGAACGTACTTCTCCTGTATGAGATGCACCCATAATGCGCATCGAGTGTGTAAATCCGCAACCAGCCTCTCCGCGCTCGGATGGAGGCTCGATTCCGTGCCAAAGACTTTGATATGATCCTCGAACCTCTTCGCATAGGAGCGGTCGTCTTTTAGGATGTTTTTCTGCCGCAGATCCGCCTCGATATCCAAGAGCTCCTGCTTGATGCTATCCACTTCCGCTGCGGGGAACTAAACGGTATCAGAGAAAATTATAGGGACACTGGAACGAATAATTGACGGACCTTTGACTTTGTGTTGCATGCTGACAGCGTCCTTAATATGGAGACCAATCTCTCATAAGTGTTGCAGAGTTCCTTGTTCTCCCTCAGAGGCGCCAGCCACTCTTTCAGCACGTTCACTATCGTTTCGCAGGCTTCTACTCTGGCTTCCAATAAATTTGAAAGATGTGGATCATAGCTCTGGCGACTGCGCTTGACAATATCTCGAAATTCTTCTATACGGTTGCTAATCGACTCAACGTCTTTCCGGTAGAAGAACGCAGCTTCTTTCAGGTGGTCGAGCAGTCTCTGTAGGAGCGTAAGCAGGTATAGGAGCCGGGTTATAGCGGGAAATGGACCTTTGCGTTGGAAACGGCCGAGTAACTGGAAAATAGGTCAGTTGGCTGTATCAAATTCGAGCATTGGAGGGCGTGGCGCTTACACGGCAGGAGCTTCGTGGTTTTTTCCAATGGTCATAAACGCCAACGATATCAGTTGGAAGCAATCATCCAACACCGTATCGACTATCAATACAATCAGTACCTTTTCCAAATACTATCGGGGAATATGCGTCGCATTCCGGACTGCGGAACGCCACTCTGGGAACAATGCGCACCTCGACTATCATCCGTCCGTTTCCCTTTCCGCTTCTCGTCCAGAGCATGTACTTGGACGATAACCTCCTCGTACGCCCCAATGATATCCTGTGACTTCACGTACGTCGACTTGTCCTGCCGCAGCAGCTCGAGCCCGTCGCGGACCTGGAGCAAGCGGTCTAATATCGGCTTCTCCGCGGGGTCGAGCGGGGCTCGCACGACCGGAGAGTCGGTCATGGTCGTGGACGTGGGTTGGAGGGTGGGATTGAGGGATGGCACGTCAATGCGATAGGAGGAGATCGGGAAGAGTGAGGATGGGAATTGGAAGTATCTGGATATGCAGGGTTGGGTGAATGACGATTGGGACCCAGGCGTGCCAGGAGGAGGTGATGATATGCATGCAGCTGGATGACACCATGGATTGGCGGGGTGCTCTGCTTTATCGTTCATGATCCCATCCATGATCTATCCCATGCTTTTGTAGTACTTATTACCTTTTCTAACGGATTCTATATTATACAAGCTGAAACCGTTAATGCCGCCATTAGTTATCAGGAAATAGTTATCTGTAGTTATTGCTTATGCAAACCCTAGTCATACGTTATGGTGGCTGACTTGATCACTTTCATCGACCTGCGTGTGACTGCGCTACATATTTATACCATTTTAATCGATATAAGATACACTTCTATTATTGAGTGGGGTGGGGGTCGCAGTAAACCTCTTCCTGAATTCCTCCTGGTGACGAGTGTCCAACCAGATGGGCAGTTAGGAAATTGGTTCCCTCCGACGAGCGAGAGGCTCAAGAAATCGTAACAAACATGTCCCATAACCCTAAAAAACCATCATTGTTGCTCAGAACATCTTCGACGACGGCTCCCCATCCCTTCTCTGTTGCGGAGCTCGCCATCAACGGATCGGCGTAGAGTCACGGGCTAAGGGGGGCCTGAATCCGAGGGGGTGCCTGAATCTTCCTGGGCATGATCCGTTCCACTGTATGGAATGCTTCGAAGACGAGAGCCGTCACCTGAGCTTTGGACAGGGTCATGAACGGGGTCGGCACCTTGCTCAGTCGATAAAGAGCCTCCGCAAGAAACGCTCGACAAAGCCGATACTCGACGATGAGCCCGGTGGACACCATGACGTCCCTGGTCAGCATGAGGCTGTACGCATTCGCCGTAACGATGTCCGGCCACACCGCACGGATGTCGACCGCAAGCGCTTCGTACTGATCCGCGGGAAAGGCAATGTCGATTCGGAGAAACTGGGCGAGCCGCGTAGGCAGAGGACAGTACCCGGTATTGGAGTTTCCGACGAGGTACCACAGGGTTTTGAGTTTAGTCGCATCTCCCGTCTGCTTGTAATTACGTACCAGATCCTTGAGCTGATCGCCGAATGATTCTGCCACGTGCAGGATGCTGCCCGCCAAGTCTTTTTCCTGAATCTGCCCTGCATGTGCCGTTGGCGCTCCATGTTGGTTATCAGCTGGCTGGAATCCCGTCTGCCGATGGAATGGATCGTTATTGCCATTTCGAGCGGTCCCGTCACGCTCTCCGTCCTCCAATCCCCAGATTTCTCCGCCATCATCGCTTGTTCCGTCTCTATCACTGATTCCTCCCTGCTCCGACAAAATCTCCGCTCCCTTGCCCAGCTGGAAGGCCACGCCCATGGCTCGGTTGCCCCAGTGGACGCTACGCGCTTCGACGGTCCGTCCGGGAAGGTTATCACGAAAGTGCGAAAGAAAGAACACCTCATTTCGCATTCCACGGTACGGGGTGCATAAGCCGTGTTTGTCGGGGTCAATCAGAGCGAAGACCTTGAATCCTCCGGCCTCTCTTCGTTGCTCTGTGGTGATCCGTACCACTGCCATGAATGGAAGTTGATTCCCATGATCCCAGTTCAACACTGATTCTCGAGAAGGCGGGGTAACACCGACAACGATATCTTTATTCACATAGTTGGCGGATTTCATGTATCGATGGCCGAGGCCCGGAACGATATATCCGATCAAGAGGTATTTGTCGGCGTATTCTGACGGGGATGCTCGTGTCTCTGCCTTAGTCAGATTATGCGTCGTTCGAATGGTAACGCCATCAGCGCCCAATCGTCGAGTATACGGGATGCTCGAATTCGACCACGCATTGATAAGCGTAAAGTGCTTGGGCGTCGGCGTCGGAAGCTGAAGCGCCCAACCGCAGGGATTGATCGCATATTCCGTCTGCTGCGGGCCTTGCGAGGGCTGAGCCGGTGAACTGACAGCCACTGCCATTGGGAATGAGGCTTAGGAGACGTAGTCGATAGCAAAAGGAAGGCCTCTAGTGATCGAGATGAGTGATAGAAATTAGTGCGAGGCTCAGATCGAAAACTCGATGTGACTGAGTTTGGACGGTGCAAGAGGAAGATGTAAGAATGAGAGTGGAAAGTCACTAAGTGTGTTATTAGGACTGGCTCACTCTTACGTGATAACAATTTGGAAATCCTCATCTTCACTTCCCACTGACATTGGTACGTGCACGTATCTCATATCAGTCCAGTCACCGAATCTATTTACCCTAAAGGCAAACCTCAACCTGTAAAGTTGGATTGAACAGGTCAGTCAGAACAGGTTAGCAATCGCCAAAAGGTCATGTCGATGTCCATGAGAAGTGATTTCCCGATAGTCCCTCCTCTTGAAATATCGATAGTGAGAGCGAGCTGATGAAGGCATCCGCAATTAAATGTGAGTCCCAGGAATAAGCTGCAGGGTGCCATAACATCTGTTCTGGAAGGAATTGCTATTTTATACTAGATACTGTACCCTGAGAATGCTCCTTACAGCAACACTACTAGTATCGACGGTGCTGCAAGTGATGACCAGATAGAGAGAAACAGTGCACTGCTACCAATCTACGGGTGGAAGTACCAATAGTGGTCCAAAATTCAGTCCAGAGCATCTACCAAGGTTGTATAATCAAAAATAGTGACCTGGAGCAGAGTCGAGCATCGGATGGCGGATTGATTTCTTTCTGGAGTGTGTAGATTTGCGATGTTGAGAAAGGGATGAATGACCAAGTGACGTTGAACTGAATAGTGATCAGCTGACTGCAGTGGAGACACTGCTCACTTGGCCAATGCCCCTTCCTCCCATTACTGTTTGGGCCTTACTGCCTTAGGCACAATTAATCGACCTTGACGGCCCCCACAATCGGCAAATCCCGCAGCAAAATACATCTCGAACTTTCGACCTCCGGCCTTCCACCTCTCGTCGCCAACTGCATCCTCTACTAGATCACTCACATACGAGATACATCCTCGACAATCTAGCTCAAGATGTCCACCGCCGAGCTTGCCACCTCTTACGCCGCTCTCATCCTGGCCGATGATGGCCTCGATATCACCGTAAGTGTCCCTCCGCCTCGATACTCCCTCGCACTCGCTAACCCCAATATCTAGGCCGACAAGCTGCAGAACCTCCTCAAGGCCGCCAAGGTCGAGGAAGTCGAGCCCATCTGGACCTCGCTCTTCGCTAAGGTAAATCACGCCTCCACACAACTTATATCTGTAACCGAAGAACCTCGACTCTGACGATGATCAACTCCCACAGGCGCTCGAGGGCAAGGACGTGAAGGATCTGCTTCTGAACGTCGGCTCCGGCGGCGGCGCCGCCGCTGCCGCTGCTCCTGCCGCCGGTGGTGCTGCTGCCACCGAGGACGCTCCGGCCGCCGAGGAAGAGAAGGAAGAAGGTACGCGAACTCTCCCCATCTCCCGCGGTTCGACGCACGATCGCTAACTTCTACCTGTGATAGCCCCGGAGGAATCCGACGACGACATGGGCTTCGGTCTGTTCGACTAAGCTTGCTGCTTTCCACACCGCGATTCCCTCTTGCATTGTCTGGGTCGGATGGCGTCTGCTTTGTGCTGGGGACTTTCGGGACACGTTCGATAAAAATGGTCGGGATGCGCGGTCAACACGGTTCATTCGAAACCCTTCGGGCCCGTCCTACATTATCTCTTCCTAGTGGTCCTTGAAAAATGGCATTGACTCGATACAATGACGAGCGGTTACACTGTCCTCGGGCAAAATAGAGAAACCTGGATGTCTCCCATGTGTGCCATCCGTGACGGCGGTTGCTCCACGTCGGTCGTGGTCCCGTGCAAACACCAATCAATGCGTGACGTACTGCATCACAAACTAATCCGTATCCCATGATCACAGTCCTGCGACGCTCGAAAATGCTTCCTGAGAATCCTGTTCCCCAACACCTGCGCTAATGCAATTCTAATGTATGTCCCGGCGACCCGTCGATCGTCCCTCATCTTCCCCATGATTCCGACTCAAATTCGCCGCTGCGTGAGAGGCGCTTGACGATCCCTATCCATCATGACGCCGCCCGGACCCGTAAAAGTGTGAGTCCCCGGCGTGCTGGGGACCGTTGCCTGGGCGGCCGGACCGAGCGCTGCGCTCAGCGGTGTCGCCGGCATCGATGTCCCATACCCACTCCCTAGATGATGATGCTGATATACCCCGGTACCAGGCGCGGGCATGGATGGTGCGGCGGTCGCGGTCATTGTGTTGCTTCGGCCGGATCGAGAGGTGAGATCCCGCCACGGCGAGTCGTTGATGACGTGCGAAAGCTCCTTGTTGGCACGGTGCAGTGGCTTCATGTATGCTTTGATCTCGTCCCGGATCAGACCATGCTGGCGAGGTTCCTTCATTGCCGCGATCAATTCCACCCAAGTCTATAAGTGGTGGTTAGTAATGGCGTACAAATGGCGTTAGTAAGAGAGGGTACAAACCTGGTTATAGGTGCTGGTCAACCGCCAGAAATCGGGCTGATTGCGAACAACCGGATCTTTCAGCTTGATCGAGGACAGTCGGCGATGCAGACTTCGCGCCGCACTGGTCATATCCTCGCATTTCTGGATCAACCGCATCCAGTACCGGTGCATCATCTCATCCGTCCCGAACTTCCGCATGACCGATTCTCTGTCGCGAAGCAGGATCGACTGGACGGGGGGGATGGCGCTCAACGCCATCTCAGTGGCACCCTTCAACTGCAAGTAAACCCGCTCGAAAATCATCTCCTCTTCGCTGTCTTCCATTTCCGTGAGTGTATTGCTGCGAGACAAGCCCGGGCCAAACGCTGGGAATGACTCTGTCGAGTGCGGCGTAGCCATGCTCGTGAGCGTGTTGGATCGGCTTGTGATGTTGCTTCGAGGAAGCATACCCTGGGAGTTCGCCGGAGCGAACCGCGACGCATGCAGGTGCGCTCCAAGTTGATTTCGCGACCCGTCCAACCGCTTTCGGATTCTCGATTCTGGGCTGCTCGCAGCCGTGCTGGTGGGCGTGACTCTCTCCATATGCGGTGGCGTCCGTGACTCTTCCAGAAGCTCCAATCCAAGGAGATCCATCGCTTGCCGTAATTCGAGGGTACTACCGTGTAGCAACAGCATCGCGGTCCGCAGAACGGCGCGTGAGCATTTCGCTACGATGATGTCGGTATGCGGGAGGATCTGATCCCACGCACTTGCACACGTGGACAAGCTGCTCTTGACCCTCGCTTGGATGAGGACTTCCACTCCTGGTGCCTCTTCCGGATTCTCGTCGCATAAGGCTTCAAAGGCCGATAGCAGGTGGTGCAGCTCGCTCAAGTCGATATGCAAGTCGTGCAGCACGCCGAGTAAATCCGATGTCTCGGCGACACCGTATTTTTGCATCATTTTCACCATGATTTGACCAACGTCCCGGACCTGGGATACCGCCCAGACAGTGTGCATCGCAGCGGCGATCACCCGATCGACTTCTCGGCCAGGAACATTCTCGCGGCTTAGGAGGTCAGACAGCTTCTGGTTGTTCAGACTCTGACGGACTCCTCCATTCGCAAATTCGTTGAAACCGGACGGCGGCGCGCCGTTTGCGTTGTTCGCAGGCACTGCCGCGCCATTTAACGCCGAGTTATGGCTGAGGCCTCGCAGATGACTTCCCCGCCGAAGCGTGTTTTCATCCACAGTCCCCAAGTGTTCCGTACCCTTTCCTGGAACCATACCCATTCTCTTGGTGCGGAAGGTTGCCGAAGTGACGCTTTCGCTGCGAGTTCTATTCCTCTCGCTTGCGTTTGCGATGATGAGAGGTGTAATCGGTGGCTGCCGCGGACCCGGTCCTAGCACCTGGCCCTGCGATGACTGATTCCTGAAGTGGGAGCGGGTAGGTATCGGAGGAGGGTGTGCAGGAGATTCTGGCCGTATCAACTCCAAACTATCGATGCCACTAATACTCGGCTTCACCGGGAATCGGGTGCCCGCCGCCCGCCTGAGCGGACGTGGCGTTTCTGCATCCGCATCGCTGGTCTCCCCTTCCGACTCGCTCTGGAACTTCGCCCGGTTGGCCGCCGCCCGCAAGTATTTTTTCACCTGCCGGGTGATGGCCACCTCCTTCTCGCCTTCATTCGTGGGTGCGGTGCCGTCCGCCTGGATCGCGCAGACGTCGGCTGGGGGAAATGCCAGAGGGTTGTTGTCCAACTTCAGGACCCGAAGACTGTACAGATCGCCGAGGCAGACGGGCAGTCGCTCGATACGGTTTCGAGAGATGGCGAGGACTTTGAGGGAAGTCAGGTTTCCGATTTCGTCGGGAAGTGAGCGGAGCTTGTTTTTGCTGATGTCGAGGATTTCAAGGGAGGACAGTTGGAGGACCTAGACTTGTCAGCGTCTGGGGGGTTCTCCGGAACGCGAAACCGAGAAAACATACCGGCGAGGGAAGCTCTTTTAACAGGTTATAGCGAGCATTTAGATATCGCAGCCTCCTGCATTCAGCTAGCTTCGCAGGGAAGGTGGTGATTTGATTGTGTGATATCGCGAGCCTAATCTGGTCAGAACGTCACATGTGCGGACGACGTCGACAAGATGACGGGGATGTTTGCTGTACCTTTCTATCTCATCCTTTATTGCCTCAATTGCTTCATCCGGCAGCCGCGGGATATTATGATGCCCCAAATCGATCGTGATGCCCGGCTGCTGTACCCCGTCCGGCGTCCCACCCCCGACTCCGGCCGGACGACGATGATCCTCTCTCGACGTCTGGATGGCGTTTTTCACCAACGCAACCACGTCGGCATCGGACTTCGCCAGCCCGGCATCCTCGCTCATGATGCGGGAGGGTTATGAAGCGTGCAGGCCAACGGCGAGGCCGCGTGTGGTTTGGATGTTTGCCGGGGTGAGAGATGCGAATGGAGATGTCGGGAGCATGACGAGGCGGCGGTGAGAAGAGATGGGAAGATGGGATAGGGGATCCAAGCGGGGAAAAGAGAAAAGAGGGAAGAGAACGGATGAGGCGTGTTGCAGAGGGTGCGACGAACGAGGCAGAATGCTAATAATGGCGAGAATCTAGGCACGGCATCACGACTCACGTACGATGTTGAAGCATGCAGGTCAAGACTCCAGCCGTCAAGCTACGCCGCTACGGGACTGACGCTCGTGGTTCCAACGGGTCGACACTCGACACGCGATGTCTGTGGCGCTGGACTGGAGTCTGGAGTTAAACAAGAACGGGACCAGACCGGATGGGGGGCATTGTGGACAGTTGGACTCTCCATGAAAATGACTAAGTATTATTCCAATCAATAAAATGCTCCACTAAGTATCAACCGTTGAAATATACCGTTGCAACGGAACCTAAGCCCAGGGCGTTCTTTACCAGAATGAGCTCGATAATTCCCGTATAATTGGTTGGACCCTTCACAGCTATTTCCTAAACTGCAGCCATCCCAATTGCTTCGTGAACCGATTTCACCTGCTTAAATAATACCGATCAGAATCCCAAACCGGCATTGACGACCGATCGAAGCAGCCTCGGGATCATCTGCCACGCCTCTCTCCTGCGTTAGTGCCGTACCGCTCAACCGTTGCTCGCTGCAGGGCTAATTACAGTCCAGGCATTACTCCCGACTCCCGACATCTAGCCCTATCGATATTATTTCGGGTTCGAAAGCGCGGAAAAAGAGGCCCACAGGAAGTCATCGACCCGCGGTGGATGCAGCGGCAGATATTCCTCGCCCGATCCCTTCGTTTCCCTTCATCCCTTCGCTTCTCGAGCCCCTTCGGTGGCCTGCCTCTACACCGCTCCGCGCATCTTGAACGCTCCCTATCCCCATTCCATCCCTGGCTCGCGTCCCCTTCGGGAAAGATGAGTGCCGACACGAGTAAGCTCACGAACTTCCGTCGGGAACCTTCCCTCATGCTAACCCCCTCCCCCCTCTAGGAATGATCTCCCGCCTCATCGTCCTCTCCGGCCCCAGCGGCGTCGGCAAAAGCACCATCAAAGATCGCCTGATGTCCGAATACCCTGACAAGTTCGAGTTCAGCGTCAGCCACACCACGCGCGCGCCCCGCCGGAAAGCCAACGTCAGCGACGCCTTGGAGCAAGACGGCGAGGACTACTGGTTCGTGCCCATGGAGCGGTTCGACGCCATGGTCGCGAACGACGAGTTCGTTGAGCACGCGGTGTTCGGACGGAATAAATACGGGACGTCGAAGGCGGCGATCGAGAAGATTGCCGATGCTGGACGCGTGTGCTTGCTGGATATCGAGATGGAGGTACGCTGGCTCGATGGCGTTCGAAAAATGGGATCATGCTAATTGGGGCTTCATCACGTGCAGGGCGTCAAACAAATCCGAAACTCGACCCTTCCCGCGCGATTCCTGTTCGTCGCGCCGCCGTCGGTGGAGGTGCTCGAGGGGCGGTTGCGCGGGCGGGCGACGGACGACGAGGACTCGATCCAGCGGCGGTTGGACCAGGCGAAGCGGGAGATCGAGTACGCGAACTCGGACGCCGTGCACGACAAGATCGTGGTGAACGATGATCTAGAGACGGCATATCGGGAAGTGCGGGATTTCTGTCTTCAGGGGTTTTGAGACGCGGCGGGTCAGGGGGAAGGGGGGACGAGTCGAGGGGGATGATACTAGAGGTCATACGAGCATCTATATTACACGGCATTATACGGTGTTGGTTTTTCACTATTTGTTCAATTTGTCGCTAGACTAAGTGGTGCGAGCCACGATGATGGATGGCATGAATGAACGGATCATGACACCAAATTTGCGAACGCCGTCCACCCCTATGTATGCAATGTGTGTGTCGTGACGAGGAGCTTGCTGTTGCTCCCCCACAAGGAATAAAACAAAGGAAAAGGTCATGGGGGGTCATGACCGTGAATGCAAGAGGACCCCAATGCAATTAAAGTCTTTAGAATGGCTCCATGCATGATACGCGTCGCCTGTACCGCAGCCGGCAGTAGTAGCGTAACCAGGAACATGGCAGAAAAGCGAAATCCAAAACCGAACACCTAGATTTTCTATGCAAAGCGTTCGCGTCGCCGGGCGGGCGTCGGAACGGTGATAAGGAAAGGATGCCTCTATGATGCTACAGGGACCGGAGCCACCTGTCAGTAGAAAATGCACGACCAGAGGGTCGCGTGGGAGGCCGTCGTCAATCTATCCGTCCGCACATGCAGGGGGGAAGTCGATCGGAACCGTCGAGTGTTCCGTTCGCGCGGTCAAAGATAGAGGAGAGAGGAGGTGATCGCTGCAAACGATCGGCGCGCAAATCTTATGACGTAGATGTTCGTGTGGGCGCGGCTAACGCGACGTCCAAATTTCGCTCGTGGATGACCGACGTATATTTTGGCTCGCGCATGAATTTCGGAACCGAGTCCTATAAAAAAAAACTGTCAATCGCAAATCCACAAACATAGGATACCGCAGAGACTTACGCTAGCCATGAGCTTAAACACGGATGTTTGCGCCTGATCGAATAGCGAGGCGACTTCGTCGAGACTCTTGATCATTGCTTCATCATCGCCCACCGCTCGGGTCATTCGAGCTGCGAGGGCGGTCCGTAGCGTATAGTCGATATTCAGTTCGCATGGAGAACCAGGGGCCAGGAAAGCGTTGTAAAGGCCTGAAAAAGTCGGTCAGCATGATTTCGCAGCTTGACAATCGAATAGAAAAGAGAATGACTTACTGTATGCAGCCGCAAGCGTCTCGCGGATCGTTTCCAGTTTAGGTGATGAGCTGCTCTTCTTGGCATTCTTGTACTGTTCGAGGAAAATCTTGACGTCCAAATAGAATGATAAGTTCTCCTCGCAGTGGGTGTCGCGCAAAAACTCGCGGAAGAGCAGTCGCAGCGCGGGATCGTTGACGATGACTTGCATGCGATTGGCATTTGAATCGCGGGCGGTTCCTTCCCTTGCTCGCAACGTGCTGTTATCACCATTGGCGGACGAGGTGCTGGGGCTGACCCAACCTGCCACTCTCTGACCCTTCTCCGTAAACGAGTAAATGGCAGTTTTGGAGGGATTGAACCCGGTCCGATTGTCGCGCTCGCCATTGGGTGCAATGTGCTGGATCATATTGTATTGGGTGAACAGCGAGGCCAGCTCGAACGCTTCCCGCTTGTCTACCATCGTGCAGCAGTCGAGCAGCCAATCGACCGCCGCTTTGCCCGTGAACGTGTTCCATAATACCCGATCACCGACTTTTCGTTCTTTGGCCAGCTTCACGCCGACCAGGCCGGTCACGTAGTCGTTGAGCGAGTCGGAATCGGAGGCGGATGTTGAGGTCTTCACGTTCGGCTCGGCGCCAGCGAAACGACGGAAAATGACTTCGATGGTGGCTTGATCCCGGTGCAGGCGGTCCGTTTCGTTCTCCCTCTCAAGAATGACGAGGTGCATAGTATTTCTCGGCGAGTCTAACAGGTCGTAGACGTGTCTTTGGTTGATGCCGTTGCGTTGACAGAACCGTTGCAGAATGTGCATGCCTTTGGGTGTGAGTTGCCAAACGGCGCTCTTGGATGAGAAGTCGGTCTTGCCGTCCACCGAGTCGATGAAACGCGCTTCGAGGAAGCGATGGCATACGGACCGTGCCATCTCCTTCGCCATGGAGAAGGTGGTGGTCGTGGTCGTGGTGACAATGCGGGATGGGTCTTTCGGGTCGGGCATTCGGTTGGACTGGGAGAATTTCAAGGAGCCCAGGTTGGTGATGGCTTCCTCGGAGGAGAAGGTATGTTCGACCTTCTGGAATCGGACGCGATGCGAGGTTAGGGGCAGGCTGACCATCAACGTCGAGAAGAGGTCTTTGAAGTCCTGGTACATCATGAATTTATCAGCGTCATTCTCACCGGGCGAGTGGGGGCCTGCATTGGAGGTCTGGAACCAAGTTTCAGTACGATCCTAACGAACGAGCGGTCAAGGGGTAGTCGCACTACACCCACTCGAACGACTGGCAAATTGCGATGCGAAGGGGGGGAGACAGTATCGCCGGTCGAGACAGAGAGGCCATCGGCCATGGTCCGTGATATAATTGCGGATCGATCTCTGCGCTTGATTCCGACTTCATGGCCGCTCGGATTCCATATCCCTCATCGCGACACAGAACAAGGACCGGATCCGCAACACATGGCCAGGCTCGACGGCAACACAATTGGGCAATTGGGAAGCAAAAAAAAAAAGCAAAAGTAGGGGACAATGCAAATCAAGTACGGGAAAGGAGAGATTCGATTGCACTCACCCTTGTGAAAGGCCGGTCATCATCGGTCATGCGAAGCAGTCTAGAGGATGTTTGATGCATTTTGCGGATGGTAGGAGGTGATTCGGGTTGGTCGAGGTCGAAAGAAGCAGCAGAAGAGGGTGCTTTCGAGTGCAAAGCCGATGATGAAGTGGGAGGCCGTGGGTGGTCCTTGGAATCCAAACCTCCGACCGTCGTCAGGTCGTTGGACACGTTCTCGGGGTGGTTCGACCGGTTCGGTTGGTGGAGAATGGTCGTGGATCGGTGCGACAGGTCTGCCGTTTGTGGATTACACAGCAGGCCTGGAGCAGAGCCAGTATCCGGGTTCTTGGGCTCGCGCACGGCAGGCTGCGTGCAAGGGAGCACGAGGTCCTCGTTGGGCAACCCGACCGAGTTTCCAGACGTTGGAGGAGGGACGGCGACAGCGGAAGTCGAAGTCGTGTGAGTTGTGGCGGCAGCGGCGGCGGCAGCTCTTCGGGCTGACCAGTATGAATGCAATCGAGAAGGCCTTCGGGTTAGGCGAGATCGAGGGGGTTTGGCGGAGGAATTTGCAGGGACGGCGGTGGTGGTGGTAGTGGTGGGAATAATATTATTTTCGGAGTTGGTTGGGCGGGCGACTTGCGACGATGCACGAGGCGATGTGAACGTCAGCGGAGGTCGATCGTCGCGTGGCAGGTCCCACGTTGTTGGTTCCAAGGAAAGTTGGTGACTCTCGAGTTGACGTTGGGGTGGATGGGGGAGAGGCAATATCATCGGGGGCGCGAGTATGCACTACCGGTATGCAGGAGGCATGGAGAGAGCATGGGAAGACAATGAGGAGGTTGGTCCGTTCGTGCCCTTCGTGGTGTGCGGTATACGGTGGAATTGAGTTAGCCTGCAGCTTGCAGGAGGAGTGGACGACTAACTCAGGCCCTAGTGAAGATTTGGGGTGTTGGTGGGATGGGGGAGCAGAATAATGAATGAGTGGCGAGTGGTTAGAGTGTAGTAGACTGGTAGTAGTAATAAGAACTAATAAGTGGTGGATGGATGGGGGTGGACGGTGTGTCAACTGTCAACGCCTTGAAGCACCTCAATTCCTCAAAGAATTATGGGGCGGATGGAATAAAGCCGCACCACGCGATGGTGGATCTGAATAGTGAATGGGAACTGAATAGTGAATGGGAACTGAAGTGCCGAGGATATGACTGCCTATGGAGTCGTGGAGCAAGAAAGTCCACAATCCACGTTGCAGCGGCCTTAGTAAAGAATAGAGTTTTTTAGGGGGGAAATGGATGCTGCAGAAAAAGGCGACGGATTATGCAGGCAAAGTAGAAAAGGTGAAAGCTAAAAGAGGAGCGCGGTCCGGCTGGGGAAGCTAGAGCTATGAAGGCTCAAGGTACGGAACGATGCTGGATGTTAAGTACCGGGTTTGGTAACTGATAAGTGATGGGATTGTAGGAATTTGGTAGGATCATACCCAGCACTTTAGGATCATAGGTTAAGGATCGTAAGTTAGGGTAATAATAACGTGGGCTCCGCGCTGTGGAGGGATGATGCAACGAAGGAAATAAACGATGCAAATCGATTTTGGTTATCAGCGCTTCATTTGCCTAGACTCGCAACTATCCTGTACCAACGACCCGTTTGTTTCAGCTTTTTTCTCTGGCCAGTCGTAGTGGTCAGTGACCACCACAAGTCCCATAGTCTCCGACTGACTTGTCCCATTCACGTTCACGCGCCGTTGGCGCTGCAACCAATGTGAGACGGCGACATTTGGCCGGCTGGTGACAGACTGACAGAACTGAGAAGGGGAATACTTGGTTTCGGTCTCAAGAAATGGTCTCTACTGATCCACTAAACCGCCCGATCGCTGTTTCGCAAATGGCTCATGAACCTCAAACAGGCTGCGTTGAATGTGAGTCTGGCTGGGTCTGGGTCTGGTCGATTGTTCCACAGGACTGGAGGACCAGATCTTGTTTGGATCAGCAGCGAAGAATCTTTTCTCAACAGTGTTCGGATATTTCTAGAATTATTCCTACAACCTGGGCTTTAAGACATCAATGTTATGCACTTCAGTATGTAACTACACGGATTCATATTATTATGGAACATCTTGACGCATTTATGTACCTGAGTAACCACCAGGCATGCAGCGATCAGCGATCAGTTCAGCAGACATCTGGGTAATGCTGAATAATCTACCGAGTAGACTCTGGGCAGGATTCGATTATTCGATCCTTTTGATTGACCTGATTGCGACAGTTTTCCCTTCATTTCGTGAGAGGACTCATATCTGCAATCTCTCTGGGCTCACTCCCGGGTTGTTAGAGGAGATTAGCGTCTAGCAGTCACAGGATGACAGGCGGAAGAGGGTGAGGGCCAGGGGGGGCATCTCAAGCCTAAGCCTAAGCATGTAGCTAGCGCCGTAAAAGCGCACGCGGTGCCCTTGCACTCAGTGATGCAGCCATGCAGCCTGCAGGCCATGCAGCCGTCGATCGCTGAATGAGCAGCACAACGTGGTCAGTGGTGGTGTTCCCATCAGACATCAGTCTAGACGGAGGCCGAATCAGAACTGGTGTTCGGGGGACTCGGACATCAGGCGGGAAGAAATCAAAATGGAATCTTAATGGACGATCACTAAGGTAATGGGGGCTATCTTTCATGCCTACCATGTACGTAATCATTCCCGATTCTTTTGATTCATTCTGCCATTCATTCTGCCATCCATTATTTAGTTATTTTCGTCCTCTCCGCACAAGTTATGTCATGTTCTTTCAACTGAGCATGATTTATTGATGAGGTGGACAAGAGAGAGCATGGCTGCATGGACATCACGTTGCGTGCTTGCTTGCATCGTTTCGTCACACAACCGGAAAGACACGAGGTAGGCCTGTCGTAGCGTTGTTTGACTCGTTGTGATTTGCCGCCTGTAGGAGCCATTTTTGTGAGGATGAGGCCTCATGAGGGGCACTTCCTGGCCGTTTGAACTGTGGACCGTGGAGAGAGTGGCTTGTCATTTCAAGGTCTAGGGAGGGAGGGAGGCCTGTCGCACCACATGGAAGAGCCCGGCAGTCCAGCACCCCAGGGACCAGGACTCCAGGACGAAACAGGGAAGAGCCAGGGAAGAAGAGTCAGGGAAGAAAGGAACAGTGAAGAAACACCCCCAGTGGCGCTGGGCAAACAGGGTTAGGCTCACACCAGCCAGTCATCGCCCATCGGGGCTCCCTCCCCCGTTCGCCCTTTCTCAGATTCTCTCCCTTTCTCACTGACAGCAATAGACAAGGACCCCAGCCCTGCCATGCTCTCTCCAAAGTGCTGCCCAGTCCAGCCCAGACAGCCCAGTCCAGGCTCCGGTCTTTCTGGTGGCCGCTATTCAGTGTCATGTTTCGGACACAGCAGCCCAAACTCGTGAGTCGTGAAGTTGTTAATTATCAGAGATTCGGGGTTCTCTGCCATGTGGTCGCCACAAATCACCAACAGGGAAAAGGGAGAAGGGGAAAATCCCCAAAAAGGGCTTTCCCCCAAGCAGCGCACACGACAGATTCTCGTCGACCTGTGATGTAGGCAGTAGCAAAAGTTGCAACGCGTGTCACATTGATCCTCCCACAAGGGCTTTTCCCACTGCACAAGGCCACAACCGTCCAAACTGACATGCCGATACATGGTCGCCAAGACAGTCAAGGTCACCAAGAAAAGCCAAGGGCATCAAGGGGACGGGATGCCATGTGGAAGACGCTGCGTTGCTGCTTTTCACGTCGCACCTTTATTGCAGTTCGTGTTGCCTTGGGAATCGCCGAATCGTCGTGCTGCTTTTGCGTCCCATGTCTCTCCAGTCTCCATGAGACATGAATCCATGCCACTGATGATGATCGTCCCTGAGCTGTTAGTCTGGCGCATAATTCCATGATTTCCAACAGTCCCAATTCCCACTCTAATTGCAATGAGCATTGAGAGCGGACATTCATCTTCTTTCGAATAAATCCCCGTCTCGTGAGTGGTGCCCACCGCATCTTCACAATGAAGACATAAGGAATTAGCCATTAGGAGTCTAGAGAGCAGTGTTTTGTCATGCTCTAACCCAAACCGTTCAATTCCCGATTCCCGGATTTTTGATGATCATCGCAAAATTCTTCTCCTGTCGTAGCCCCAACTGACTCGTCCAACGGCCCAACAACGAACTCCTCCAAATCCAAACTATATTTCCTTACCTATCCACACCTCACAATGTCATCAGACAATCGCAGTCGTGATGGGCTTGATGGCGCTCTCTTGATGGATGATCCCAATTCCCATCCAAAGCATAGTCTCCCAAGTGTCAACGTGATCAGTCATCCACCGCCTTTCTTCCCCATTTCGTCCCTTCGGGCCCATCGGCGTGGAAATTGGAGCGGACCGCCGATCTCATGCGCCCACCGCTTGGCCTTCATGCTCGTTTCGCGTTTGCAATTTGTCCAGCCGACCGGGCCCATCGAGAGTCTATGGCTCTCCTCTCTCCATCGAGTACGTATTCGCGTTGCAGAAGTGAAAAGCGGGAAGCGAGACGGGCCTGCGCAAGTTTCATGTAACTTAACTCATTGGGTCTAAAACGCTAAATGGAGTGGGACCATGCGAATTTCCATCGCTCACTCTCTGTTCCTGACGGAATGCAAGATCCAATGGAAGCTGCGCTGTGAAAATCTTCGTGATACCGACCAGGCGACCACGATAAGTACCTCAAGGAATAGATCTATTCTTCCCAGATTGAATCAACCTCCGTCGAGAGAGGGAAATCCCGTCTCCGAATCCCGCGCGAGCCATACATCGCTTCTGCAGTCTACGATTGCGACGTCAACAGGTCTGGACTCTGGAGGGTCTAATGCCTAAGTCTATTGATATTCGGACCGATATGCTTCGCTCGAGACCCACCACAGTGTGTCCAGTGTCCGCGGAGCTTCTGGACTAGCGGGTTTTGCTCGTGAAGACGTGACGTCTCTAAGGCATCCAAACGAAGACCTACGCAATGAAATAATGCCATTCCTAACTCCCGTGCCATATAATTCCCGACTTCCGTCCTTCGCCCTTCGCACTTCGGTCATTCGGAGGAGGAAATCATCAGATCTTCCGCCAATGGTGATCGTGGCAAACCCGTTCTGGAACTCTTCTAGAACGCGAGCCCTAAACCTGAAATATGTGTGGGACATCTCTTTCGTCACGCATGGTTTTATGTTGCACCTTTTCCGCTTCCGTCGTGAGCTACTAGCTAGTAGCCTACCCTATATGTAATCCTCACACCATGTTTTATACTGACGCACCAAGGGAAATAGCCGTGTTTGAGTAGGACCAAGTCAAGCCAATGTTTAGCAACGAACTTGGAGATGATTCGTGATGGACATGTTGGATGCTCTAGATACAGCAGGGTTCCTAATTCGAGAGTGGTGCTTAAAAGCCCCTGAGATTCTGAGAAGAACCGGGTCGAACATCGAAGTAGCAGCCGACGTTCAAACAGAAACACGCTTCTTTTCGGAGTGTAGAATCCAAGGTCGACGAGTCGTCCAATGCCTCTATCCCGCCTGATGGATTATTATTAGTTGCGGATTGATACATGCGCAACCCGACCATCCACCGAACCCGGGCAAAACAATCCTGATGGATCCATTCTGCCACAATGTCACGGTGTCATAGGCCAACCCGTGGTTCCAAGTAAGGTGTCCAATACTTTCTCATGCAGCGCTCCATTTCCGACAAGCCCCGATGCGTTCAATCCATAATGCAGCCGAGATAACGCCCGTCGATCGAACGTTTTCGAAAAGAGGACCCGATCCCGACTAGGATGGACCTGCCGCCACGTGGACGCTGTCACCCGCAAAGATCAAGATACACCCCGTGGCCTGTCACATCTCATTTAGATCTCATCGTCGGAACGTCCCCAACCCACGCGGCATCCCGCGAGGTCACACAACATCACTGGCCTCCATTCACTCAGCCTTCCAACGTAGCTCTTGCGTACATGCGGTTATTGTTTCTTTCGGCCATGCCGATGGTCGGATGAGCTTCTTCCGACGTTGCTAGGGGCTGGATTCGAGGAGCTCCCAAACACGGGCAGCTGCTTGCTCATGGCTTCGTACGTGATATCGCCGTGCTCCTTCGGGAGGCAGCTGCTGCGTCAGGTTGTTATTCTATTATTGCTTGTTGCGTTTTTGCTGTAAACCACTGGCACCAACGAGGCAACGACTGGCCATCGGCCTCGATAATTCCCGACCCGAGCCGCCGGTGTACGCTGTCATAAGGTAATATTATCGAACGCGAAGACAGACTTCGAAACGACCGGGACCATCCTTGGTTGAAGGCTCAGACCCTCTATCCGCCTGTTCCCGTCTCTGGCGTCCCATCGGAACGGTCATCGCGAATATGTCGATTGCCTTGAATCTCCGAGCCTCGTCTCACGGCCTACCCCTGGTCTCTCACGCAGTATCGGATTTCCCGAGGTCGGTTTTTCCGTCCGGTGAGGCGTCGTCGCTACCGGAGGGCTGGGTTTTAGTGACTCGAGAATCTTTGTCGTTTTCGACCCTGAAATCGATTCATGGTTCCAGAAGAGGTTCCTGGGGTTTTGTATGGAGTTCAGAACAATCAAGATTCTACCGGAAGATGTCAACCGTTGTGATTTTCCACTTCCCATCTCATAGTTCGTCGCCCGTCTGCTGTTTGCTTCAATGTATGTCTCATGCGCGGCAAGCCCTTCGCCTGCCCTTCTGTCCTGTTTTCGCCGTTTTCCAAGTCCTCAACGCATCTACCCGCAACTAGTGACATTCCTGGCCGCAGCCCCTTTCCCAGTTCCCATCACCAGAACCTAAAATACCTCATGATTCCCCTTTTCAGCCCAAGGCATCCAAGATTCCATCTCTCTGTGTCCGCAGTTGAACCATCAAAACAAAAACTCCACACTGAAGCGGACTGTCGAGCCGCAGTCTCTTTCCCGTCTCCGTTCTGGAGCGGCTCGAGTACAGTGTCCAGGCAAAACGGCCACGTTGGAGCAAGGTCCTTTTGTGTAAGGGAGCACAACAACAATGACTATGTGGCGAGGTTACACGGCGTCCGTTTCTCCCAGTCGATGCGGCATCCCGATGACTGCTATTAGTTGACAATTAGCACTGCGAAGCAGACCAATCCCTGCGTGGAGCGGCTGGCGCGCCTGGCTTCTGGTTCCGAAGTGAATATTCCTTTTTTGACAGAATACATGGAGACCGGTGAGGATATGACGGGTCGTTCGGATGTTTTTGCGTTTCTTCGTCCAGACTAGCCATGAAGGGGCTGGAGTGAGATCGCTCTCTGGCTACTTCTTGATCGGAGGGCAGGCAGAGGCCAACCGTCTCATTGCGTCTGTTCGTTATCGTTCGGGACACCTCATCTTCTCGTCCGGTCAGCGTCGGATACTACCTGAAGAAAAGCGCTGGGAATTACGGCGGAGCCTTTCCAGTCGTATCTGTCCTCAAAGCGCCTTACCACCTCTAGCTGCACTTCCGAGCGAGAAATCCGTATGTTCCCAACAGATCGTATTTCCTTTCCGACGCATCTGTCCGTTCTCGAAGTCTCGCGGTGAAATTCCCCACCTTGAATTGATCCAAATCTCTTCTCGCAACGAATGGCGGAACGTTGGTATTTCTCCGCCAGGACTTGGCTGGTTTTCAAGTTATTACTTGATCACATAGGGTGTGAAGATGCAACTCCCTATTCATAACCATGAGCATGGCGGCACACATGGATAACTTTCAATAAATTCGTCATTGGCATGCAAGCTCCCGTGTCATGTCCAAGGCCTTCGCTCGAAACATGTTGCTCGAAGAGAAAATATATACACTGTGAAAGGCCAGGCTAACGGTGTCGGCAAGAATCATTACCATGCCAAATGCGATGTCGAGTGCCTTAAATCGGTCCCTAAACGCCGGAGATGCAAGGTTTTTTTTAGACGGTCATGATTGAAAATCGGGATCATCGACTTCCAGCTGGTTGATCTTCTTCTTGGTGAACTCGAACGCGGAGAAGAAGATGGCATTGACGACACACGAACGACCCATGGAAACGGTAAGACCTATCGAACGGTAAGAACGTGATCAACTCAGACAGACCGCGATGAACGAGAAGACAAACCTCGATACATTCGCCTGTTGAAGAATTCGATTTTGGTCCTAGTGGTCTCCCCTTTCCCGCCAGTCAAGCAATTTCGCTGGTATATACTTTTGGCGGAATCAATCGGATATATCTAGAGGGCGATCAGCGGACATCCGTGGATATCATCGGGGGTAAAACAGAGTGACTCACACATGCCCAACTAGCGAGGCCGCAAAGTCCACCGGCAGTGACCACTGCTGCTGGGGAGGTCGGCGAATTGCCTCTCGCGTTTGCCAGAAGCTGTTTGGCACTCTCATACGTCATAAAATACACACCGGTGCCTATCGTGTCGCGGACTATCCTCTCATGAGCGAATGGACAGATATGGCTCGGCATTGAGAGATCGACTCACGCAGATGGTAGTGAAAGCCTGCATACAATGCCGCCATCCCTCTATGCTTGATGAGTGCATGTGCCGTTCGAAGGGTTCCCATCTGTTGGTATCTCTGGCTGAGGGAGTCGATTACTTTGCTTCCCTCGTTCCGGTTCGCCATCAGAACAGAGAGCTGGGCGCTCAATTTTGTCAACTCAAAAGGGCCTGCAACAAAGCCAATCAGCGACATTCACCAGACCTTCATACCCTTACTTACATGCTATTGTCGTAATCATCGCGCCAGCTGTGGCACCTGCTCCTCCAAAGCACAATGCCGTGGACAGCGACGGAAGGGCTCCTCTGGTGTTTGCGACGACCAGCGGGGAATTTCCGGTCGCTTGGTAGATCCAGTCATCGTAGGTGTATTTCGCTTTCTGGTATATCGAGAAGGATAGCGTTCGTACGAGTGTTATACTCGCCAGGGGCGACCAAACTCCTTGCATACGCATCAGTACCGCATTTATGGGATATGTTCATGCTCGACCAACCTCTCCAAAAGCCATGGAACCCTTCTGTTCGATAGGTGTGCTGAATGCAGTCGAGGAGGGAGCTGAATTGGTAACTAGGCTGGATATCAGCTCGGTAAACACGCAAGTCAGGGCTTCGGGCGTCTTACGTTTGCATTCGAGTTTTGACCGAGTCCAAAGGATACTGTAGAAAGACCGTGTTAGACGCGTTGCCAATGCAACTCCATCTTAAGCACTTACGGTCATAAACGTCGACAGCAGACTGCTCGTGCTGGCTGCAATCTCCGTGCGATACTTCTTTATCCATAGCTTTCTCGAATCGTCCAGGTATGGGTGCCGACTCGGGACAATCGCATGCGGCTGGCTCGCCTGGAGCGAAGTAGACCTGGTGTGGTCATCGTCGCGCTCCGGCATGCTGGGCTGGCTATCGCGAGCTGTTGAAGACCGTAAAGGTCCTCACGGCAATCGCGATATGGCCAGTAGCCAGTGCCGCTCCATAAAGCTCTCGACCAACACACGAGGGTCCAATGGTCGGAATTGATGTCCGGGAGGAGGGTGTATTCGCGATATTGCCTGGAATCGGGCAATGCGATGTCGTGAGAAGGATTGGAGAGCTACGGAGGATACTCGGGTACGTTCCTGGATTTCAGGAAGTTGTTCAGTGGTTGTTGATGTTGAGAACTAAAGACGCTATGACGGAGATGCGATCTCGAAGAACGTGAGGGGCATCCAAAGATTTGATACGGAACTCCTTCGGGTGATGGGAATAGGGCGGGGATGACTGGACTGGAATGGCACTAATTATATGGCAGCAGCCAAAATCCAAAAGATTCAACAATGCAATATTTTCAGTTCATCACGAGTGTCTTTTTCATTTGCGGAGTAGAATACCGCATGGCGAATATAAATGATCGGAATCTGGTTGAAATGTCCTCAAGTTCTCTATCGTGTAGTATCAACAGGGAACTCGAATTGTACTGTTCGTAAATCCTAGTGTTACCCCCCTAAGAAGCATGCGTTCGCTCATGCCATTCCACCGTTCACCCTCAGAACCTGTCCAGAGACCCATCTGCCCCCTCACCGGCCAGGAAAGCGGCGGCATCAGCCTGATCCTCAGGCTCGGCGATCCTATTAAAAGGATTGCCCGACGCGAGTGCCTTGATGACCTGCTCACTCTTCCCCTTCAAGAACAGGTCGGTTCCAGTGGGGCCGGGAGAGAGAGCGTTGACCAAGATCCGCCTTCGTCCGAGATCCCTGGCTAAGACCCGGGTTCATCTGTTCGATCGCGCCTTCGGTGCTGTTGTATAGGAGGTCTGTTCAAAGGCGTTAGATTGTATCCGTCTCGCTGGACGCGGCCAATACTTACAGTTCGGCGGCACTGTGCTCGATGCGCATGGCGATGTCGACACCAGGATAATGCGGGAGCCCTCAGGCATGTGAGGAACCGCCTTTTGGGCGAGGAAATATGGTCCTTTGACATTGAGCGCGAACGTCTGATCAAAGTCCGCCTCGCTCGTGCTCATCAGATCCCTCATCGGAAGCACTCCTGCGTTCGCCATTAAGATATCGATCTTGCCGAACTTCTGCACTGTCTCTTGCACGATTCGTTCGATATCCGGGATACGGGCTGCGTTGCCTTGAATAGAGATCGCCTTGTCGTCGCCGATCTGCTGGACCACTTCATCTGCGGCCTTGGAGTCGAACGAATAGTTGATGGCGACTGCAGCGCGGTCTTGAGCGAGGCGCAGGGCAACAGCTTTGCCTATGCCCTTGCGGCCGCCAGTTATGAGAGCAACTTTCCCAGTCAGCGGACCGGCCATTTTGTCGTCTTCAGGAGAATATAGGTGTGCAAATGATGTGAGAGGTAATGATGCGGCAAGAGCCCAACCGGAATTAAAGACTGATCTATGGTTTAAAGCTGATCGAACTAACTTGGTAGGACAAAATGATATGAACTCGAACGAAGGAATGATACATTAAATATCCAAATGAACACGGATCTAGAATAGAAACCGTTATTTCGGCTTTTTATGCAGCAAATAGGTCTTGGAAATGGCAGCCTCGACATGTTCGAAGTAACGTTGATAATAATACATTCGAATAGAATGATCCCTGATCTGAAGTTCCAAATATCCAAACAAAAGTGGTATATATAACCTTTGGCCCCGGCAGTCGCTCCGAATCCGTTTGTATCCATTGGTCTAATACCAATCGCTGTTCCCTAGGAACAACAAGAATTTTTTTGAATCATAAGTCCGTAAATGAGAGGCATTACCCCAACCCAAAAGCCTCGTCAGGTAGGTAGGGTTAGGATTAGGTGCGCAAACTCGAGGGTACGATATCCCTAAACTTCCTATTCTCGCCCCTTTCCGAGTCCCTCTCCTTCCCGCTACTAATATCGACCTCCATCGTGCGCCAGATGCCCTGCTGGCTATTGTTGCTCTCGGCATCGTAGCCTTTCGCCCTCGTCTCGTATTTGGCATCTTCTCTGAGCGCCAGTTCCGAGACAGAAGAGGCCCGTCCCTTTGGGTTGGAGGAGAGCTTGAAGCGGGATCCGGAACGACTCCGCGAATTGTCCGTGCCGGAGCGCGAGTTGGCCGACCGGAAGGTAGCTTTGTGGAAGAAAGGCCGCAGGGTCGGGATGCAGGCGGCGACGAGGACGACGTTTTGCTCGATGAGGCCCCAGATGACGAGGGGGACCACGTTCCATACTATTGCGCTTGTTAATTACAAGAGAGGGAAAGGGTAGAACCGGGTGGAACTTACGAGGATCCGTGCGGTCCGTAAATAGATGCAGATACGTCGCCTTCACAATCGTGACAATGGCGCTCAGCAGCGTCAGCCCCATCATGATACAGACACCCAACTTGGTCGAGAAGGGCATCTGCAGCTTCCAGAACACCGAGATGGGGACAACGGCAAGCACAATGTCCGTCACCGTCGTGTACGCGCTGACGAAGTAGTTAAAGTTGTTGAACACCGCCGGATCCCAGCACTTGGCGTTCGGCGTGTTCGGGTTCCATAGCATCTCAACCGGCGTGCATTGCACGAAGATGAGGACGACGGAGACGAGGGCGATCACGACTTGCACGGTGACCATGCCGTAGAGGAGATTCGTGCGCAGCGGGTACCGGTCCAGGAGATGGACAATGAGGATAGCGATGGAGATATTCGGGAAACTGAAGGCGCCTGAATGGTGGTATGTTAGTCTCGAGACCTATGGATGCTGGAGAATCGACTGGACGGACCAATGTTGAAGGCTGGCAGTGCGTTAGCTCATAAGTTCCATAGTATATCGAATATCAGCACATACGAAATCCCAAAATCTGCCATTTGGCTGTAAGGACCACTCCGTCGGCCCCATGGTCAGCGATTACCGCTGCCGTATGCCGACCCAGGCCAAGGGTAACGGAGTAAGATACAAATGCCGCAGCGATTATGCTGAGAGCCTATAAAGTCCATTATCAGCCTCGTCCGTACCATACCATTCTGCTATGCTTACCAGCGAGAGGAAGATGAAAAAGTCATCCCAGCCAAGGCGCTTGGTAATCTGTGACCGCGCAAATAGCTTCAGGAAGACCGTCGCAATCGCAATGCCAGTAAATACCCACGCAATGATGTTGACGGTCATCCCACGACTGTCATGGAATTGGGCTTCGGTCAGCGCCGGAGGTGGAGGAGCGCTTGCCATGGTGAAATAGTGGATGGTCGTCGTTCAGACAAGACAGTCGGGCTTTCGAAACATGAACCACAAGAACAGAGTCTCGAATCTGCAATGCCGGCAGGCCGCAATAATGAAAGTGTTTTACACTACTCTGTATGTATATGATGGTTCCGGTTCACGCCCGGAGCAGTGGGAACGCTGGACTAGAAGTAATACGGTAAGAAAGTGAACTGGCCCATAGTTCATACATATGGGCTTACTCCGATCATCGCCCGTAGCAAGGACAAGACAACTAGAAAACGAGAAAACGATCGAGTCGTGGACTTGCAGGCTCAGCAAAGGCCGTGACATGGATATGACATGTTCAGGGGCGGAGCTGCATATTTCGCTATGGAGTGGTGAGTGCTGATCAGTCTGGGTTTGAATGCGAATGGAGACGACACTCCACTTCGGAGTTCCGGGTCACTCCAGACATTGACAGACTGGAATACTTCCGCCGCCAAGATCTAACGGCCTATCCATTCCCGTTTGATAGGTGCTCTGAGGGCAAAACGTGGGCCTTTATACGGAGCTAACAGATGGCAGAATTGCTTAAGCGAAGCCAATTAGTGTTAGCAGGAGGACACTCGAGAATTGAAATGCTGTTGATTGTTTTGCTGATTTCTAACGCGTCTTCCAAGAGAGGACCCCCACGATTTTCGTCCGGAAGACCAAACAATGCTTGAGTCAGGAAATGACCCATAACTCATAATGTAACGGAAAATGAGGTGGGGGCTTTATACGGGTTCCTGGCCATGAGGCTTGAACGTGCTTGACCTGAAGAAGCATCCAGATTTCAGGCGGATTGAGTAATGATCTGCATTCAGGTCTGGCTGCACGAGTGAAACGACTCGCAAACAATCGCAAGAAGCGGCCGAGCGGCAGGAAAAGGCAGTCGATCCGTAACGGACTAACGGCGCGCAAGCATGTGGACTGATGGAGGATCCAGGCACTGTGGGGCACTCTTGTCTCCAGCGTAACCGAAACTTGAGAAATGAGACTCAGAGTTGAGAGTTGAGACGTTGGGCAGCGGACTAAAATTCGGCCCGACAATCCCTTTGGCAGGTGGTCCGGGGCGCCTGGCTCGGGAGTCGGGAAGTCAGGGGGAGTGACAGGGATGTGATTTGTCAAGTTCAGCTAAAGCCCTAAGACTGGTGACTATCGCCAAAATACGGGCACTTACCCACCAAACGTAGGCACCTCGCTGCCCTAACGGGTGCGAACTGCGAACAACCCAACAGAAAGTCGGAGCCCGTGCGGCTAACATCAAAGATCCAGTCTTAGACCCCTGCTTGCACCAACAAACTGGGAGAAGTCGGAAGGGCCTAAACCCTGCGAGTCTGCGAGTCTGCGAGTCTGCTTGAAGAAAACGATCCGCAGTGGACAGTGGACGCTTGGTCCCCGTACAAATGGCAAAGGGAACTTCCGCCAACTTCGGCTTCTAGAAAAGCCCTGAAAAGGGGGTCGATGATAATTAGCAGCGCGTGGAGCCACAACGTGGACGGCACCATCAGCCATGTCTCATCAGATCAACGAGCCACGGTCTACGAGGGTCGAGGGACGGCTGGTGAGGTCAGTAGTACTCTGTGCTGACTAGTGGGTATCTTCAGTTCTTCTTCAGAACCTTAAAGGATCTGTTGGAACTTGGACATTTTCCTACTTCCGTAATTGTGTCTCAGACTCCCAGTGGTCGGTTCCCTGCGTAGTTAGCTCCTGCAAGATTTCTTGGACTGAGAACACCTCTCCATCCTTGCCTCATCATCGATTCCCATCGCAACAACATGGCGTCTCCACCAGTCGCCGCGATTCTCGAAAGCCTTGCCACGGCCGGAAAGGCATTCGACAAGAATGAAGCCGGCTCGAGAGAAGCTCTTATCGAGAACAGCCGCGCGCTGGTCGCCGCGCTGGAGATTCCGAGCGAGTTCATCCAGCGCAGTTTCTGGGCCGAGGTGAGCTCTATGCCGAAAATGATTGGTTCCAACTATCGTGCTCACCATGTATAATAGCCCGCCATGTCCGCCAACATCGCCATCGCCGTCGATGTCAAGCTTTTCCAACATCTAAAGGAGGCGGGCGATGCGGGGCTCAGCGGTGCGGCGCTTGCTGAGAAGACCGGGTTCGATGTTGACTTGCTGGAACGCCTCGCAAGGCATCTCGTGGCGATGAACATCCTCACATATCACGACGGCGCGTTCCACGCCACGGCCCTGAGCAAGAGCCTCGCGGAGGAAAACTACCAGCACAGCATCTCCTTCTGCTACGATGCGGCACGGGCATCGTTCAACGGCTTCCCGGAATTCTTCAAGAAGACCGCGTACAAATCCCCCGCGTCCGGCGGGCTCGACGGCCCCTTCCAAGACGCGCACAAGACGAAGCTCCCATTCTTTGAATGGCTGGTCGCGACACCACCATACCTCCAATACTTTGGCTCCTTCATGAGCGCGTACCGCGCCGGCAAGGCGAACTGGTACGACGCGGGCTTCTACCCGGTCGCAGAGCGCATTATCACCGGCTTCGACGCCGAGGCCAGTGATGTCCTGCTCGTCGACGTGGGCGGTGGAGGGGGCCACGACGTCGCCGCCTTCGCCGCGCAATATGCCTCGCGCCCGGGCAAGATCGTCCTTCAGGATCGTGAGTCCGTGATCGCAGGTGTGCTGGCGAGCACCGAGGAGCGGTCCTATGAAGCGCAGCCGCACGACTTCTTCACGCCGCAGCCCATCCACGCGGCGCGTGCATACTCGCTCCATTCCATCCTCCATGACTGGAGCGATGAGAAGGGCGTCAAGATCCTGGAAAATTTGGTGCCGGCGCTCAAGAAGGGCTACTCGCGTGTCCTGCTTAACGAGATCGTGGTCAGCGAGGAGAAGCCGACGCTGGCGGCGACGAGTATGGACATGATGATGCTGGCGCATTTCGCGGTCCGGGAGCGGACGGAGGCGAACTGGCGGGCCATTCTGGCGAAGGCCGGGCTCAAGGTCGTCAACATCTATACGTATCCGGGGGTGGCGGAGAGTCTGATTGAGGCGGAATTAGCGTGAGCGGTTAGATGATCTTATAACGGCTTACACGCATATAGGTGTCGTTGAAAATTGGAATCGCTCGCCGTTGACTTGATGTGACCCGGGAAAAGGGTTCCCCATTTCCACGTTGATTACGGGTCTGGCATCACTTCATCCAGGTGCTTGTCCAAGACTCCGGCTCTTTTTCCGTAACATAATGCAACGCGTTTTGGACTGAAAGGCGTTCTCGGGTGGAGTTCTCGATGATGACGACGTCGCAGGTGATTCCCAGCATCCGTATGATAAATCGACTTTTCGTGGGCTTTGAAATCAATTCATTTTAAGCCTTGTTTACCTGCACCTCACAGATGATTCCCAGCATCCGTATGATAAATCGGCTTTCCGTGGGCTTTGAAATCGATTCATTTGAAGCCTTGCTTACCTGTACCTCACAGATGATTCCAGTCCAAAATTCGGGTCCACCGCCGCCCTCGGCCATTGACCTTGTCCAAGCTCCAAAGTAGTGGTTTGTCAATGATGGGGTGCGTCACTGAGTGGCGGAACGTGTTAGTTCGATGGAGTATCAAGACTCAGTAGGAGCTTACAGGTGTAGATACTAGACCCCCAATACCGCAAGTCCCAACTCCTAATGTAAGGTGCACGTACGAGCCAAGATCTTTGTCATTCGCCAAGCGGACTGCCCGGGCGGAATATATGGCCAATGTAGCAGGAGTGGCATAATAATACGGTTTACGAGTTCCGACTTAAGAGGAACCATTGCCAAATGACAGCGGGTCACAACAGTGGCAACATCACAGCATGCACGGGATGAGCTAGCGTGAACACAATAGGTAGGTGCTTGCGATTCGCATGCTAATCGCCGAGGAATAATAACAGATTCTATGTTCATGAATTTTACAGTTTACACTCTGTAAGAAGAAAAGACTAATAGGGTGACTAGGGAATCAGGAAGCACTCTGTGGCTAGGACAATGGAAAAGGAGAGAGATGAGGTGGCACGGTGGGTGAGTCTTGAGGTCATGCGCTCTAATCACATGATCCATCTAGCAGACACGGACGGAGCACAGCATCTAGATCTTGGGACTTGAGTCTGCCTCGGTGGCGCCACACAAGGTCACAGGGTGACTAGAGGTTGTAGTAGTACAGCATCTTGCTGGATGCTGATGTAAAAGTTCGATTAGGACGGCCATTATTATTATGGGATGGAATGTTCGGTCCTTGGCAGTATTGACACCATCTTCAATCCAGTCTAGCCATCCAATCCGGCAGCTCGCAAGACTCACGCCAAGGCCATTTGATGTTTTATTATACACGCCAACTCGCCAAGCCATTTCCACCCTAGTCCATGTTCCTTGGCTCCAGTCGGTTAGGATCTTCGTTAGATCATCACTTTATTGAGACTTCCGCGTATCTGGAACACGAAATGCCCTTGTTAGCCAACCCGAAACCACCTGAAACGGGTTGGAGGTAGAAACCTAGTGCACCGCCTCCAATTGGGATTTCTAGTGTGCACACACGGGGATATGATAATCTGGTCTCCAGTTACGCCATACCTAGGTACGTACACGCTTTCTTTCTGCTTGCGACGAGCCCAGATTTGAGATGGTAGATCCGATTCTCTCCATTGATCATTATCCATCATCCAAAGTCCTCGTCTCCTCTCGGGGCCGTGCAAGTTAGGCTTGCCGCTAACAGCCTACTATGTACTATCTCACTCCCAGTTCCCACAGCGCATCTTGCCGCCTCTACCCCGGACTTGTACAGGGTGACCAGTCACTAGCATTCACTGACGAGCGACTGGCCAAGTGACCAGCGACCAGTGACCACCAGCACCCAACCAATTAGCACTGATATCTCACATCTTGTCAAACCGAGGGTTTCGTCCACATGCGGGGAAAGGCCACTATTAATTTACTATGTACATACAACCATGTACAAACGACGATGGGTGTACGCCACAAATAGGGCCTAGCCCATGGTTGACCAATCTATTCCAGACTTCCAAGGAATGAAAGAACTGATGGAAGCGATTCTCGTTGGACTGAGAGCCAGTAACATTTCGACGTCGGCCCACCGTATGGAAGCCGTGCCTCATTCATTTGCAAGCATGTGAATGTCTTTCCTTACATGGAACAATGCCCAGATTTAGGTACAGGTACTTATATCCATGGTCGTCTGGATATTGCGAACTCCAGATCGACCCCATCTCCATCGCTCGTCCCCAGAGGTTTCGAATCCTCTCCATTGGAGCACGAATATCGAGCACATCGCCTTGTTTTCATCAAAATGGGAGACAAGAAGGCTGTTGTGGAGCCCGCCTCCGAGAAGCAGGATGTGGAAATGGTCGAGATGGTGGACTCCGCTTCGGATAGAGGAGCCAAGACCGATTCCCTGAGAGACCGACTTCGCGTCAACGTCGACGGAAACGAGGACGATGCCCCTTTCAAGGTATGGCTAACCCATCATCAAGCCCGTCAACAATTGTGATCGTGTCGACCAAGTGGATCGAGATTGAAGCTGACCCTCCCTTCCAGCTGAACGCGCGCCTTGTTATGGCTCTTGTGGGCTGCAGTTTCGCCTTCGCCGGCTCGCAATTGATTCCGCTATCCTTCTTCACCCTCTATACCTTCATCGCCAAAGATTTTGGAGAAACCAACTTCGTCTGGCTGAAGGCCGCCAACTGGACCGGCCAGATCGGCGCCGCATGTACCCTGGGGCCTCTCTCCGATCTTCTCGGTCGCAAGCCCATGTTCATGGCTGGCATCTCTTTGTCTATGCTCGGCATGATTGTGTGCGCCTCGACCCCTACCGCCAGCGGCTTCATCGCCGGTCAAGCTCTGGCCGGTTTCGGGCTCATGGCCGAAGAACTCCTCGCTCTTGCCGTCACCGCGGAGCTCGTGCCGACCTCGAAACGAGCCGTTTACGGGGCCGCGATGATTGCTGGTTTCATTCCCTGGGCACCCGGTGCGTTGTACGCCCAGCTGATTGCCATGTACAATTGGAGATGGATTGGCTGCATGATTGCTATCTGGCACTTGCTGGCTCTGGCCATGATTGCTGGGTTCTACAAGCCACCGCCCAGAGTTGCTCACCAAAGCGAATCTAGGAAAGAAATCATTCAGAAGATCGATATAGTTGGCATTGCCCTTGGCATCACTGGGTTTGTGGTTTTCCTCGTCGGCCTCAACTGGGGAGGCCAGACGTATCCTTGGGCGTCGGTTCAAGTTGGGTGTGCTCTAGGCTTTGGCTTGTTCACCGTCATTCTGTTTATTTGCTGGGAAATGTTCGGCGCCAAGTACCCGTTGTTCCCTCGTCGGCTCGTCCAAGTCAAGAGTACCTTCTGGGCCATCATGCTGGTCATCTTCGCTGCCGGGATCAACTACGTTCCTCTCGCCATCTTCTGGCCCATCGAATCCATCAGTGTCTTCAACTCGAACCACAAAGAGACAGGACTCAATACCGTTCCTGTTGGCCTCTGCATTCTCGGTGGCGCCATCATCTCCGCCGGATTCTGCGGGAAATGGCCGCAGCATTGCCGTTTGATCATGACATTCTTCTGCATCATGCAAACAGCTGGTAAGTCCCGCCTCAGTCCCCCAGCCTGGTCCAAGAGTCCAGTGGCTGCGATGATTACACTCATTGAGCAATGCTGACCGTGTCTGCTTCAGGTGTCGGCGCCATGGCCGCCATTGATCCTCACAATATTAACACCGCGTGGCCCCCGCTTATCATCGGCCTCGTTGGAGTCGGCGGGGTGCTATTCCCCAACCAAATCATCGTCACCGTCATCACCCCCGACGATCTCCTGGCCACCGTCACGTCGCTCACCTTCGTCATCCGCGGCGTCAGCCAGTCGGTGGCGTTAGCCCTGCTCCAGAATCGTTTCGTCGCCGCCGTGACGGCGAACGCTTTAAAGCTCGTGGCTCCCGCCGCCATCAAAGCCGGCCTGACGAGCGTCCCGCAGATCACCGAACTGGTCAACTCGCTCACAGCGGTGCCATTCAAGGAGTATGTGCCCCAGATGTTGCCGATGGTCAATACGACCGAGAAATATGACATGCTCTTCGAGGCCACCGTGCAAACCTTTGGCAAGAGCTTCCCCACCTTGTATTACATTGGCCTCGGGTTTGGGATTGTCGGATGCATCGCCTCGATTTTGGTGGGGGATATGTCCAAGTACATGGACGAGCACGTGGCTGTCCATATTCACTGATCGCGTTACGTTACGAATGTACTCGACCTAGCTCCGCGTTGGAATTTGATTGATAGAATATGTCTAACTACCAATATATTGAACGTGCCGCACGTCCCATTTTGATTTTGCCTGATCGCTCGGACCACGCGCTAGAACCGCTAGAACCTAAAACCGTGACAGGCTGATTGGCAATTACTTTTCCGAGACGGTGAGACCCTATTCCCGAAACATCACGGACCATCAACGGGTGTATGGTCTAGAGGTATGATTCTTGCTTAGGGAAGTCAACACTTCAAAACATGCAAGAGGTCCCGCGTTCGATTCGCGGTACACCCCCTAATTAGTCTATTCTTTTTTTTGGCACGGATGTGTGCGAACCGGACGGTAACGAGACTAGCATAATCATAGACTATAGAATTATCCGTGATACCAGCAGAATCCAAGCCCTAATTATATTTAAATGACCACGGTATTAGGTAATACGTAATAAACTTAAATATGTAGTCGTATCACGCCGCCTTGGTATCCGAATAACCCTTTCTACCCTAACCAGTTTCGACGCTCGCCAGTATGTACGGACAGGTCAATATTGTTTTTGCATGCTTTGATGACTTAGGTATACGTCGTGAAGCCTACATCAAGACTCGAGAGGCCATACTGGAGAGAAGGTAGTTCAATGGAACAAGTAAGCAACCGTGACGGTAATCCGAGGGGCGGTCAAATTCTCCTATAATACCCATCAGGGTCCCTCTGTGGCAGAAAACTGTGATTGTGTCGAGATGCTTACAAACCTCCGAATTCTCCAGAATGGTCTTCGTCGACTTTGAACAAGATTTCCTATTCCCGACGGCGAACTCGACGAAGGTTGAAGGAGACAATGAACAATAGCTAGAATATTCAATTGATCTAGCAGGAAATTCTAAAAACATGACTATTCAACTCCTGATTCGACTCCAGTCATCGTTGACCATGCCCAAGACCCATGCACCTTGCTATGACCAGACCAAAAACCGAACATGTCAAAGAAAAGAAGCCGGATTTGACCCAGCTCCAAATGCTCCCTGCAATCCAAAGGGAAAATGACCCGGATATAAACCGTAAGATTGAGTGGCCCAAAATGCTCGCAAGTGCGAGCTCGTAGTGATGAGAAATGTACCAGGGGCCCCCAACGCCATAAACTCAGACCGTCTCAATATCCAGCTGAGAGATCCTCTTAAATCTCGTCAAAAGCTCTTATCTCGCCACATCTATAACTCGTCCAGCTCGAACTCCAAATTCACGTCCTCGCTGCAATCCACGCAGTAATAGTTGGAGAACCCGCCGCAGGTGACGCGCATGTTCCGGCACATATCGATGGACCAGGCGTCGTAGGAATAGCCGCTCAGGAGGCGGTTGGGGCAGATTTCGATGCTGTCGGACCAGATGAAGTAGGAGTGGTTGCAACTGCGGGGTGGATGTTAGTCGCTGTGGGGGAGGCGATTGTGTCGCCAGAGGCCGGATGAGGGGGAACTTACCAGTACCAGCTGTATGTATATTGACACATTTTGAAGAAGGGAAGCGGTTGGCTTCGGGGGAAGTGTGGGTTTGGGGGTACGGGGAGGAAGTCTAGATAGAGGTACAGAAGAGGTCGACCGACTGCAGGATCGTGCACACCGCTGGTTGGGTGCTAGGAGCTAGGAGACTTGTTCTACTGGCTGAATGCATGCGATAGAGGGAATCGATTTCCCAGGTATGCTCGCGACTGTCTACCTATCCAATAGATCTAGCAGTTCGGCTGATCGTCGTCTGGAAGTAATAGTATCCTCGAGGTGACTTCTGGAAGCGTGCTATAGTTTGAGTTACAAGGAGAAGAGAGGAGGAAAAGGAAAGGAGTCGGGCGACGACTTAAGTACAGGAAATACGAGACCTCTGCCAAAAAAATACGAAATAAAACCGAGCGCGATGAATGGAGGGCGAGGAGGCTTTTAAGTTATAACGGATGGCCACCCCACGGAACGAGGCGGTGGGGAGAGCCATGCGGGATTGCGGCCCAGCTACAGCAGTTCCGAACAATGGAGCAATGCCGGTCCAGAATCCGGAGTATTTGGGTAGATACTTAACCACGATTGGCTCATGGCAATGTCGGATACCAAATCAGGCATGAGGCGGCGGCAATGCGGGTCGCTGGGGCTGGAGTCGATCCGCATCCGACCAGGCTACCGTACCATATCCAATATTGCTGAACTGAGACCAGGTGACTCATATCAGGTCAGATGGATTGTTCCGTGCATCCATCGTATGCATGAATGCAGACAAGACAAGGCGGATGCGAGAGAGACGTTGATTCATTAGAGAGGCCATACTTCCGATGACCGGTCGAACACGAGACATGGAGTCTAGGCGACGGGTGAGGCTTGGAGACGAAGTTGATAGTGAAGAGATTCCGAATCCCCGACGTTCCAACATTCTGCAGGGTCCAACACTAATCTGCAGGGTCCCCGCCTTGCCGCCTCGCTGCCTCAGGAGGACCCTTTGCAAATTCCTGGAACATTGAGTGCTTTAATCCAATCACCGATAGTCTTCAGAGGTGGAATCGGGACCCGATCGCTGACTGGACCATTGTTCCTCCTCGAAAACTCAGATTCCGTGGCGTGGAGGTTCCCGATTCTTCCTCGCTGCGCTCCGGCTGTTCGGACATGGCGGGATGGTTGTGGAGGAGCGCAGGCGGTGCCGCTCGTCCCGCTGAGCGAACGGCAGTATTGAACTACAGTCTACGGGTTAGCACGTTCATCTACGCACTATTTTGGCGGGGTATGGTGGATTCCGATATAATAGGATTTAGGAAAGTCGATCTTGACTTCGCGTTCTCCCTTGTGTTGTCACTTGACGAATCACGGCATCGGTTCGGACTCAACAATATTTGACCGCCATTGCTTTCCATGCCGCAGCCTCTCAGCAACAGTTGTGAAGCGTCCAAGGCGTCGTGATCCCGAACCAGGTGTGATGATGTGCGACAGCTACCTTCTCCGACGTCGCAATTCATCTTGTCCGCTCAGCGCTCAGTGATTGATGCCTCGGCTTTGAATCTTGGATGTTCCAGGCCGCCTCGTGCTACCAGACCGTTCCGTGTGGCGCCGGTTTTGAGCAAAGAGTAGGCAAGGACAAGACGGTATTGTCATACAGTGATGAGATAAAGGTTGTGTTCGTCACGGTTTGATGCTAGTCACATGCAAGGAGTAGCTCGAGAAATAGTTGAGTGATAACAATGGGCATATGTATTTCTATGTTGACAGCACGCTGTGGGCGACCAAGCAGGAGTCTTGTAAATCCGTTGCCTCAGTCGTTAACTCCGAGGGCCTCGTCTGATATTCCGTAATACCTTTATCTCAACATGTATCCTACCCTATACTACTAAGCAGTACTGCGGTTTCTCTCCATTGACAGAGCCCTTTGGCCAAAACTAGGCCAATTAATCATAGAACAGGTGGTTCATACATCGGCACCATACTATATACAGTTCCAGAACCCGACTCCAAAATCTATAAGAATGCAGCTCCGCTTATCGTTGCTCGTTCCTCATCATTCATTCATAAAACCAGCAGTAACCCAAGCATTCCCACGATGATACAAACAACCCCTCCCCTAACCCCATGCATGCTCGCACTGCTAGCCGGAACCTTCTCAACTGCCCCCCCACCACCCGCCGTCGCCGAGCACTGCGCCCCAGTTCCACACGCATAATCAGTCGGACAACACCCGCCATTCGCGTCCGCAGGGCAACTGAACCACCCCGATGCACACGATCCCGCCGTCGTCGCTGGTCCATCTCCCACCGGCGCAACGACGGTGACCCCATTGGCGTCGACCGTAGTGGTGCTCTCCGCTCTCGGACAACTGGTCTCCGCGCAATCGCGGCCGACGCGGCAGCAGCCACCGATGTAGAACGCGGAGCACATGTAGAATCCGCCCGGGCAGCCGGAGATGGGTGGGAGGGTCGTTGTCGGTGCCGCGGACGTAGGTGGAGGAGAGGTGATTGTCGTGCTGCCAGTGGGTCGCACGGGAGGGGCCGCGGTGCTAAGCGGAGGACAATCGGTAGGTCCACAGCCGCGGTCGGAAGGACAGCAGCCGCCGCCGAGCGATGCGGGGCATGATTGGAAGCCGGGGCTGCAGGTCAGTGGTTGCGTTTGGGTGGTAGACGGTGGGGGAGGCGTCGGAGTGGTTGAGGGGCGACCGGTGGTGACTGTAACGACTGGGAGCGTTACGGTCGTTGTCATGGTGGACGCAACGATGCCTATTGCCCATCAGCATGAGGTATTTCAGTCAGCGGACTCCAACAGCACACTTACATCCAACATCGAGGCAGGCGTAGTTCGGTATACAGCATCCGCCGTTCGGGCTATTAGGACATGCCTGATACCCCGCCGCGGTGTCACACGACGACAGCTCCCCTCCGCAATTCGAACCTTGAGGACAACAGCCGACGTCGCCCAGACCCGTATCGTCCACCTGCACGCAAGTCTCGCCAGCTCCGCAGCAGGAGTTGGGTCGGCCGATCCCTGCGCAGCTCTCCGTTCCGAGGGGGCATAGGAAGTCCCGTCTAGATAGCCTACTGCGGCCCCATAGCCATCGATGCTCTTGTTCTGTTGCGTTCGAGTGGAGAAGGAAGGGTTGGAGGGGAGTCGGATCTGAGAGATTCGATCGATGGGCGAGGCGGTCGTGGTCTAAAGGGGCCGGGACAGATGCGACAGTATTGTCGTCAGGATCTGGAGACCCATCTGAAAATGCGCTTTCGGACGCCCACGCTTCATCTGAACTTTGCCCGAGCTGCCAGTAGTCGAGGAAGAACATCTCTCCTTCGTCGCCGGACATCTTCCGTACCGCGGTCGGCTGAGCATCTCTTCTTAGCCGCGAATGCGCTTCGATATTCCTCCGCACCAGCCGCTCGTGCTCGGGATAATACTTGACATCTGCAGGAAGATCGTAGGGCCATTTATCGCTGTCCACTGAGGCAGTCTCCGCCGAGGTGAGAAGCAGGACTAGGAACGATGACAGCAGTGATGGACTGCATAATGGACGCATTGTGGACTCTCAGGCAACGTATCACACCTGGTTTGAGATTAGTGAGGAATGTTAAAACGTGATCGCTAGGTTAGTTTGACCCAGTGGGTATGGTTCGGTATCGAATTGGGGAGGCTGGTCGACAAGAAAGCCATGATTGAATCCAGAGCTTACGTGAACGTCAACGGTTCGCCAAATGTAAATTTAGATTCCATACGTTCCAAACGCTTTGAGCTCGTGAGAGCATATTCTACAGAACCATCGGAAATTGTGCGTCACAACTTCGCTCTCCGGTACTCGTATCTGCTTCTATTCGACTGGTTGACTGGTTTGGGGTCGGGGTTAAAAGGCATCACGTGAGCTCGCGGGATTGTCGCGATGCACCTCGTAACGTGACGCGACTAGCTTCCACTGAATCCCAACGTCATCCCTAACCTGGATTCCGTGGCAACAGCTTCTTGTTAATCTTAGGGCGTGAGGTGTCGATGATATTTACTTATTCCTTCCTCTCCGTTGGATACTGTTTCTCTACATTGCGCTGCCATCTAGCCCCTTACATTTCACTTGGTTACAGGGCGTACGTCGTGCGATCGGAGACCATGAGCAGCCTCCGGCGCTCCGGACGGATTCAGGATCGGGTGCAGTCAAACGTTGCGAAGAGCAGGATACCGGCAACGGTCTCTAAAATATCCACTACAAAGCAGAATGGTCCCGGATCGAAGAAGCGAGGACGGACTCCTGAGCCTGCCCTCCCAGCAAGAGATGTAGACGCAAGAGGAGCCCAGGCAGCGCAATTCGCCGTTCCTACGACACCTGCCAAACGTCGGGCTAGGCCTACTAAGACTATAACGGATCCCACTCCCGTCACGCCGACCCCAGCAAAGGTTGACTTGATCGTGTCCGCCCATACACCTCCTGTTCCCATCACATCTCGAGTTTCTCGACCCGCGGGACTGCACGTCACGAATGCCTCGCTTTCAACACCCGGAGGCTCGAAGGTCGTGGCATACCTCCCCGATGCATCCCCAAGCAAAGCCGCCACGATCCCCCGCCCATCCACCACCACCGACACCCTCCTCGAAGAGGCGTGCGCCCATCTCGTCACGACAGACCCGACGTTGAAACCGCTGGTGGAAAAACATACCTGCCAAATGTTCACGCCGGCGGGGTTGGCGGAAGAGATAGACCCATTTGAGAGTTTGGCGTCGGGCATCATCTCGCAGCAAGTACGGCTCCCACCTCCCCTCTCAGTCTCGCATCCCCTAACTCACCATCCCAGGTCTCCGGCGCCGCCGCCCGCTCCATTAAAGCCAAATTCATCGCGCTCTTCCCCGCCGCTGCGCGCTTCCCCCCGCCGACCGACGTCGCCGCGACCTCCCTAGAGACTTTACGGACGGCCGGGCTGTCCCAGCGGAAGGCTGAGTATATAAAAGGCCTCGCGGAGAAGTTCGTGGGCGGTGAGCTGAATGTGCGGATGTTAGCGACCGCGTCTGATGAAGAGGTCATCGAGCGGCTGGTCGAGGTGCGGGGATTGGGCCGGTGGAGTGCGGAGATGTTCGCGTGCTTCGGGTTGCGGCGGATGGATATATTCGCGGTCGGCGACCTGGGGGTGCAGTAAGTTTTCGACTTTCGACGTTCACGCTGAATCAGAGGCTGACGGATGCATAGGAGAGGGCTTGCCATCTATCTAGGTAAGGACGTGAATAAACTGCGGAACAAGGGCGGTAAGTGGAAGTATTGTTCGGAGCAGGAGATGTTGACCCATTCGGCCAAATTTGCGCCGTACCGTACGCTCTTTATGTGGTATCTTTGGAGATTGACAGAGGTTGATGTGGACGCTATGAGTTGAGGTGAAGATCAGTCGAGCTGCACATATTCCATGGACTCATCCAACCTCTGGTAGCGATGGGTGTAAATCTGTGTTTGTAAATATACGACTTCGTGGCGTATCGATTGGGCCATATCCAGGTGCCCAGGTTCGGCACTGGCACAGTGTCACCGCGTATTTTCTGTTGCGTTTGTACTTAGCAATGCAGCCTGCAGTCCTGCACCATGCCGATTGTTGATCCATCATCCATGAAACAGCGTTTCGGTCATCACACGAATATGAAACAGAACAACCATTTCCTATAGGCGGTAGGGATGCAGCGCCCATGGCCTCAAGAAATGACGATGACCGTTGAGCCACCCGATCCGAACGGGACGCCCGCGTCGAAATTAACCCCTTTTCGATGCTCCCTCATTAAGATTTGGTTGCAGTCGAATGATTGTGCCCGCCATCCATGCATGGATGCCTTGATTGGAGACGGGCGCGAGCGAATGAGCCGCGATTAGCGGCCCCGTGTGGCATGGGACAAAACCTGTTCGAGCGCAACGATGGCATGCGGAACTGGCGATCGCGATCTTGCGGTCCTGAGAGCTAGAGAGGTTAAAACAGCCGATAATCTCCTTCGTTTCACATTGCCGTTCGGGATTGAGTAGCGATACCTATGATATGAGATATCGAAGCTGATCCGCTCTCCAGAGGACCTTCGCATTGCGAGTTTGCGACAGACAAACAAAGGGGAGGATATTGGGGTAGGGTTTAATTTATCCAGTAGTGCCGAGCCTGCGCAGTATCGATCCCCAGGAGGCCCGTGTGGTACAAACCATTGAAAGAATGAAAGGATGGAACCAAAGGATTTCAAGATTGGGACGGTGTCCCGCAATCTAAACCATCAACATGATATCTCCGCTGTCCGGCGTCCGCAATCACAATGATATCAACTTCGCATAGGTAGGGTGTTTGATGATTCCGCAATCCGGAATCCGATTTGGTGGATATCGCTCGGGGATTGTAGAAATTTAACATTGACAAAGGGGCACGACCTTCAACCTTCAATTGGAGTGAAACCAAGCAAGAGGTGGATGGACGGATGTACACAGAAGATGCAGTTGACACTTGACAGCTTCTCAACGTAATAGATCTTAGGTGGTACACTGTGACGGTATCCATGGCGTATCCAGTCAAAATGCTGCCCTCAAATCCGTCACTGGTATCACGATTTCACGACTCACGAGCAGCACGCCAGCACTGCATGGAATCCAGTCTCAAGAATAAAGAAAGCGTTCTGGATTTGAATGCTAATTCCCAATTCCCAAAAACCGACTTGGTTGCGTCATCCGCGGAATGGAATCGGCAGTGGTGGTGGGGAATGGAGACGATCCGAAGGAAATCAAGGAGCAGTGGCGTTCCCATTGGTTCTGGAACGAAGAGCCTGCATTGGGTTCTGCACCAATTGCCTAGCTGCAATGTTAGCTTGATGGATGTTGATAGAGAACTTTCGGTACATCGTTGAAGAATGAAGATGATGCGGGAAGTCCTGGATGATAGGTATCTAGGCGATAGCAGAATCATGTTCTATCGTGTGTGACTTGTGCAAGAGATGACCAGATAGAGCGAGTAGAATAATAGTGCGACCAGACTTTGATACCTTATCCAGTTGTTTCGTCCGAGGATGGTTGCGAATTTCCAGGGCTAGCGGATGGAACGTCGACGGGGACGCTCCTTTGTCCAATGGGTCGGTTTGTCAATCATAATTCACCCAAGACCATCATACATACCTTTGCGTTGATCTTTGTAAAGTTTGCATGAGTGGAGAGCCGATTCCCAGCGAACAGAGGCTCTTATCGCAACTCCCTCTAACTAACTAACTCCGAAGCGAACCCAAACAAATGAACAACAAAGCGAACGGATGAGGCGCGAACTGGTGTAGAAGACTACCTAATCACTAAAAGACGACCGGCAGTCGGGTCACGTCCTTTAGGGGGGACTAGGGGGGACTAGGGGAGGAGACCCACGAGGTTTCAAGTTTTGGTGGGAAGGCAAATCACATTTGGTTAATGAAGTGCCGGGGGGTCAACTGGGGGCATTTGGGGTAACTTGGGGACAAATTGGCGATTCGACCGCCCGTTCACTGTGTCGCACATGCCATCGGATGCCAACTATGCGCCGGCTCACCCCCTAATCGCCTGTTCAGTGTTGACTGTAGTGATGTCCTCCATGGCTCCATGGCTCCATCGCTATCATCAAGCTCTCCTAATTCTTGATCCACTCTTCCTCTTCTTCAACTCTGCTTGGCTCTTCTTCTTCACCTGCCATTTGATCCCTTGGATTCTTCCTTCGGTTTTTGCGCTTTTCACCTGCCTGTCGTTTATCAACTTCATTTCCCTTCTCTCATCAGTCATCAGCCACGCACTTGACTCCTCCATTCGTTGAGGTCCGAGCGTGCTGTCTGTGTTTGAGTTGATCCTCCTTCATTCATCGTCTCTCGTTGCTCTTCCCTCCATTCGCTCCCAGCGTTCATTTGGCTTGCTTGCTCCTTTGCTTGCAACTCCCACTTCATCCGTGACTTTGTGCCATTTTCAACGGCCTCGTCGACGGAAACTTATATTAATCTTCCTCAGGTATGATGCACTTGGATGCAATTGAGTCGTGATTTGCCTGGTTGCTGATGACATTGTTCCAGATATCCATCTGTTCATCCTCACATCCCTCACCATGCAAAAATACATTCTGGCTGCCCTCGCGGCCGCCGGCTCAGCCTACGGTACGTCGATTCTTCATTTTAATTTGGCCTAAACCCTGGAGTCCGGGGGATGGGCGATATCACCCATAACACGTCGGAATACTGACTTCTCGCCAGCTGCTTGCAGTGCTTCGGCAACTCTCACCATCTCGAACGCCGCCGATGCTTCGGCCCTGGCGTCCTGCAAGACCTTCACCGGGAACATCGCCATCGCAACGGACACGGTCGATCCGATCAACATCCCCAGTGTTAGAACCATCCGAGGTGACCTGATCGCCAACAATGTGAGCACCATGAACCAGCTGGGCGCGGATAGCGTGGAAATCATCACCGGAACCTTCGGCCTCAACGACGTGCAAACCCTGAGCGTCTTGAGCTTCCCCAAATTGACTGCCGTCGAATCCATCATCTGGCAGGGCCTGCCGAACTTGAACGGCTTGAACTTCGATGCGTCCGTCCAGCAAGCGTCCCGCGTGGATATTCAGAACACTTTCCTCGCATCGCTCAAGGGTATCAACCTGAAGATGGTGGACGAGCTTTACCTGGCGAACAATGGCATGCTACAGGAAGTCGACCTCCAACTCGGCAACGTCTCCCACGCTCTGACCCTCGACAACAACGGAGACCGTCTCCAGGCTTCGTTCCCGAACCTGATTTGGGCTTACAACTTGACTTTCCGCACTGCTCCTAGTGTCTCCCTCCCTTCGCTGAAATATGTGAATGGATCCATGGGCTTCTATGAGACCGCGGTCTCGGAAATCTTCGCAGCCAACCTGACTCGCGTGGGAGGATCTTTCTCGCTCGAGGACAACCCGGAACTGTTCAACCTGTCGTTCCCGCTTCTCCAAACCATCGACGGTGGCTTCAGGCTCGCTGAGAACCCCAAGGTGGCCGATCTTACGGGCTTCCCCGCTCTCAAGAACATCGGTGGTGCCTTCAACGTTAGCGGCGAATTCGAATCGTGAGTGCCGGAATTCTTGTACTATTTGCCATTCCACTAACCTTTCGGCAGGGTTGCGCTCCCGTCTCTCGGCGACGTCCGTGGCGCTTTCTACATCGCCAGCACCGAGGATATTAAATCTGAGTGCGACAAATATAAGTCGGTCAACGGTCCCAACAAGATTATCAAGGGCAAGTTCACTTGCGAATCCAAGCCCACCGCGTCGAGCGGCGGCGGCAGCGGCGGCAGCTCTACCGGCTCCGGATCGGGCACCACCTCGAGCGGCTCTGCGGCCCTGTTGGACGTCTCATCCACTGCCATGATGGGCTGGACGGGTTTCCTCGCCGCCATGCTCGGATTGCTCTGAGCGGGTTAGACGCGACGTGGTGATTAGCAAGAATTCTTTTTAATGTCGAAGGTGAAAGCAAATCCTCTGCGCACCAACGGGAGATTTGAACCCCATCTTTCCGCTGGTGGCGGGTGCGGAGGCATTCTTTGTTTCGTGGTCGCGGTTCATGGCGGGAGCCCTATGCATACCGGCGAGTATTATTCTTGGCCGTTTGGAACCAGCGTGTATGTATCGATTCACATTTGACGGAAGGTCATTCAAAGGCAGTTCGAGTCTCTCATTCCCGGTGGTTCCAAAAGTTTCTCTATTCTCCGTACATTGGATCTTCCCCCGGTTGTGGCCCGCACGGAAGCCAAGCAGCGACGTAATTGTGGAGGAAACCGAACGCGAGCATCGTCTCGACCGAATTGGGTACGCTTGCGCTTCCCTGGTGTATGTGCGAGGCGACATCCGGGGAGGCATTCCACTCGAGAGTGATTATCATTGTTGTTCCCGCGTTTCCTCAGTTCCAGGTTAATACATAGATTCCGCATGGTTTTTGCTTCCCGTTTTGTAAATCGCTCAACCTGCACTCGCGACGCGGCCATATGTCCCTTGCACCCTGCCACAATGCCGAAGTCGTGCCCTTTCCGCCGTCATTTCCCTGCAAAGCTAAATGATCGCTGCAGTCATCCGAGTTGCCGCGAGGAGGGTGGCTGTTTACGCTCGCCCTGTGCGGTACCGTCCATATCCCCGTCCCTGTGGAACCATGTGTAGACACTGTGCGACCACTCCTGAGCGTTTCGTTTCGTGGTCGTCTTCCCCCCCGTCTCAACCGTCGCCTGCCCCTTCCCGGATCGTCGAAGGCGCTCGACTGCTCGAGGCTTAGGTCGATCTGTCATCTATCGCATCTGGATCAGCGTGCAGGTTCATGTAGCTCCCGTCGCCGTCTTTGCCGTCCAATTCGTCCATGCCTGTGTCCAGATCGATTCCAGATCGATCGGCCATCGCCTTCCGCGTGACGGAGCTAAAAGCAAAAGCCCTTTACCTCCTCCTATCTACTTGCTGGCTTGCTGTCGATCCTCCCTACCACCATCACTCGTGCCTGGTCAACCGACTTGGAAAACTTTGGTTACTCAAACTTCCTCGATATGCACGGCACGTTCATGGTAAGTTGGGGGGGGAAGGGGGTGGGAGGTGGAGCCGCCGCAAACGTTGGACCGTTGAGAAGAAACGAAACACGACCGTTGCCCTCCACGACCTTTGCGCCGCCCGCCGTTCCTGGCCACGACCCCGAAAAACCCGCAAGAAAAAATGATTCCAGATGGGGTTCGGGGGTTCGTCGCTTGCGGTTCCTTGCATTGGGCAACGCTCACAACCGTTTACCCGTTTGTGTCTTGCAGGACTGTCAACCAGAAATTGACCACTTTTACGGTTGCAATGTGTATCCCCTCCCCCCATGGCCCCCAGGCCCCTTCTCATGATATGCATCTCTCCCACGTCCCCTTTCTGCATGGGATGCCGTCGCGGAGACGCGGATCGACCTGCTCCTGGTCTGCAATGTCCAATCGTTTGTCGTCCTGTCGACGCTCTTGTACTTCGCATCAGCTGAAAGGCTGCAACACAAGCCGCTTTGGATCGCTGGTTTAGACCTCGACGTTACCCCCAACGTCGTTTTGGATACATCTGGGGAAGGCTGCTGTCAGACGCCGTGACCCGCCGTAGCCGTCAGTTGAGATGCCATGCAACGAGGCCGCTCGCGTTCAGAATTCATATACATTTGGTCGCCCCGTCTCACAGGTAAGATGGCCCTCTAGTTTTTCAATAGTTCCTACCGGCGGCATTCTTTGCTTTCGTTCCTGCTCGTGTCCCCTCTTGCTTTATATGTCGTTTCGTTCAGTTCTGCTTGAACAGCGTCCATCCGCTTTGTTCGTTCGCCTGGTCCCCTTGTTGTAAAGATGGCGGCATATCCACCACTTCCCCCGACTAATCTCCCCTCTCACCGTCCATACTCTCGTCTCCCCGACCTCATGACCCATAAGCCGGGGGGCTACACCATTCAACCTTTCACATCTCATGATCTCCCTCGCGCCGCTCCGCCGTCCGCTCGGGTTCCCCTCACCCCCGACTCGAGCTCCTGCTCGTCGCCGCGCTCTCGTCGGGGCTCAAACGAGGCAGATGATGGTGTCCATATGCCTCCTATGTCTAGCGGCGGTCCGTGGTTTCAAGGACCCCCTCACGCTCCATTCCCACCGTCACTACCATCCTTGCCGCCCATGCTTGATCGCTCTGGAGCCGTTCCTCGTCATCTGGTCCAGCAGCAGAGACTCTCCCCTCTCGACACGACGTCCGGGTACCTTGTCTGTCGGACTTCTCATTCCACCCTATCGCTTCGAGACGAGTCCGAGAGCATGTCCCCAGCCTCTCCGTCTACCAGCGTGCACACCTCCACCACGACCAGCGTCCGTTCCTCCCGCAAGCGCGGCCTCCCAAGCGAGTGCCATCCTCCCCGCAGCAAACGCAAGCGGCCCACCGACCTCGACGGCCCCTCCCCCCCCTGCCCAGGCGACGATGAGACCGACCCCGACGAGCCGACATCGGGCGAAAAGAAGCGGCTGAACGAGAAGCAGAACCGCCGCGAGCTGACAGACGCCATCGGCGGCATCCAGACCACGCTGCTCGAGCAGGGCGTCCAGTTCGACATCGAGTCGCTCCAGAACCACAACCAGCGCACCAGCGGCCTACGGTTCAAGAAGGTCGAGACCCTCACCCGCGCCCACAAGGCGATCATCCAGGGCAGTCGGCTGGCGGAGGCGATCGAGGGGTTGAAAGATCAGGGGGACGCGAAGGGGGGCAAGGGGCCGTCGACGCTACAGAGGCAGGCGTCATGGATGAGCGAGGAGCATGTCGATGACTTGATTCGGGTCATGCGAAGTCTGGCTGGGAAGACGCCGTCCGATTGATATATCACCTATCTTGCACCGGTGTTCATAATGTCTCTTTTGTCTCCAAGCGAAGAACGATCCGACGCTCGGTACACCCATTCACCGTCCTTACATATCATGACCACTCCCCATTCCTTCATCTGCAGCAATATATCGCATGTATCCTTTAAACTAATGGGTGGCTATCTCTCGGTACGGGAACCTGGTTCGCAAAGCTATTGAGCGTTGGGACTTGTCTATTTTGGTTTTTTGCGGCTTGTATTAGCACCCAGCGGCGTCAAAAAGAAACGACGACTTGCAGGTTCATCCGGGAACCCGGATCCGAACTGTTTCGGTAAACTAGGTATCTAAATATAACGTAATTTTATACACTTCGCAATGTGCTTGTCCCTGTTCCTTAATCCTTTGCTGGAAGGATGGAGGGATCAGTGGCCGATATGCTAATGTATCTTCTGTTTATTATGTCGCCCCTGGGGAGTCCCAATCTCGTTGGATATGTAAACTGACTTGTGATTGCCTCTTTTGGACTAGAGTAGCGTTCCCGTTCGGGGTTAGTTCGCTTGGCCCTTTTTAACCCCTTCCAAAACTTTCAGGAAACATAAATACTTCTATCTTCTCTTATTCCTGACACACTTGGAGCTTGAAACAAAGCTCCAGGTGTGCCTTAGCACAGTTCCAGTGGAATGCCATCCCTTGCGGGAATGCACACTTGACAAGTACCAGAGGCAGGTCATAATTTGTGATGTCGTCTGGAGAACCGCCCGAGAGGGATTTACTAGCTTTTTTATATGTGAGGTTTGGCTCGCTAATCTAATCATCGCTCAATCATTTAGAATGCAGCCCAACAGCTACTTTACGTCGCCGTAATCTTCGTTAAGTATTCTGCATTTGGAAGTCTATGGATAGCAGGGTATCGTTGTTGCTGTCGCTATCGCCGTTAATCTTTCCAGAGACCACTGAGACTAACCGTCTTTGACTACATTTTTCATCGTCAAAAATTTGGGCACCAGAAGCTTCTGATCGATATCAAGTTACGGTCAAGTCTCGTGCATGTCGATAGTGGCGGAAAATTAAAGATTAGTACGGATAAAGTATCATTCTATACAAATGCAAGGCGTGCGGCTTTTAGAAAGATAAGTACAAACTGGTAATCATTTTCAAAGTTCCCGTCAGTGATATAAACACCAGCCCACCAGGTGGGGTCGTGGGAAACCAAGATCAAACAAGAGGAGATCGAAAAGTAGTTCAGACGTAAGTAGTCCAACCTTGTTAACTCGTCTTCTATATCACGTATGTCGGATTGTCATGCCTCCATCCACTGGTATTGTTGTACCATTCAGATATGACGAGGCAGGTAGGCAAATATTTACAGTCACTGTGAATAGCGCTAGATTAGAGAGTGATCGCAGTGGAGGGAACCATTCTTACTTTGGGCAACTTCTTCAGGATCGGCATAGCGTCGCATCGGTACTCTCCGCTTGGCATATGACTCTTTAAGTTCAGGCGAGATTCGTGCAGTCATATCGGTCTGTGTCAACAAGTCTCGTTAACGTTTTTTTTCTCACTCAGTACAAGCGCTCTCCTTACAATGATTGCACCTGGGCAGATTGTATTCACCTGCGAAGTATTATAAGCATCAGATTACTCTCTCATTATCCTATACGGAACATTGATACAACTTACTGTGATGTTCTGGTATTTGCCGAGCTCGACAGCAAAGGATCGAGTCAACCCTGTCACCGCGGACTTGGTTGCACTATATGCAGCATTCCCTGGCCCTGTGACAAAATGTTCCGTACTCGCAATATTGACGATTCGCGCTGCGTCGCTCTTCAATAAAGCCGGCACGCATGCTCGAATAAAAATCACGAGAGCTGTGAGATTGATATCGACGGTCTTGTCCCAGCGAGTCTCAAATGATCCATCTTCGTCGAACGCCCCTCCACCGACAGAGATGCCAGCATTATTGACAAGGATCTGTAGGTTGGACCATATTATTAGACTAAATCGCAAAGAGAAGGGAAGGCAGTACGCACGTCAAGGCCACCGAATACCTCAATGACCTCTTTGCAAACTTGCTTGACCCTACTACGATCTGCCACATCGCAAACCCAGCCTTTTGCACATGTAGGATGAACAGCGTTGATCTCATCAACCACGGCCTTCACTCTACCTTCGTCCAAATCCAGGACCGCAACTTGTACGCCTTCATCAGCGAGTACTTTGGCAGTCTCTCTTCCCATTCCCGATCCCGCTCCAGTCACGATAGCTTTTCTGCCTCGAAGTGACCGCGATAGCTTGGTCAATCTTCCTGCCGGAGCTTTCACATCGGACAGATGAGATCTGAGTATGTCTATTCTGTTGAGCGCCTTTTGCGCATATTTATCTGATGGTTTGGACATGGTTATAGCGTGTATGAAGATAGCGGAAGATGTAGAAACGAGATGGAGGCCTTAATGTGTAGAGGTGTGATAGGCGTGGCATTGGTTACGGTAGTTAAAGGACCTCGGTAAGCTTGAAATGTCCTGAGGGGTGCAGTTCCAGAGCCTAAGTCCATATATCAACAATGCTAACAAGCCGAGATATTTCGTAGTGTAAGAAGAGGATTCATGTTATTAAAGTATGACTTACAACAAGGGTGGAGTCGTTTTAACGGTGGTCAAAATACTCTATATGTACTTCGGAGGTACGGCAGCGATCATAACAACTGTGAAGGCAACTAAATAACCCGGAGATCTTGATAATCAGCCTACCTATTATCTAATATGAGTTTTGATTCAACATACCCTCCAAACCAACAGCTTTTATGACAGTAACGCTGGCATACGTAATACCAATCAGCTATGTGCTGTTCGAGAATATGGCCTAGTTCATAGATATTCGAAACACACATCATGTCGACACCTTCGATGTCCTCTTAGGCATCAAACGAAGGAGGTGTCTTAAGCTAGCCGGTGCGCCCTACAACATAATGTAGCATATTACGACCAGCTTTACACAGCAGTGCATAAAGTGCACTCTCACCATGAGAAAGCATCAACCTCCAGCTCCACTATCGTCTTCTCATGGCGTCCTAAACTGGCAACAATCGCACGTACATCATCACACAGTGAACCCGGCCCACACACAACAACACCAACCTTCTTGTACCCAGCCGCGACCTCATGCCTTAGCAACGAATCAATATCCAACCGCTCGCCAATGCGGATCTCCTTGTCTGCAACACTAGCCAGCACGGTGTCCAGATCGCGCACGATAGGCTCGTCCGCTTGCTTAACGCCCCATGCAATCTTGACGTTGACGTGCGCGTGCAGGAAACTCAGCAGCCCGGTGATGCCGATGCCGCCACCGATAAGGACCAATCTATCACAGCTCAGCACGCCCTCGGTGGGGTTGTTCGGGTATGGGCCATCGAGAAGGGTGGGCAAGCTAGCGTCGCTCTGCAGGCTCCTGGTCATGCCGGTGGATCGGCGCACGTAGATGGTGATTCCGGCCGTGGTGCGCAGATCGCAGGAAACGGGTTTGACCTGGACCTTGACGTCCTGCTTGGCGTGCTGGTGGGGGGAGTCACCATGGAGGGAGTTGTTCGCGCTAGGGAGGCGATGCCATGCGGACTGTAATAGTGCCGTGGAGTTGACCGAGAAGGGGTGGTTTTCCCACGGCCGCAATGGGTTGACGGTAGGGAAGTAGGCGTAGCCATAGTAACCGGGCTTGCCGTTGAATCGAATCCCAGGAATATCGACGCGGACGTGGTTTGCGCCAATGTCAGTGACGGTAGCTCGTTTAACGCCGTTCTTAACGATATGATAGACACGCGCAAGACGGTCGAAGGCCCAGACGGCGAAGGCGGCGTACAACCAATACTCGTGGGAGCCGGGTTGGCCGAAGCGCAGAACAAGATGGTACCAGCTTCCGACAACGGTAAAGACGGCCATAATAATGTGGCCGATAAGGAAGATCTCGTAGCTCCAGCGGCGTATCCAGAGGAGGCTAAAGACTAGCATAGCACAGCAAAAAACAGTGCCGACGATTCCCCAGAGCCAGTAGGGCTCCTTTACGTCCTTTGCATACGTCCCGGTTTGAACCCTGGCTGCCCAAAGCAAAATTGAATGAAGGACAGTCTGGACAACAAAGAGTCGCGCGACCCAACGATGAAGGAGGAGATAGGTCGAGTGTGACCAATTAGAGAGCCAGAGGAGAATATTGTTTCGTCCGGCGAAGAGAATAGTCAGAGGAAGGAGGGCAAACGCAATTTCGCCAGTGCGATATCCGACATAGGCCAGAATTTCTCCGCGCCAGTTATAGCCCCATGGATGTTTGCCGAGATTCAGAGGAGCGAGTAATCGATAATTCGTGCAGGTTAGGACGACATTGAGGATGATAAACATGGCAATGTACCAAAATTGCCCCAGGGTCGGTACGTTCCCAAGGAGCCAGGGAAGTGGACGAACCTGATAGCGTCCGATGATTGAAGGGTACACCAGGTAAGGATTGAGCTTCTCGATAATTGCTTCTATAATGGGAGTTTTGGAGAGGATGGTCGTGACGATGGGAGTGCCAAAGCCGACAACCAATAGTATGATTCTAACCCAGGTCGGTGACGGCTGTGAACACGGAAACATGTACTTACGAGTACTTGTAGAGGTAGTGTGAATTTTGCTCCTGGATTTCAATCCAATTGACTTGAATATTGTAGTTGCTTTGTGGTACCAACATGGTGGTGTTGATGGTGCGACCGGATGCCCAGGTGATTTTTGGTGTACCGCGGATGTTTCCAAGTGTTGTATTGTAGGTCCATTTTGGGGGAGTTTTGAAATCTCCGGCGACTTGGGCGAACCAGTACTTCTCGATCTCCGCGTTGGAGACCTTGCATCGTGACTTGATACAATAAGCCAAAGTAGTCAAGAAACTAGTGTCCGCAGCCCGACAGGGTGCAGTCGTCACGGGGCCAGGGGCAGCGCCATGACTATGACCACCAGCATCCATGGCATGTCCCGATGGCATGGTACAGGTCAGGTTGGCCGAGCCGATGACAGCGCGACAGGCGAAAGCGCAATATGGTGTTGACCAAGGCTGGGTGATGCCGTCCATGCCGGCGAAAACGGTGCCGGCGAGGCATAAAGGCCTGAAGAAAGAAGACAGCTTCATGGTAAATTGGTAATGGATGCGGCTGGTGTAACTTGTGACTCGAGTTTGAGGGAATGAATGAAGTTTAATGCAACGGGAGGGATTAGTCTTTCTCATATACACCCGATCGCGTGTCCGAACGCCCATTTTGTAAATGCGAGAAGCGTAACCTTGATTTGCGCTTAATCTGGTTTGGCCAGAGCGGTGGGCTTTCCATTTTCCAATGAACATGCACATCAGGACGGGATTTGCATGGCTGGGTTGGCATAAACTACTCGCTCAGCATCCACCATCAGCCAGTGACAGACATGGACAGTCGAATTCATTTGCGCCTCGCGAGCATGGCACTTGAGCAAGTTTCTGCATTAGGCCAATGGTCCTCTAGGTTAGCTGCCCTTCCCCAACCGAGTTCTGGCTAGATAGCTCTTGAACCTTGACTCTCCGTAGGGCACCGGTGGAGCAAGAGAAAGAAAGAGGGCGTGATAAACTCCATACGAAAGGATTGAGGTCCAAACAAGCATAAGCTACCAATAGTTTCGGTTTGTTGAACGGAAGTATCGCGCTGTTGTAGAATGTCTACAACATGGATGAGACGGGGATCATTTTAAGTATGCTCGGTTCCCCCCAAGTCCGCGTAGGTATCAACTATTATAGACTGTAAGAAGTAAGAAGTAAGAACACAGGTTAGCCGTTAGATAAAAGAGGCTACCATATATTAGTAGATATTGGAGGATTCAGGTCACGTGATACATATGCATCCATGTATCCCAACGGTCGCTGCCTTCACCGAGTTCTGTCGCTCTCAAGGAAGTGTCTAAGTCTTCGTCTCAAGCCAGAAATAGTATAGATTCTATCAATAAAGTATCGCTGCTCCGTAGTTACTCTCTTGCTACTCGCCCGCTCATATCACGCTACTCCCCCATTGAAGGACGACGTGCGAACTTATAGAGGCGCACGGGTGTCAAGTGTACGATGGTGACTGCAATCGAGTGCATTTCCGCTGATTCTAGGCCTCTCCCTCCAATTCAATAGCACATCTAGAATCGCTGGGATTCCGAGGTCTGGCCTGGATCTAATCCAACTATTTGTGTTGCTATTTACTTGCTGTACTCCGCCATTGCCCTTGGCAAATTGGCATCCCCGCAGGGAGGGCGAGCAACGGCCTGGCAGCGATGAGAAAACCCTCTCAAATCCACGCACCAGCGCCCTATACCACTGGGCACTGAAGCCTGAAAGCTTTGGGATTTGCAAGCTGATAAAGTAATAAGATCCCTAGTTACCTGTAGAGCAACCCTATTAGTTCCTGAAGGTTTATGAACATGGGACCCTGGTGGTCGTGGTGAAGTCGAGAGTCGAGACAGTTGACTCCATGCGTTCGCCTTGTCAAGCACATATCAATCACTTCTTCACGGATGGATACATACTCGTACATGATCATCCGTAATACATCCATACGTGGTATATCACCGCTGAGTGCAGGAACCGATGAACGATGGTGGATCAGCGCCGATCGCGTTTCCCTCTTTTCCAGACCAGGGGATCCTTGATCAGCCGCTGCACCAATGACCAAGTCCAACATCATCCACATAACCAGTGAAACCACACGCCTAACACCCTGATAAGGTCTAGACAATTGATATCCCTTCAAGCTTCATAGCACCTTATCCGCCTTCACGTCAATAGTTTACCATTTCGACCGCCACATTCTTCGCGTCAAGTACCGAATCCGAACCATCATTGGCCTAACGTGGAGTCGGCTTGAATCGCTGTGAGTTGCGACGCGCCGGCTCCCAACCATGCTTCTCCCGACACATGGAGGCACTGGAGGGACATGGAAAGCTGCGAAGAGCCAGCTTCTTCCCACGAGAGCAATATGGAGCTGCTTCTCACGCTCGCGAATCCTCGGATCTGTCCTTGGGGGGGTGGTAATATTTCTGCTATGGCGTTTCTTCGGTGGACCATCGAAGGATATGTCCAGGTTTGCCTAATATCAGCTTTGATGTCATGCGCAGCGAGGCTAATTCATTCTTAGATTCTACTGTTCCGGCCCCTCCAAGCCCCCAACGGAGATGACCGCCCAGGAGCAGGCGAGATGGGCGTCGCACATTAATACTCCGGTCCTATTCAACTACCACAAGCCCATCACCGTCAACTCCACCACCATCGAACCCGTCGACCTGAACCCCGTCACCTCAACCCCACAAGCCGTCTCCAAGGGCGAGCGCGTCCTCATCCTCACCCCTCTCCGCGATGCCGCTCGCTTCCTCCCTCGATACTTCGACCTCCTCTCCGTCCTCACATACCCCCACCACCTCGCCGACCTAGCGTTCCTGGTGGGCGACTGCACCGACGACACTATGGGCGTCCTCGCCGCGGAACTGGACCGCATCCAATCCAGCCCGCAGGAAGGCATCCCGTTCCGTAGCGTCTCCATCGTCCAGAAGGACTTCGGCGGCCCGCGTCTCAGCCAGGCGGTGGACGATCGGCATGCGTTCGAGATCCAGGCGCCGCGGCGGAAGGCCATGGCGCGCGCACGGAATTATCTGCTGTCCGCGTCGCTGCGCCCAGACCATTCGTGGGTGTACTGGCGCGATGTCGATATTTATGATATTTCGCCGACGATCATCGAGGATTTGGTGTCGCACGATAAGGATATTGTGGTGCCGAATGTCTGGTTCCATCGGTACGAGGAGGTGAATGGAAAACTGACGGACATTGAAGGGAGATGTATGTGTCTCCCTATCGCTTATTGCCGCCCTTGCTGATAAGGTAACAATACAGTCGATTACAACTCGTGGCAGGAGTCGGCCAAAGGACTGAAACTAGCGGCAGGGCTTGACAAGGATGTTGTTATTGCAGAAGGTAACAGAATCCGTTCTTCTACTGGAATGACATACTCATCGTTTTCTAGGATATAAGGAGTTCAGCACAGGTCGGACGCATATGACGAAAATGGGAGATTGGCGCGACCCCGACCGGCACAAGGAGATCCCGTTGGACGGGATCGGGGGCGTCTCGATCGTGGTGAAAGCCGATGTGCATCGCTCAGGTATGTGACCTCGAACCCACTCCAGCGCGTATCCTGACCCTGTGTAAGGAATCAACTTCCCCTGCTACGCCTTCGAGAACCAGGCCGAGACGGAAGGGTTCGCGAAAATGGCGAAACGCGCTGGTTACTCCGTGGTTGGGCTGCCGAACTATATCGTCTGGCATATCGACACCGACGAGAAGCCTGGGAACGCTTGATCGTCCGTGATGGTTAGTTTACGATGGGCATGTTTGCGATGCTCACTCAAGGGATCCATGTTTAAACGGAAAATGTCCGGACCTACGGAAGCGTTTTGGGTATTTTCGTTGCGATGGCCGTCGTCGCATCGCATACACCTGACACCTGAGTCTGGACTATGATAATGATGGCGTTTCAATCCTCTTACACGTCCGGCGAAAATGGCTATCATTAACTATAGATGGAGATACCGATACAGGGAATTGTACAACAGATGGAAGTATGGCCCAAAGATTTCGAGGCGGGTTGGTCGAGCTCTGGAAAACTTGACGGAGTCAGGGGTGTTTCTGTTCATTGACTTTTGTTCTTGAACGGGAAGATGGGACCGACTGGATGCCTTCCACTAAGTTAATAGTTTCATTGGAATATCTATAGTGATAGACAAACAAATATGTTCGATAAAAGACCTTCATATTGTAGTTCTTGAATGATGGTGACTACAAGGGGCCTCCGGGGGGGAAGAAATTGAGTTACGTTTCTTGGCATTCCCCTAAGCACAGTTCCCACGATCTTAACCAGAACGCGGCGGAGAATTCACTAAAACAGACCTCTAGTAGTTGCTTAATTAGGAAAAGAGTATACTTTTTGGTATTATGTTGTTTTTGAGCGAATTGGGCCTGTCTGTAATGGTGGTGATGGTTGGGGGAATGCCAAGAAACGTAACTCAATTTCTTCCCCCCCCAAGCCCCCGTAGGGAGTAAATCCATAATCACGTGAAGCATGTGGCGCCGTACCAGACGGACTCGATGCTGGAGCTCGTAGGATTCAGACGTCCATAATTAATACAGTAAATTTCCTCCCAGCATAAACTAATAAGTACACTTGAGCTTCTCCGACAACGTGCATTCCGATTCCTATTTTTGCGACAGTCTTTACATATCACGGGCCCAGATGGCGTCCAGCGAGAAGAGCTCCGCTCCCAAGATCCCCGGCGGAGGGCTCTCACTCTATGCGCATTTACTAGATCCAAAATCCAAGGAAGAGGGGGGAGGAGGGTCCGGCGTCATATCGCGCGGTCCAGTCATTTTCAAGAAAGATGAACAGACGGAGGAAGAGGCGCTAGAAGCCGCGAAGAAGCAGAACATTGCCGGTACCGAGTCTTTGATCCCCTAGGTCACCACGTTTGTGAAAGGCAATTGCAAATGGCTCACTGTTTTCTGGGGATTGTTCCCGTTGCAATCCAGCAGCCGCTCTCCGTTTTCAACCGATGAGAAGACCACAAGTACAGAAGGCCAAAGTGAAGCCCGCATTCCCCAAAGTTCCGACGGCGCCTGCGCAGGCGACCGCGGCGCAGGCGTCGAGCGATGGCCCTGCTGCACCCGCGATACCTCGAAGCACCCTGGCGGATTGGGCCGGGGAGGAGGAGGACGACGATTACGCATACGTCGAGAAAAAGCAGCAGCAGCGGAAGAAGAAGCGAAAGAAGAACAAGCACGGCGACGCGCCTCTCGCGCAGAACTGGGACGACATCTACGATCCGATGCGGCCGAACAACTATCAGGAGTACAGGAAGAGCGACGAGCAGTACCGCGCGATTTCGGAGTGGAAGCAGAGGCTTCATGCGCACCAGCTGGCGCGGCGGCGATCGGCATCTGCGTCTAGCGATGAGGGGACGTTCAATCGCAATGGTATGTATAGCCAGACACGGAGTCAAGGAGTCAAGAAGTCGCTAATCATCCGCCAGCCCGGTTCGCCCCCCCTTCTAACTACAACTTCGCGCCGCCGCCGAACCTCGACGCTACCGCCGACGAAACTATGGGAGGCACAAGTCTGGCAACTGGCGACGATGCTTACCTTCGACGTATGCGCTTGAGCGGCGTAGGGACCGAGGCGGGCGACGAGATATCGATTTCACAGCCGACACTCGGTCAACAGAACCAAGTACCGGATATACCGCCGCCACCTTCAAGTACCTCACCCCTACCCCCGCCGCCTCCCTCCGCACCTTCCGGCCCACCCCCCGAGCCAAACACCGCCGGCGCGATCATCGCGCGTGCCCCCGTCCGCTACAACCTCCCCCTACCCCCCTCAAACGTCCCCTCCACCGATGCAGAACTACAAGCGGCGATCAACGCAAATGACGAGCTAGACGACGCGCCCCCCTCGCCGTCCGAGGAACCGCCCGCCCGCTCGAACCGGCCGGGCCAAGCGGGCTTCGCGGAGCGCCTGCTGCGAAAGCAGGGCTGGGCGCCAGGGCAGGGGCTCGGCGCGGAGGGGACAGGGATCACAAAGGCGCTGCACGTCAAGGTGGAGAAGCGCAAGGTCGCGCGGACGGATGAGGAGGGGGTGGTGTCGGTGTCGTCGTCGAGTAGGGGGAAGATCATCGGGGGGAAGAAGGGAAAGGCGGCGAAAGAGGAGGAGAGCGAGTTTGGGAAGCTGAGTGAGGTGGTGCGGTTGGATGGGATGCTGGCGGGGATGAGCCGAGAGGCCATTGTAGCGGAAGAGGCGGAGGGGATGCTGGGCGAGATTGGAGAGGAGTGCGGGGCGAAGTACGGTCGAGTCGAGCGTGTGTTCGTTGACAAGGATGGACTCGACGAGAGCGGTGGGATGGGAGCACCGGTGTTCGTGAAATTCACGGCGCCGTTGAGCGCCTTGCGGGTAAGCGTTCATCTCCGATGCGCATTCCGGAAATCCAGCTAATTTGATCGTAGGCTGTAAACGCGCTCGAAGGGCGGATCTTTAATGGAAACAAGATCAAAGCTCGGTTCTTTGACGTGGTCGATTTCGAGAAGGGCAAGTATTCGTGAACCGGATCAGGGGGTTTGCGCTCGACTGATTCTCGCCAAATGCTTTCACAGCTGGCAGGCACTTCTCATCGGACTGATCTGTTCTAATTCCATACCCCACGTTAATTTTATGCATGTACATCATATCCGTGCCCTTCATCGTTAAGGTGAATACCGCTCAGGCAGCGCTCCGCTATGATCAAAGTGTCCAAATATTGACCCTCAACTTGATACTCCACCATGTGCTTTTGATAATTTGACAATGCCAGGCCAGAAAATCCCGTCGCCGTCCAAAAACCAGCTCCCCCGAATGCCCTACCTATGTCAACCGATTCCGAGCGGCAGATACAGCCGTGTATTGCTCCGTCCATAATCCCCCCTTGCCTTTGCCGTGAGCAGCCGCTTCTGAATCTTCGCACCCATCGCCTGCGTCCGGAACGCCAAATCCTTGTACTCCGGCGTCCCACTCCCGTTAGGCTTCGAACCCATCTGCATCAAATCCTCGTGCATCGCCGCCTGCTTCTCCCGCATCTCCATCCAGTCGCCCAGCGTCGTGGCGTTCTGGAAACACACTGCGAAGCCGTCGCACGCGCAGGTGAACACGTCGGGGCAATGCTCGCCTTCGCCGAGGAACAGATACTGCCACATGTATTCAAACACCCGCGCGACATGCGTGTTCGGCAGAGGCGTCTCTTCCACCCATTGGCGGTAATGCATCCACCGTTCCAGCGACATCGACCGGATCATCGGCCGGGTGACGGCGAACTGCGAGTACGCTGGCGCCGCCAGGCGCGCAGGAAGCGCCGCGTCTCCGTGCAGCTCCCGCCACGCCTTGCGAAACAGAGACTGGTCGATTTCCTGGAAATCGTCTTTGGCCTTCGCGGCGTAGAGGTCGATGTCGGAGGAGAGGGGCGTGGTGGTCGTGTTGAGGTCGATCGAGGAGGCGCCGCAGCCGGGGGCGTGCTCGCATCGCAGCGGTTGGTAGCCCTGCTTCATGACGTGGGCGAGGTTGAGGCGGGCGATGATGGACGAGGTGCTGAATCCGAGGAGGTCGTTCTGGTGCCATGTGGAGGCGTGGGCGTGGACGAAGACGGAGACGTCTGGGAGCTGGTCGTAGTGGTCGATCACGTATTCGAGGAAAGCGATCGGTTCGACGGAGGACCTGTTCGTCGCGACGGAGCGGGCGCCGTCCTGGAGACTTCCATCGAGGCTGTATATGGCCTTATCCAGATCGCGAAAGGTGTGTTCCACCCATTTGATGGACTGCTTGCAACATTGGGAGACTACCAGCGTGGTGCTATATTTGGCCCGTTGGGATGGTTCACGGAGCTTAGCTGCCGGCCTGGTGGAGGAGAAGTTGTACAGGAGGAGCAGGAAGGAGCACACGAAAAAGACACCAGTAAGGACAATGCCTTTCTGTAGTATCATTATGCTATTGGCATATTGACGGGGTGGATCGGAGCGAGAACGTACTTAGGTACGCATATCGCAGCTCTTCAAAGGCGTCTCGCCGAAAGGAGGTAAGGGATGAACACACCACAAACCAGGACCAGGACGGAGAACCGGAAGATTGGGGAAGAATGAGGATGACGTGGAAAGGCCACCAGTCACGTGGGTATCGAATCACCCCTGAATCACCCCCTCAGTCACCCCCTGAATCCCCGACGTCAACCTCATTGGAATTTCTCACTGGATGTTTACCAATGGATACGATAGCGGATTTTCAAAGCAAGGCATGCGTTCACGATAGCATGGTGCAATTGAGGAGATGGTGTCATGGTGGAAATGCTGTTAATACCCAGACCGTAGTGACTCCGCAGCGTTATTGGACATAGACGTTTCATTCCGCACTGGTTCGGACTCATCTCCTGTGTTTAAGTGCTGGGAGTTACATAAAACAGCATCATACAGAAATAAGAGCCGGTATTATTAGGGATGTTATGGATTCATCCTGCTCCTAGTAATACAATCACACGTTCGTAAATCGGAGTCTCCCAGGCACATCCATATGCTGCTCTGTAAGCTTGTCTAGCTTCAACACGTTGAATCGAGAGATATTCAACTCATTTGAAGCTTCCCCTACAGAGGCATTATCTGCGGTATCAAGATTAAGCTGCCTCACTCGCAGCGTGTCAAAGATCGGCGGCCCAATGCTGTTGTTGAGCCACTTATTCTCGGGCCGCGTCTCCATCAGCTGGATCTCGAACCGCAGCACGATCTGCGCGAGGAGCAGCTTCAGCTGGTTGGATGCGAAGAATCGACCTGGGCTTCACGTCGTTAATGTGTTGAATCGGACATTGGACATTCAAGTACATACCAGGCGTGCCGGCCGTGCGAAAATCCCATAAACGTCTCACTGGTCGAGACCATGGCGTGCGGCTTCCCATCGTCGCCTTCGAGGTGCCGAAACGGCTCGAACCTCATGGCATCGTGCCAGAAATCTTCATCATGTTGCGCGGAGTAACTGGTCACGCCGACTTTCATTCCGTAAGGGATATACTCGCCACTGGGCAACGTGATCCCCTCCTTTTTCTTGACCATCTTCATCACGCCGCGAGACAAGAAGCCCCACAGTCGCATACTTTCACGTAGAGTACTGTCAATTCGCGTCATGCTCTGCAGAGCTAGTCGCTGCCACTGCTCGGACTCCGGGCGGGATGAGACCACACCGTGGACTTCGGTGCGCAGGCTACTCTGTATGGCAATGCAATTCGGTGATGATGCAATGTCGAATAATACGTTCGTAATCGTAATGACTGACGACTGGATCGCCGCAAAGGTAAGAACGGTGAGACGTTTCGCGATGAATTCCGGATCGCGACCTCGTATCGACTCCTCGTCGAAGTGGGTATAGGCATCATGAAGCGCCCATTGAATGTAGTCGTTATGCCTGGAGTAATCCGGGTTCTTATACTCGCACGGTCTCGTACCAAACTCGTACTCAATAATCCTAGACTGGATGACTGGAATGATTGCCTTGCGAATTCCGCGGTAATGGTACATGTCGAATGCTTGGATGATAGGGGCGAATATTGGCCGCAAAGATGGAGGTAAAAGGTGCAAGAATGTCGCAACTATGACCACATATCTCGCAAACGTACTGCTCGACTTCGTGTATCCTTCATCTCGACAAAGGGGGAGACCAACGAGCACCCGGTTGGAGATTCTCGCAATGACTTGCAGCAGACTTTGATATAGAGGCACAGCCTTCCATCCGAGAAGGTCCGGTTTAATGGTTGCATGGGAACCCCAGATGTCGTCCAAGCTGGTGGTGATCTCGTCCACGATGTCTGCGGAGTAGCAGTCCAGCCACTTGGTCATCTCCCGATTGATGACTCGCTTGTGGACAGTATCAGAGAGAATGCGGGGGTGCAGCATCGTCCGATCCCCAGCCAGGAATTGCACATTGGTCGCGTTCTGGTCCATGATGTGATCCGGCTGGTTCAGTAGCCACGGCATCTGCGAGTGAGGGATGATAACCTCCGGACCGGTTAAGATATTCGGCAGAATGTATGCTTTGCCGGCTTTGGAGTACTGCAAACGGGTTACTCTAGGGCCACCCCGCTTGGATAAGGAGACTGACCTTTTGGTACCCGTCATTGATCACGTCTTTCATCCTGAAAAAGCTGAGTAGAGTCGACTTTGCACGGGCGAAGGCCCCTTGCTTGCCTTCTGCGCATCCCGCCCAGGGAATGCTGGGTGGGAGCCCATGACGAGAGAACAGCCTTTTGAAGATATAGCTCACGGCAATGGTAATGCAAATAACAGTGACAAGAGCCCAGAGTTGTACAGGAAGACTCATATTTCTAGCCTGAAAGTTCCTTTTGGGATGCAATCGGTATGAATATTCACAATGCTAAGGGAGATGAGAGCATGAACGGAGTATAATCACAAAGGGGATTGGTACATATATGGCACCAGTTTACCAAACCACAAACTGAACTGATCGGATAGTTGTGGCTTGTATTGACATTGAATGGGTGTCTTCAGCAGCCGAACAGGTTTATATTGACAGGCAATGGCTTCAACGCAAGGCTAGGACGGGAGAATGAGATTTGCCAAAGGATAATTGCTTTTGATGTTGGTATCAGGTTGCGTATAGACAAATGCCCATTGCAGGTCAGGAAGCCAATTCAGTGCGAGGTGTATGACTCCACACACCGGACAACCGGCGGAATCCAGCAAGAATATGGACAGGCTTGAAAGAAAACGTCGAAGGACTTGATATGGAAATGAATTAACATTCAGAGAAAACAAATGGCGAAAGATGACAGTTCAGTGACTTCCTCTGTGTCCCACAGATAGCACTGCCTTGGAGGTCAAAGTCAAAGAAACAGGATTGGTAAACCGAGAATAGGAAAGGTGCGTCTAGGAATTCCACATGCTCGTGAATTCTTGCCCATATTGCGGAAGAGCAAAGCATAGCCGGAAACAATGGATACATATCGAGTTAACGCCGGGACTGCAGAAGGTTCTGTATCTAAGTTAGGTTGTCGATTGTTAGAAGACATCCCTGGGGGTTGAGCGCCATTGTTCGGGATGATCCGCGTAAACTAGGAGACCTCCAGTGGAGAAATATTGCCATACTAGATTACTAGTAAGTTCTGGATCTGTATTAGGCAGACGTACAAACCAAGAACAAGTTGTTATCCGTTAGCCCTGGTTAGTGGCGTCGCTACTAAACAATAGAAAACCTCGCTATTCCGCAACACGACGTGGTGCATGCCATCCAACTATCCAAGGCATAGGATGTGATAGGAGTAGAGCTTTGGAAGAATAGCTTGTCCGGCTACCAAATCTTAGCAATCAGTAAGCATGTAGTCCAGTATCCTCCGTGTCGGATACGTTCGCTCACTTGCTGGGACATACGAATCCTTCGACCCGAAAGCCCGGTTGATCCAGGTTACCAATCGAGGTATGTCTGCTCTCGGCAAGTCGACAAGACTCTAAATTCTAATCAATGCCTATACAGGGTCCTTAAGCCCCAGCAAGCCTTCCAATAATGTGAGTATGTGACGAGCCAGCTGAGAGGGAACCATCAACTCATCACTGTTCTACTGCACGCGACGCATGGTGGAAAGTTAGCTTTTCGAGCCGATATCAAGGTAAAAGGACCAGTGACAGCGGGAATGAAGGCAGCTAAAGTTGAAATCTCCGGGCAATAATGGCCGTGCGAGTTTGACATTTTCTTTTATGATTTTGTGAGGATAGTCTTGGTCTCTTGGATGAATCTCAGCCACCTCGCTGCACCAGGTGCCGTTTCTGGCACTAAGACCCGTGCGCCCCATTGTGTCCTCATTAAAAAAGTCTCAACAGAATATATGGGCCTTTAACGAATCGGCAGCGATGTCGATGGATCCATGGCGTTGGGTCATGTTGATCATCCCTATTATTGACTAGCAGAAATATAGTATCATTCCTGGACCTTTGAGTTTTGACAACTTCGTCAATCGCTAGTCATAACTCATGATAGCGATAACTGACCGTGAGTACTAAGTATCTACGCAGTGTGCGACTTTTCCTGTCCGATTGTCAAGGATTGGACTAAGGCATCAAGCATGTGTAACGGATCCATCACTTTGGATTCGATACGGACGGGAATCAACATGTCGTGCGCGGTGCGTTTCCTTATCCCTCGTGGCTTCAGAATAGGGGTTCCACCCAATCACCGTGGAACCTTCGTCTCAACCTTCCATCCCTCGAAGGGTAAAGGGAGGAAAAGCCGAGTGTGGAACACGGCAGGATGTCAGGATCTGACTTCTGATCGGCTCGGACCACCCCTGACGATCGACAGGACACGACTTACGAGTTACGACACATTCACATAGCCCCAGGCCATCCTCCCGTTGTTATTGTATCGCGAATGGCATCAACTGCACAATATCTCCTCCGATTGGACGGTGAAGTATGCATGTTCCTCCTAGCATGGAATCTCTTCCACCTTTCCCGAACCGCTGGAATCAAGCGATGCAGCGATGCAGCGATGCAGCAAAGTTCGATATTGGAGCACGACACCACGGCTCCTGCGTCCGAGGTTCCGAGCTGGATTGCGTGAGGAACTCTCCAGTCTTGCAAAACTCTCCGATGGGCCGGTGAAGCTGTCAAACTTCCCGCTGTGGAGCCGGTGGAGTTATGGAGTGTGGAGTATGGTACGTAGGAACCGTACGATACTCGATATTCAATACTCGATACCAGGAGTCGACACATACGGAGCCGACTCCAGACTGCCAAGTTGGGTGTCACTAGATTTGAGAGCAGCCACAAACGCCATCGGCTTAGTCTCCCATTTGCAGGACATGAGAAAATGACGATCTACAAACACCCCAAACCGCATAGGTATGGTCACTCTCTATATGATTGGCATTTTATATTCGGAATTCCTTAAAGACCAGGTTGTTGACCAATCCTTCTCCTGAATCCTCTTCTGATGATTCTCGGTCCGAGTCCCCAGAAAGATGGAAGCACCGCTGACGTTTCATCCTTTCCGACGGTATGTAAATGGCTCCCTGTCTCAATCCCAGAAATCCATTACCCTATTACTTACGGATATTAGTTTGGTTAATTTTTAAGGTTCCCTACTCCCTAGTCACTCGGCTCACTGCCTAGGATAATTCGGTAGCTTACCCAGTGGAAGGGTGCGCTACTGTACCGTACGCAGTCCTCCCGCGGCTCCACCTAAAGGACGAGCTCGAATAAACTCCAGCGAGTTTGAAATTTGAATGCTTTAAGGCCTGAGCACCGCAAGTACTCCTTACGGAAGACAGGATTTACTGTCTATGCTCAGGTATGTCAAATCATTTGCGCCATTTTCAGAGAAAGCCTTGGCTTAGTGCAACTGCTCCACGGTGTGTCCAACGACAGTGGCTTCCAATGATATTCGGATAGACGGCTTATCGAACTCCCGGATCCACACTATTGTTTCTCAGACCCGAACATGGCCTGATTATTTGGAACAGTATGGAAACTGTTCACTACAGCCTACGGGATATCAAGTAAGGGATATTGTTACCTGTTAGACAACGGAACTAAGGCAGCTGAACTACTCCGCACTTCGGCTCGACTAGAGCTAGCTTCCTGTGGTTGAGTGAGCCTCCTCCAGTATTTCGCTGACTTCCCGTTTCTTGGGTACATTCTCTCTCTATATAAGAAGCCTTTCTTGCAGCTTGTTTTACTGCTATTCATTTGTATTCTTATATAGTCCATGTTCCTGGCGTAAAATTCTTGATTTCCTTCTTGTATCGTCCACCGATTTCCTAAGTCCCCTTTCCGCTTCGGTGAATATCTCAGTTTTCAGTCGCACAAATCTAGGGATACTAGTCTTGTACAATATACCTGCAATCATGCGCTTCTTCCCAAGTCTTGCAATAGCTGCCCTTGTCGGCACCTCATTCGCGGCGACGCCACAATGCCCTGGCGGAACCGGCGGCGGCTATACACTGTACTGCTGCACAGCGACCCTCGACGGTGGTAATGCCATTGTCAAGAAATTGGCCGCGGCAGTCAACTATCCTCTGAACGAGGACACCGTGAACTGTATCCTGCGTAAGGGGTTTCGACACATCCCTAAGACGAGCACACTGCTGACCGAATCATCAGCGAGCCCTGGATTGCTCGACCTCTTCGCACCCACTCCGCCGGAAGAATGTCGCGGTGGACTCCAGTGCTGCAAAGTACCGGTCATAGAACTCGTAAGTTTTTCGTAGTGACGAGGCTCATGGGTTCCGAATGCTTATACTTATCGTAGCCTACGATCGCTGCTTTGTACTGCCAACCCCCAGTGTGGGTTTAGTTCGTACTGAAACAGGAATCAGTGCTCCCGTTTCGGAGCCTCGATCTCTTTAGAACCCAAAGGAAATGTGGTGGTGGCAAGGCACGATCCTTGAACTGCGCGCTTTCCGGGGGATAACGCTAGAGGGAAGCTGTTCTACGACCTCGTTCTACTGTATCGGCGTCATTCGTTTGTTAGATACAGCTGGAGGAAATGGATACGACAAGGGATGCGCTGGGCCTTGATCTCTCCCGTTGATATACCGATGTACCCTGGGGTCAAAGATGTCGCCAAGTCAGATCGAGTTTGGTGTGAAGTCTTGCTGAACGATCCTGCTTTTCATGAACACCATACCATGCATGATGTTGCTAACGAACCGAGTTCCGCATTGGTTTGGAAACGATGTACTCGGTGGAGTGGCCAACACGCCATTTGTTGATTTGGCGAATATACATTGTATTGCTAGAGTCATCTCGATATCGGCGTCATATTTTCATTGACAAATTTCCATAATCCTAACGTGCCTTCCTTCGTCACGATTGAAGTGGAAAGTATAAGTATAGCGTCTCAAAATTCGCCGTGATCCCCTGAGCTCGCGATCATCGAGGACTGTCGGCAACCTACCAAACAATACGTCAGGAAATTCCGCCACTGTAATCCTGACGAGACACGCGAACTAGCTCTTGAGGGCTGGGAACAGATTAATCAGGAATGGATCAATAAACGAGTCCTGTCTATACCTGATCGGTTGCGAAAAGTAATCGAGGCGGAGGGACAGCTGATTTGCTTTGGCGGCGGAATAGCAGGTTAACAGCCGCATCTCTTTCTGTATATAACTATTTATAAGTGTCAATAACCTCGCTTTTTAATTTGACGTGATTTGAACGCGTAGTTGTTGAGATATCCTACTTTGTATGCGAATATGTATGTTGTGGCAGCGCCCAGCCAATATGAGTCCAGCTAATATTGTCCACCACGTGCTTGGCTAGCTTTCCCTTCTCTTCCTCTCTTCTCTAGCTTTGTAATAAATGGAAGTGGTACGGAATACTTGCAGGCCTTGCAGTCAAACCGTCTCAGGAGCTAGGCGTGAAATAGAATCGCGATACGTTCCGTGCGCCCACTATAGGGGTAGCTAGGTGAGTTCTGAGAACGCGTCGCGGTCTAGAGGACCATACTATAGTTAAAGTAAGTAGTAACTAACGTAATCCACCAGTGCGCTAACTAGTAGTATCGTAGATTCGTAGTAGTAGATCCGTTACACTCGTTGCGATGATCCTTCGTATTGAGAATGAGTATACATTAATTATAAGGATTCCTGGCCCTCTCAGAACTTCCCTGGGGTATCGTCCTAGATGTCCTACTCCTTATATCCCTGTGGATTCATGTCTTATAAGAACAGTCCACCTTACACGTTTCAAGAATCCAAAACGAACTTCCTCTTCTGGATGTACCCCTTAAACGTAGCGACCAAGCGAAAATTGAAAACATAGCCCCCCCATATGCGCCAGTTTTAGCCTCCGTCATACATCTTGTGGTGTTGATCGTCGTTCTGCTGTGACCGTCGCGTATGCAAAGGGTACGTCGTCATCGCTGGATTGGCTGTGGAGGATCGTAACTTTCCGGTCGACCTGTATCTGTTTTGAGGACCGCAAGGTTTGCATGTTGTAGGTCAGGCTGCCATCATGAACACCACTACGAGTTCCATGGAAATATTCAGACTGTCCTTTCGTAGCGGAGCGGGTGATGCTGCCACCCAAGGCACGGTAGGCTTTTTCCATCAATGACTTCAAGCACGGAATGCAGGCTGCGATGATGCCGACGAACATTTCCGCAAATCTGCGTCACAGGTTAGTTCCATGAATCGAGAGATGAAGGCGGCAAGGCACCATACGCCCAAATGCTGAGATCAGCGCTATCGAATGTCGGATCATGGGAATTCAGGACTAGTCGGAGCATGGCGAGCTTGACAACACCGCATACGCCTGCAATCAAGCCCAGTCCCAGAAGGAGAGCCAGGACAACTTTTTCGCGCAGTGGTCGATTGATCTTCCAGATAAATGCAAGGGGAAGAAGCGCGCATATAAAGTCGGTCAAGACGAAGAGAGCTATAATAATCAGTATAAAGGTCTTGAGGGGTGACTGGGGTCGCTGACAGGAGACGCCGTAGTTTACGTGAAGTACTCTTTCCGGAGTCCAGCAATTCGTTTGTTGGAGCATTGGATTCCAGTTCGCCGATATTGGATTGCATTGAACTAGTTGAGTCACCATAATCGCAATCGTGGTTAAGGTTATAAGAATGATCAAGCCTCCAACTCCCCATTTCCACTTGGGCGTCTGCTTGATCCGAAGTAGCATGAAGAGAATGGATATTTTTACCATTGCAACTGTCCAAACCCAAAGAGGAGAAATCATGAAAGAGAGCTTAAGAATCATCATAATCTCCTTCAATTCTAACTGTGATACATGCAGCCCATCTAACAGCGTGTACAGTCTGAGGAGGATCCCGTACCCGGCAGTGGCAAGCGCCTTAATCACATTAGTACTCGGTCGTCGCAATCCAGTTTGTACGGTAGGCTTACCATTGCAATTGAGATTGTAAAATCATCGAGTCCAAGTTTTTGGTACGACCGCCATCGCGCGTATATTCGGGTGGAATAGACAGTCAGGGCCAAGGCCAACATCGTAGTGGTTGATGCTACGACTTTTGGCCCAATCAACGTCGGTCGGGACTCATTGGAATGTGTATCCCCTGGAGGTGGTGCGCCTGATCCTTCAAAAAGTACTGACATTGTCACGATCGCAAGTCATCGATTTAAGTAAATCGAAGCAACTCGATCCAGCAGGCTCGCACTGGTCCCCAACCAGGCAAATGATCAAAGGAAACCGGAAGTACCTTTCCGTAAGGGTTATCAGGGTAGAGACCACAGTATATACATCGGCCGTGGGCCTTGAAACCGGGTGGTCCTGCAAACCCTAATTCCGTGCAGTCAGGATCCCAAAGCGGCGTAGCCGAACCCTATTGCGCCATGATTATGCAGTCTGGGGCACAGAGATGCGCCATGATTAGAGTATGCAGTCTGGGGCACAGAGATGCGCCGAGACACTATTGGCAGTGGCTGGTTAAAAAACTTTAAAAATTCTGTTAGTTATCCGGTGCTGAGAGATCTAGATTTCCTGAACTGCCCTTAGCGATCCGATGTGGAGATGATTCGAGATCGAATTGAGGCATCGCGCAAAGCTATCGGATTGTGAAGACCTTTCAAACCAGCAACAAGATGCCGATGATTAACAATGGCAACATGGATTATGCTGTACAGACAGCGAGGAAGAGATCTACCATACAACATTGCTTGGGACGCCTTCCCAGTTCCCACCTTCCCCAGCTGACTCCGGAATCCGGATTGTTGATGGGATGTCAAGTTCTGGGGATGTGTAAAGTGGGAAAACTGAGGACTTTACCGTAAAATAGCCTTAGATTTCTGGAAAAGTTTTTTTTATCTTACATGACGGTATAATACGCTAGGCTTGAATAGGTTAGTGTGCCTTCCAAAAAGATAATAAACTAGCTATTCATAGCTAGCTTTCAAAAAAGTTCAGAAAGTTCAGAAATTACAATCTAAAAGAAGCAATCACATACTAAATTAGGCTTCGTTTGGTAAAGTGGGTCGGTAAAGTGGGTCGGTAAAGTGATAATCTATAATACCGCCAAGACCCGTAATTACGGGCGATCTATCTTTCATACATCTTACATTACACATCCCTAGGATGATGGACATCATGATGTCCATCATCCACGTGGAAATTATGGAATTCAGCACTCGGTTTCCGATTCAACCGAAGGAAAGTGGGTATCATTCCCTGTCGTACATCGTACCCCGTACTAAGTGCGGAATACACACCCCACAAGGACTTATTCTTGCGCCCAGGGACTTCCCAAGTCCCAATTCATCCCAAGACCCAAGTATACGTAAACCTAGCCTCATGCGCACTTCCAAGTTCAGCTAATTACTGACTCAAGGGGTTGTCCCAAGGCCATTCATGTTACAAAGTATGTATGTACGTACAGTCAAATCTCGATGGCGCGATCAATTTATCGGTGACGCCGGCATCAGCGATACTCACGCAGTTTCAAAGCAAGGATGCGTATCCATACATGTTAATACGAAGAATAGGCAATGCGGCGCGAAGGCGGCATCAATTCCCGGATCGATACGGTAGACGCGTACGGTGTTTGGCCATTTGGAAAAAAGGTCTGCAGGCTGGCTCATACAGATAACAGACTACTCACGCCACGCGCCCAACATATCCCCTCATATATTGGGCGCTGGACACCCCAAAATGAACCAAGTGATAAGATTTCTATTTGGCGTCCAAAATGGATTAATATACAAATTTGGCAGTAGATCTTTGCAAAACCATCCAATCTAGTATTCTCCCGATTGGATTAATTTCTAATCGCGTTGGGCGGGTTGAATCTCACTTTTTAAGACCTCCCACTACGAGGTCGAAAATGCATCATGAATTAGAAACTCCTCTCATCCACCGAATTCACGCGTTATCGCCACGATTACGATATAGATGCAGAGGTGGTTAGTCTCACGATCCTTACGAGCTTTTTTTGCGTGCTTCCCTCGCCTTTTCCGCCTCTTTCCGGGCAGTTTCCTTCCTCTTTGCCTCCTTGAGTGTTGTCTTAGAGTATCTATTCTCTCCTGCTCACGGTTATCCACGATTGCCCTGCATTGGTCGACCGTAATCATCCCCCCTGAGAAGACCCGTCATTTGTTACCCGCTCTAGCATTAAGTGATCTCATCTTCTTTGCGAGATCTGAGTCGTAGGGATCCTGCATCGCCTTCTTTGCTTCAAGGGACTGAGTCTGGGCACCTCTACACAGCTGATCAATACTCTCGTCCCCTTGGATGAAACTGCCTAATCGCCGTGTAGCTCGCACGGTGGTGGGAGTCTTCAGGCCAGGAGAGGCATCCTGACCCTCCTGTATACTCTGCTCAGGAGGAGGGGTCAACGGTCTCTGTTCAGCCTCTCTTGGTGGTAGGCGGATCTTCTTGAGCACCATCTCAGGATCCCAGGGATGTATTCCAGCCTTCCGGAAACCGCTGCGGATCGTGCCCTCGGTAAGGGCCTGCTGCCTCACTTCTCCTATCCCATCCAGAAACTCCAGCTTAGTGTATGCGGTGATACCCTGGCGGACCGCATACTCATACCGCTTCCCTGGTAATGCTTCATCGGTTGGAAACAGGTAAGGTCGAGAGGCTGAATAATGTGCGTCATATGAGGGGGAAAGGCAATTGGGTAGATATCGTGCTCCCAGCAAAAGTCTACGAAAAGGTTCGTCTGGTGAGATCCATGCCCATCAAGGAAAAGGATCCTCTTTTGCCCTCTCCTACCCCGTCGGTCTGGTATGGCTCTCAAAGTGATGTATCCAATCGAGTGCGAATAGATCGTTACTAAACGCCTTCTCCGTAGCACGAAGAAGTATATCCTTATTGATATTCATCCCATCTTGGACCCATCCTTGAAGGATACATTTACCCTTCATGATAAGAGCGGCAGGAATCTTATGCCCCTTCGCATTCACGGCCTCTACGACTGTAGCCGCTTCACGGTTCTCTGGGACCGCCATTCGGCTATAGTTTTCGTTGGAGACTACGCGAACAAGCACGATTAAGGAGGGGTTGCCTACCCCGATCATAAACCCAGATTCATCCATATTCCAGATATTCTTAGACTCGATATTCTGGTCGTTAATGATAAATTCGACGCTCTCGAACCAGCTCTAGATAGACTCGTAATCCTCTGCCTCTCGTCACTTTAGATCTCGCGTCCTCTGCTTCATGGTCTTGATCCCAGGGTGTCGTTTAAGATACCGCGCAACCCAATGCTGACCTAGAGGGGGAGCGATATACCCCGGCGGTCCACCGTTATATTGATCTAGTGCGAACTCCGCAGCTGCTTTGAGCTGCGCTTTCGTTGGCGGTAGACGGAGTACACCTAACCGTCGTGTATATTGAGCGAGATATTGCTCTGCAGGAGGAGGCAGGCGAAAACAACCATCTCCGGGCCGCCTAGAGCGGGACCCGGTGCCATTGAGGCGGGTGAGGATACGACGGTATAGGGATTGGGCACCAAAATGCCGCGCCGCAGCCGCTGAATTAGGCTGTTCGCCTTTACGGACCGATTGAGCAGCCAATTCCACGCGTTTCTCCTCGAGTAAATATTTAGACATGATGGGTGGTGGTGAGTATTAGGTAGGGCAAAACGGTGATAGAGATTGGTGGTCTTGACTGACGAACTTGAGCAGAGTAGAACACAACGACCCAATGTCGGAAGAATATCAGGAAAAAGACTAATTCCTTCAGAATTGATGGATCTGTTAATTTACTATTAAATTTGTATGGGAACTACAACGGGAGGCGAACTAACGCGAAACGTCGCGTTGGAGATCATTTCTATGTTGGTTGGGGTGTCCAGCGCCCAATATATGAGCGGATATGTTGGGCGCGTGGCGTGAGTAGATGCAAAGGGTGTCGATTCAAAGATACCTGATGCACATTGGGATCAGAGCGGTGAGAATTTCATTATTGCGAAAACTAAAGAAGAAGCAAGAGAGAGATATTCATACACCTGTCCGGCCTCTCAGCGAGGCCCATGTCACCATGTGTGATGTGGGCGCCCTGCAATTGACGTCATTCTCGTCATATGCGAGGTCCTTTACAAGAAGCCAAAGGTTAGGAATTAGGTTAGGAATTAGGATTGATTTGTAGATTCAATCACTGAAATTCTCCCCAGTTACATACTATCTAACAAATTTCACTGTCAAGAGAATCAATCTTTACCAGCAGCATCGTGATCGAACCCGATTACCGAATACGGAGGTCCCTTACTGTCTTGTGGGTCCCATCTTCAGGAACCATCTTGAAATGGACTTTGTTACTGGCGTCATTCGGAATAGACTTGAGGGCGTAGTTGCGTCTGGAATCACTGCCGCTGGTGAGATCGCGGGAGACTCCGTATCAGGATTTGGGAATGTGATCGAGAATGGAGGACGATCAGTGGGCGACGGTGAGCCTTAACTAAACGCCTAGCCTGCTCGAAATAAACAAACTAACTTCCTAAGGTGTGGCCAGGACTTTTGATGGCTGGGGCGGGAGTATCCGAAACTATGGCAGCAGAGCGACAAGTTCAACACCTGCTAGACAGACGTCATCCAAGGTCATTGCAGTGAAGAAGCAAGCCAACAACAGAACGGCCACAACTTCATCACAGGAGAAATTGCTTCCGAGTTCCGCTTCGAAAGCACTTCCGGCTACGAAGCCTTTGAAGACACTGCCTCCGCCAGAGAGCGTAAAGGCTCCCGCAGCCGCGCCTAGAAAGCCGCCAGCGAACAAGAACACGGCACCCTCGAATATAAAGAAACCAGTGGTCGGCAATAGGGTAAGAAAGGGCCAGGCACCGGAAAATGCAGGAAACGGCCCGAAAGCACAAGCAGCGCCAAATTCCGCGGCGCAGCCGCGACCGAACAGCCAGCCCAAAGGGGTCAATCAACTAAACGCTCCATCGAAGAAGATCACAATCTCGCCCGCGTCGCGACCGAAACCAAAGGGGCCAGTGAAGCCACTCGCTTCGAAACAAAGCCATGTTCACATTGGCGGAGTGAGTGCTAAGTCTGCCGAAAAGAAACGACAGGATGCACCTGAGTCAAAGCCGCAGGGCAAACCAAACGAACAAAGGCTCAAGTCCATTGACCGGACATTCTTTTGATTGGGGTCGGATGCAGTCCATCAGACCTGTGTGCCCTTCAACCAGAATAACCATGGGTGGTACCATTCACAATATGCGGTATCAGGTGTCATGAATCTGGCGACGACGTTCGGTACCGGAAAAATTGTTATCTTTCATAATGTCGTACATAGGCTTCTAACACGATCAACTGTACTATTAGTGAAACGAGATGAGCAGCGTTTCTAGGACAAATCGGACACTTCGTTATTTCCCTTATAATTCAACTGCTCAGACGGACGTCCCCACATTCTCACCACCAGTCCCTTCAACCGGTGCTGCAGCTTTCTCGGGTTGCTTTGCTTCCTCGGGCTTGGTGGTGGACGCCTTGAAGGACTGCTCAAAGTCACCGATGATGTCGTCGATGTGCTCGGTACCAACCGAAATACGGATCAAGTCCTCCGTGACGCCAGACGCAATCCGCTCCGCTGGCTCTAGCTGTTCGTGGGTCGTGGTCCACGGGTGGATGGCGAGAGTCTTCGAATCTCCAACGCTGTGAATGCTGTCAGCAATATGTTGATGTAGAACGATGGGAAGCACTCACTTTGCCAGATTGGAGATCAACTTGAAGTTATCAACCACCTGACTTCCTGCCTGCCCACCTCCCTTCACCCCGAAGCTTAGAACACCACCGAAGCCCCTCTTAAGGTACTTCTTCGCATTCTCATGGCTCGGGTGACTCGCCAACCCAGGATAGCTCACCCAGCTAACATTCTCGTTCGCCACCAACCACTCCGCCAACTTCTGCGCGTTCTGCGCGTGCCGCTCCGCCCGCAAGCTCAGCGTCTCCACCCCCAGAATCAACTGCTGCGCCGCGAACGGGTTCATGCAGGCGCCCAAGTCCCGCAAGATCTCCACGCGCGTCTTGAGCGCGTACGTGATGTTCCCCATTGGCCCGAACGTGTCGTGGAACCGGAGCCCGTGGTACCCCTCGGACGGCTCGTTCATGTGCGGGAACCGTTTCGCGTGCTCCGGCTTCCCCCAGTCAAACTTGCCCGAGTCGACGATTATGCCGCCGATCGTAGTGCCGTGGCCACCGATCCACTTGGTGGCGCTGTGGACGACGATGTCAGCGCCATGATCGATCGGGCGGACAAAGTAGCCGCCGGCGCCGAAGGTATTGTCGACGATGACAGGCACACCGTGTCGGTGGGCTGTGGCGGTAAGCTTCTCGAAGTCGGGGATGTTGTAGCGGGGGTTGCCGATGGACTCGACGTAAATGGCCTTGGTCTTGTCATCGATCAGGCTCTCGAAGTCCTCGGGGTTGTCGCTCTCAACGAACTTGGTCTTGATGCCCAGTCGAGGGAAGAGGACTTTGAGCTGGTTGTACGTGCCACCGTAGAGATTGGAGGTGGAGATGATGTTGTCTCCGGCTTGGGCGAGGCCGGCAATGGCCATGAATTGAGCAGCTTGGCCAGATGCGGTTGCGATGGCCATGACACCACCTTCCAGTGCCGCAATGCGCTTCTCCAGCACGTCGACAGTAGGCTAACTTATGTTAACTGATGACCCTTTCATAGATCATGCTGGGAGTCTCACGTTCATGATACGGCTGTAAATGTTCCCGAACTCCTTAAGCGCGAACAAACGCGCACCATGGGCGGAGTCATCGAAGCAGAAGGACTGGCATGATTAGTTTAATATCCAAATCTGTATTATCCCTTATCAAGCTTACTGTGGTAGCATAGATGGGGACAGCCCTGGACTTAGTAACGGGATCAACCACCTGCCTATATGCGCGTAGAGTTAGATATATGTACATCAACCGTCCAGCAAGGGACATACCCTGCGTGCAGTTGGAGGGTCTCGAAGTTCGTTGACAGTTCGGCCATGGTGATAGTCGTGCTGGTCAAGTCGAATATAGGAGATGCGTAGTGAACGAAGAGATATTACGACTGTGGTTCGTATAAAGATGCTTTCGAGTAGATCAACCGCCTAGCTAGCGCGAGGAACTGATCTATTTATTTGCACGATGCTTTTAGAATTCGTTCTTTCAGAATAGCGACTTGTTCTGAGACCGCGAGCTTGGCTTTGAATCCTCAAAATAGCTACCCAGCTCTTTGAATTGCGTGTTCTACTCAGGCGGCGTCAATGTACAACTTGTCTGATGTAAGCCGGCAAGCCCGTGGTCGTGATTCGGATGCTTAGGTTGGATGAACTATGAAGTAGAAACCGAACAGCATCCGAGACGTGGGAAATCAAGGGATATTCAGCTCCTCAAAAGGCACTGGAGCTCCACCAGACCACGCGAGAGGTGTTCCTATTTCGGCGTGATCGGTTCTCTTTAGCGTGAGCACGCCATCTGTAGCACCAAATCTAGAGCCGCCATCGAGCCGTTTTTCTCCTCTTTACTGCAGTTTTTACGAAATAGGTTCAAGCGAAGAATGTGTTGGTGGTTTGAGGTTCGGTCGATATGCCAACTACTTTGTTACAGATATTACTACCAGCCCTGCGGTGCATTCTGATAGTGTGCAACAGTCAGCGGTCAGCTCCAAATACTAGGTCGAATCTCCTATTCGATTTTTTAATAATGCACAGGGAGTTTCTCTGGTGTGTCATTTTCGTTCAACAGAAAGTGTGGGGTAATTGGCGGGGGATATTCCTGCGGTGCTCTCGGCTCTTGCAGAAGCAAAAGCAGTTTTGGTATTCAGCAAACCCTAGAATGGGCAAGGCCACCTGCTGCAGATCAACGAGGTGGTCACGTAATTAGAACTCGTGTTACATGCTCTACAGGAGTTTACCAAAATATTCCTTGGTCTGGATCGCTTGTAGTTGGGAGTCGGGATGATGAGTACACATGGATTAACTGCCATATACAAGGTGGGATGTGGCGTAGATCAGCTAGCGGCAGTCGACGAGGCGGGCGCTGCAGCATGAGGATTGAAGATGGACACGAAGCCAAGTTGATCGTCACACTGTAAAAGGCCCCGAGACCGGCATGCCGCAAACCGCCACATATATCAACAAACCTTCAGCTTTCGCTTGGCTGGTTGGAGACGGCGGACAGCAGCCCCCTTCGATCCTCGGGCACTTGGCGGAACACACGACACAAGACTTGGCAAAATGGGGTCAGGACATAGAGCAACGAACAATCAAAACCGCATGCTATGATTCCACTACGTATGGTGCATATGTAGCTGACACGTGGACGACCACCCAACGCCGGATTCTACCCCACGGGTTTTCCATAGACCGACCAGATGTTTTGAAAAGGATGCTGTACAGGGCGGGAGGATGGGAACAGTGCCTCGTTTACGCGGCGGCTTGGCCACGTTCAGCTGATGGAGGTCCGTATTCGACTTGAGGGTGGGTCTCGCCTGGAATCACGGTCAATATGGCATCCGGTGCGTTCAATCATATAGACGGGATGGGGGTTGGACTTACCAGGCGCCATGAAGTTCGTTTCGGGGTTCTTCGTCGCTTTCGCCGCCGAGCAGCGCGCCATGGTCGGCGAGCTTCGCGAAATCGCATCGGTGAAGTAGAAGTTCTCGACCACCTTCTTCATGATCTCCCCGGTCGCCTTGGCTCCCTTGTTCTGATCGACCAGCTGCACTTTCGCGAGCGCCGCCACCTCCTGCGAGACCGGCTCCACCACGTCGTACCGCCGCAGCGCGGGGGAGATCTCCTCCATGCGGTCGCGCAGCTGCTCGACATCGTCGTACGGCAACGGCGCGCCGAGGTACTCGCTCGCGGCGCGGACGATTTTCCAATCCTCGCGGCTGGCGCCGGGGAGGGCGACGGCGTTGCGGCCCATCTGGGTACGGCCTTCCGTGTTCACGTAGGTGCCGGACTTCTCGACGTACGATGCGCCGGGGAGGACAACGTCCGCGAGCTGGGCGCCTCGGTCGCCATGGTGACCTTGGTAGATGACGAAGGCGTCCTTGGGAATGTCCGCGTCGGAGATCTCGTCGGCGCCAAGAAGCCAGACGATCTTGGGCGTGGTGTTGGCCGTTTGTGGAGATGGAACCGTGAAGCCAACCTCGTAAGATCCTGTGCGAGAAGCCGCGCGCTGGAGGACGCTGTAACCGTTCCACTCTGGCGTAACGAAGTTGCTCTTGTTCTTCTCGACGAAGGATCCCACGGTCTCGAAAATCGCCTTGGCGTCGGTATGCTCGGCAGCACCGCTCCCAACGATGATCATTGGGTTCTGCGCGGCAGCGAGCTTCTTGCCAAACGGTCCAGCCAACGCCTGCTTAAGGCCATTGGCGTCAGCTCCCAACTTCTCGTAGTCGAAGGTGCTGGCGAAGTCTTCGCCAACCACGCCGACCTCGAGGTCCGAGCGCAGCCATTGCTTGCGAATCCGCGCGTTCAGGCCCGCCGCTTCGTGGCGAGGGTTGGTGCCGACGAGGAGGATCACATCGGCCTCCTCGACGCCGGTGAGCTTCGAATTGAAGCTGAAGTTCTGTCGGACATCGACGCCATGAGCAATGGGCTGATCGCCTTGGGGCTGATCCAACGCGAGGTTCTCGGATCCGAGCTTGTTGGCCAAGTCCTTCATCGCAACCAGCGTCTCAGTATCCGTCAGCTGGCCTGCAATGACCTTGAATTCATCGCCCTTCGGTTGAAGTTTTTGGTACGCGTTTCCGATCTCCACCAGCGCCTGCTCCCAGCTCGCAGGCTGGAATTGGTTATTTTGCCGGACCAACGGAACCGTGAGACGTTGTGTGTTGAGCCCATCACACGCGAACCGAGTCTTGTCGTTGATCCACTCCTCGTTGATATCGTCGTTCAGTCGAGGAAGGATCCGCATCACGAGCATGCCTCGCGTGTCGATTCGGATGTTCGATCCCAGGCCGTCCAGAACGTCAATCGATTCGGTATGGGCGAGCTCCCAAGACCGGGCCTTGAAGGCATATGGTTTCGAGGTGAGGGCGCCGACGGGGCAGAGATCGATGACGTTTCCGGACATTTCGGTATCGAGGGCCGTTTCGAGATAGGTACCAATCTGCAGATCATTGCCACGTCCCGTGCTGCCCAGTTCAGGAGCACCGGCGACGTCGTTGGCAAATCGGATGCATCTTGTACAATGGATACACCTGTTCATCGATGTCTTGATATTATCAGCACGTGTTTATATGAGTAATGCATCGATCACATACCTTGACCAACGGTCCGATATTCTTGTCCTCCACAGCTCGCTTCCCCTCCAGCTCATGGAATCGTCCACGATCCGCACCATATCTCATGCTCTGATCCTGAAGATCGCATTCACCACCCTGATCACAAATCGGGCAATCGAGCGGATGGTTTGCTAGTAGAAATTCCATGATCCCCTCGCGGGCTTTGTGGACCAGCGGCGAAGAGGTCTTGACCACCATCCCCGGCTGGACGGGCCACGCGCACGAGGCCACCGGTTTTGGGGATCGCTCAACTTCGACCAGGCACATTCGACAGTTCCCGGCAATCATCAGCTTCTCGTGGTAGCAGTATCGCGGGATTGTGGCGCCGGCTTTCTCGCAGGCTTGGATGAGGGCCGATCCGGCTGTACGCGGTTAGACATCGCCTCGATGCTTGGATAAGATGCAATACCCTCTATTGACACTTTCTTCCCATCTATTGACATCGTTAGCAGTGGCTTAATGGCGGTGGTCGGAGGGGGAAGTACCAATTGTGAGCTCCACCTCGGCCGGACGGGACGAGGTCCCGGAGAAGGTCCTGGCTGCATTGGCATTTAGAAGCCCTTGAGATCGCTTCAGCGACCTCAAGACCTGCGGTCGCAGCATCTCAGGCAACGTGGGAATGGGAACGGTGGGTTGACGGGAGGTTGATCGTCGATTACATTGATTGAAGAGCGAAGATGTGAAGCTTGACGTTCAAGAGGTAATGCGGGTCCCTTGATTGGTTGGCGTGGCTCGGATTAGTCATACGGTCACGTGCTGCTTATATGAAGTAAATCTTCAACTTTCGCATCTTCCTACTGTTTTTCTTTTCTCGTTACTCATTTACGGGCACAATTTATTGTAGGAGCTTGTTGGTTCTCGATTTCGAGATGCTACTTCATTCTCCTCTATTACGTGCCCAAGAGCATAACCCATTATGCACCGTAGCTGGAGCGACGGAGTACCAACGATGAAAATTTCTCCTTACCGACGGTCGCTACATTTCGATACCATTGATTTCTTGTGGTGTCCTCATATGTAGTACTATACAGTGGCTCGTCTGTGGATCCACCGGTGTGATATATTGTAGGAACAAGATGAATGCAAATCGGAGCTCTCGTTGTACCCCGTGGTGTTCCTACACCTATGTCTTCTTCCACTACAAGTCCCATTTGCTCCGTCCCAACTCCCAACTCCACGGTGTTCCCAAGAGCCCTTTATCAGCGCTCAAGTAGGTCGCTTGATTGTTCCGCGACCTCGCGAGCCGATGTAATTGACCAACACCAGACAGGTAGCTCGACCGGTCCCCATAACCCCATAAGCGAGATGATGAGCCTATACATAAGGACTACTTCCACCAGCCTCAGCTCTTCATTCCGCTCTTCTGCTCCCAGCAGCCTCAACGGATTATGTACCCGCAGTATCGCACATCAGTATCCGCGTGAGCCCCTCCCCGCGCCCAAGGCAGCGTCGCCTTTCCCCCTCCACCCGTTGTATAATCATTCCCCGTCCCCAACCTCATCCCCCCAATCACGACCCCCCCGGCTTCCCCCCCAACTGCGCCACCGCCAGATTAATCCTTCTCCGCAGCATCTCCACGATATCCTTCGTCGCGAACCCCTTCGCCTTCTCGTCGCGGTTGATGCGCAGCGCGACGGCCGCGGTGCCGATGCCGACGGCGAAGATGGGGTCGAGGTTCCTGGGAGGGTTAGTTGGGCGGAGAGATGGGTGGAGGTGGGGGGTGTACCGGGAGAGGATGTAGGTGAGGCGTGGTGTAGACATGGTGAGGATTGGGTTGGGTTGGAGGGAGGGGCGGTTGTGGTGATGTGGAAGTGGATGGTCGTCTCGGAAACGGTTGGAAAAGGTGAGGAAAAGTATGAAGCGCTTGCGTCTCGGAATAGCGGTTCAGAAGCGGGAGATGGACGCTGTCGATGCTCTTGATAATTGATGAGTTGGGCTCGGCATGGTGCTAGCGGGAGGGTGGGTTCAAGGCTGAGCTATGACATCTCCATCATACGCAAACAATCCAGACCATGCATGGAGCATTATGCGCTTTACTCACTATTGTAGGCAGGATCATCAATGATCCTCTACTGACTACGCCTACTATTATTTAGATGTATGTTGTATATGCCGAGAATAACAACGACTTTGTGATCACTGATCATGCACGATTCAGAGGTAGACGCTTGGCACCAGGATGGCGGGTCGAACCTTTGTTGATATGATGCTATATAATAGACTTAAGAAGCACCGAATACAGTAATGATGAAGATTGTAAGCTATCCCATGGCCGAGCGATTCCGCATCGCCTCTACTCAACGGCCTTCTGTGTTCTTGCGCAGGAGGATAGATCCATATCCTCTGCTCTGCAGCTCTTTCAGCAACTTGTCCAAGTCATCAAGGATGAGACCGCGATCGCATATAACAAAACATGATTGACCGAACGCCTTCACGAGTGATAGTGCGGCTTGGGTTCCCCAACGCCAGGTCAAATATTCGGATGGGCGAGGTTGGAATCCATCGCCGGTCGATCGTCATCCCTCACAACGCCTCGCCGAACGTGTTCTCGCCGGAGTACGTGATGTACAGGAAGCCGTCCTCGTCCTGTGAAATCGTCAGTAACTAGTTCTATTATTCCTCATCGCTGGGAATATCTACCTTGTGCTCCTCATAGATGCTGCTCATCAGCGCGGCGGTCGGGGGCAGGACCTCATCGACGAAGATGAAGATGGCCTTCTCCGGCGACAGCTTGATGCGCTTGCGGATGACGTAGACGAACTGGCCGACGGTGAGGTCGGCGGGGACCAGGTACTTCTTCTTGTCGATGGTGGCGATATCCGACTTCTCGACCTTCTCGCAGATGACCTAGATAACGAGCGATGGTCAGCACAAGTTGATCCACGCGGAAAAGGGCCAGCAGAAGGCACCGTTGATCGCTGCGACGGTTGAGGAGACGGTGGCGACTTACCGGAATGCGGTCGGAGTACTTCTGGCGAATCCGCTCGGCCTCAGCCTTGCGCTTCTCGAAAGGGTGCTCGTCCTTGAACTTGGATCGCATGATGGTGGAGAGGACGGACGGACGATATGAAGGAAGATGGAGGGGTCTCGGGTTCGATAAGCTGGGGATGCGAGAGAGGATTTAAGGACGATACGAGGAAATGTTTAGGTGTGAGGGAGTTACTAAGTTCAGGTTTGCGGCGGTGAGAACAGAAGGTAGGTTGTGGTGACAGGTGAGTTGACCGTTGGTGAGCAAGCCAGAAGCCAGCTGCGTCTAAGTAGCGGGGCAGGAGCGGTGATTAGGCAGACGCCAGACGTGGGTGAGAGCCTGAGAGCTGGGGAAGGTGCGTGTTTGTAACCAGGGACCGGTCACCGTTAGCGCTAGTTTCAGGACCAAATATCGTTCCGCTGCTGTGCTTGTTGCTCAGCCTCCTTAGGATACTCTGTACGGAGTAGGCAGTATTACAAATGTCAAGATGCTTCAAACGATCTAGAACTCTATAGAGGTACAAGTGACATGTGATGGGTTTATCAGTGATGATTCATACGAAGGGACGCAGTAGTACAAACTACAAGGACATGTTTCATTGCTCAGTCACCAGTCTGAGTCCTTCAAAGACAAAGACCCATCCTGACGTACGTCCTGTGACTCCGCGCTTGTCACGTCAAAGCCGCAATCTGATATCCAGGTTGCGTCAGATGCTCTTGTCACCGCCATCAACACATCACAGTCATTCTGGACTTCTGGTCTCACATTTGGGGATTGATATACCTTCAGTGTTGTACCCTGCTGTCGCATATGCTGGATCCAGGTTCTTTTCCAGGTGAACGGAAGATGTTACCGTTGTTCGAGGTGTCATTTGATTGGTCCGATCACAAGGGAGCTTTAGTGCTTTACCCAGCCACTCCACGTGACAGGGTACTACACCGCCACATTATCATTATGCAGACTTATGCTGGAGGGTTGGAGGGTTCTCTCCTGAGGTTTTAAGGCATCAGCCCGCCTCGGCATCAAACCTCACCCATGTCCGTCGGAGGAGCCCAAGGATAATCTGATCGGCGTGCCATGGTGGTGTGACGGCTCCATTCTTACTCCGAGAGCCTCAATATATCTGTCGGCTTTCGCTCGTGATCCTCTGAAATCTTTCGCCCATTGCGATGTTGCCTTTCCCCCGAAAAGCAGCATGAATGTGTTTGGCCTCCGCAGCAGAGCATGCGCTTCTGCGGCTCGCAATGTCTCCCGCCAACTGCCTCGGAAATTGACCGCGAGAGCACCAGTACAACAATGTCGGCAGTATGCCAATGATGCGTGGAAGCAGCAGGTTCGCTATGGATCGCCCGGGCGTCAGACCGTGGAGGTGTGGTATCCCAAGACCCGAATTGCAATCGGCGTGGTGTTCATCAGTGCTCTGGTCTATTCAATGGTATACGACGACCCTGATCAAGCTGCTCCACGTGTTCGCTGACTCCATACCAGGTCACAGAAGATGTCGAACGGACCGAAGCCCCATCCATTGCCGAGCGCGATAGCCTGACGAAGAGGGAATCCGGGATCACAGAAAACTCCCCTATGCGACTTCGAATGGAAGCCTTCATCAAAGAACACCAAAAGAAAATCGTGCGGGAACTGGAGAAGGTGGACGGCAAAAAGTTCACCATCGACTCGTGGACAAGACCGGATGGCGGTGGCGGAATAACATGTGTCCTGCAGGATGGGAACGTCTTTGAGAAGGCGGGGGTGAATATCTCCGTGGTGTATGGAACGCTGCCGAGGGCGGCCATCGCAAAGATGCGTGTCAACCACAAAGCCTTGGATCCCGATGTAGAGAGCTTGGAATTCTTTGCTTCTGGATTGAGCATGGTTCTACACCCAATCAACCCAATGGCGCCTACCGTTCATTTGAACTACCGGTACTTTGAGACCGCGAACGCTGACGGGACATCAAATGCTTGGTGGTACGGGGGTGGATGCGACCTTACCCCGAGCTACCTGTTCGATGAGGACGCGATCCATTTCCACAAGACCATCAAATCCGCATGCGACAAGCACGACAAAGACTACTACCCGCGGTTCAAGAAGTGGTGCGACGAGTACTTCCGCAACACCCACCGCGGCGAATCCCGCGGCGTCGGCGGTATCTTCTTCGACGACCTGGACGAGTCCGAGAAAGACCAGGAACAGCTGTTTTCCTTCGTCAAGGACTGCCTCTCCGCCTTCCTGCCCTCCTACCTCCCCATCATCAACAAGCGAAAAGATCTGCCCTATACGGAGAAAGAGAAGCAGTGGCAGCAGCTGCGGCGCGGACGATATGTGGAGTTTAATCTACTACATGATCGGGGCACAGCGTTTGGAATCCATACCCCTGGAGCCCGAGTCGAGAGCATTCTCATGAGCCTTCCTTTGACGGCGAGATGGGAATACATGCATTTCCCTGAGAAGGGCAGCCGAGAGCAGCGCCTTGTCAATGTCCTCCAAACACCGGTCGAATGGGTCTAGACGAATCATGTCATCACACTATACCATATCTGTACAAAAGAAAACGAATACAAAGGACGATAGACATACAAGGGACAATATACTGCACAATGTTTCTTTGTTCTTCCCTTACCGTTTCCCTAACTCTCATGTTTTTGACTGTTGCAACAAAGCGCAATGGCACAGAGGTATTGTTCGAAGCATTGTTTTCATTGCCAACTTCCAGTTATGTCCACGGTAGTATGGAGCAATGTCTTCGTCTGGAACCTATATAGATCTGCAGAATCCCGCCGTGGTCCCTGACTCCTCTCCTTCTGCAGAAAAACTCAAGCAGGGAGGATCTCAGGCAGGATTCCAGACCGGATCTGGAAACATCCACTATGCCTGCATTCTTCCCCATCTCCCCTCCGGGCGCGGACCTCCGTAGTCCTATCCGTTTTAATGACACCAGTCGCTTCAGCAGCGCTAACCACAGCGGCACTTACACCAGTTGGTCTCCCCTTCTCCCCCTCACCCGCCGCTCCAAGCCCTCCAGCACTGGCTCTGCCGGCATGGCTATCGGCCTAATCATCGGCATCATAGTCCTCTGCACCCTCGTCTACTTCGCCCTCGAATTCCACAAGCATGTGGTCCCGCCCGAGCACCCCAGGACCTACCGGCGCCGCGACCGCCCCGCTCACCCCTCACATCCCGAGGACATCAAGCCGGGCCGCCGCCGAGCGCCCACGGACGGGTTCCAGCGCGCCCATACCCGTCCTACTAGGACTCCGCAGCGCACCACCACGCCTCCCCCAGCGTACATCCCCAACCCCCCTCCGCCCAAATACCACCCGCGCGTCCCCCCGCACTTCATCTCGCACTGCCGGGGGTGCTCCCCACCGCCGTCCACCCACTCCGGCCAGCATACCCCGGGCCGGTCCCCCTCGCCGCCCTCGCCGCCATCCTCCTATTGGGGCCGGCACACCCGGGCGCGAACCCCCTCGCCACCATCTCCCCGCTCGGCCCGGCACTGCCGCATCCGCACGCCGAGCAGCTGCAGCGCTCGCAGCACGAGCAGCGATGGGAGCTATTTCGTCGAGCAACGAGAGAGTAAGCGTGGGCTGCCGCAGTTCGAGGAGCGGGAGCACTATCGCACAGAGATGCGGTGCCCTCCGTTGAGTGGATCTGAGACTCCGCGCGGGCGATCGCGATCGCGACTATAGGTGATAGATGACATCATGAAGGCAAGTGAAGATTCCCTGCCACACGCTAACATCACGCTACCATCCCTTTCTCCTTTCACTATTCCTTCTCGCAGACTGATTCGCATCGACCACGTTGTCGCGGAGTAACGCGATAGACTTCTGGTAAGCACACTTTTGCAGGGTTCAGAAGAAGGCGTTGTTGGGTTAACTAAAATTGGAAAAATTGACGAAAAGTTGAACATTGAACATTAAAAATCAATACATTGATGCAAGCCATGAAATTGACTATTATCTTTGTGATGACATATGAGACACGAAAACCATGGTTGCACATTGCACAAAGGCGCGGCCCCTGGATCCATACGAGGTAGGTACGTCGGCTGTATCCCGTACTACCTACTACTTACTTCACATCAGCCGCAACACAAATCTGATGGAATCTTGCGTCGTCCAATTCCAATTCCATGCCGTAACACCGGACGAGACTCTCCTCAATCGGGAATCCACCGCGTCTATCTTGCGACCTCCCACCTATGAAGTATGAACAACGGATGGACGTCGACATGCCGACCTCCAAATGGCGATCCGACCATCAAACACCAAGCGAATAGCAGCCTTGACCCGTAAAACCAAAGTACCCGCATTTCAGGAACGGGCAAACCGGCGAATTTAACGGGTCCGACGGCTCAATGAGCCTGTCTCAAGGTTTGATGATGTCGACGCGGTATGCTGCCCCGATTGGTTGGGATGCCCAGCTGGAGGCGTTTGCATGGGAGAGAGGGAAGTATCCGTATCCCAATGAGTCCCCATGAGCACGAGACCCGAAGTTGAGTGACATAAAGGTCCTGTATTAATCAAAGCATGTATTCACCATCAGTTCGTCGAAATGTAGCATAAATACCTTGCTGACCCCCGACAATCGATGGATATCGAGTGTATCCCACTGATGTCCTTGTCACCTTGGACGATATCCCATCATCCATCTATCCCGAGGCGGCGCCTCTACTGCCATCATGGGTAACACCAGCAGCTCATCAGCGCTGCAAAGTTGCTTGAAAAACGTCTGCGCCGGCCAGCAGAATTGTGTAGCCTTCCCCACGAACCCGGTCCTTACGTACCACTTGGAATGGATGAAGCCGTACAATCTGAATAAGATTCCGACGCCAGTGGCGGTGACCCGTCCCATGACGGCGGAACAGATCGCGGGGGTCGTGAAGTGCGCCGTGGCCTCCAAGGTCAAGGTACAACCGAGATCAGGAGGGCATTCCTATGGGTGAGAATAGTCATTACCCCTATATATATCAACTATGCTAATGGGTACATAGGAACTATGGTACGATGACCCTATAGAATTTTTGAGTATGTGTCCCTAATATTGCTTACACCTAGGCCTTGGCGGTGACGACGGTGCCGTGGTCGTCGACCTCGTGAACTTCCAACAGTTCAGCATGGACGAGAAGTACCAAGCGACCATTGGCGCGGGAACGTTACTAGGCGACGTCACGAAGAAGCTTCATGAGAACGGAGGACGAGCTATGGCCCATGGGACCTGTCCGCAAGTCGGGATAGGCGGCCACGCAACCATTGTGAGTGACCGATCTGGCGACTGTCGTCCTTCGCATCGCTGACGTCGTACGATGGTTAGGGGGGTCTTGGACCGCCGTCGAGGATGTGGGGTACGTCACTGGACCATGTGGTGGATGTCACGGTTGTCACAGCGAAAGGTGACATCGTCAAAGCTAGTGAGTCAGAGAACTCGGACTTATTCTTCGTACGGCCTCTGCATTTCCCCCTTCATTCTCCCGCTGCCAACTCACAGCTTCACAGGCACTGAAAGGAGCGGGGGCTAGTTTCGGTATCATTACCGAATTCAGAGTCCGAACTCACCCTGAACCCAGAAATGTGGTAGAGTATACATATGACTTCACTTTTGGAAAGCATGAAGACATGGCGTCCACGTTCGAGGTCTGGCAGACTCTTATATCCGATCCGAATCTAGATCGCCGCTTTGCATCGCAGTTCATCCTGCACGAATTGGGTGCAGTTGTCCTTACAGTCTTCTACGGCACCGAAGGAGAATACGAAGCGACGGGTATTCCAGCACGGCTCCCGAAAGGAGGCAAACTGGCGTTCGCCATGGAGGACTGGCTCGGATCCGTGGGTCATGCGGCCGAAGTCGTCGGTTTGCAAGCCGTCGGAGGTGTCCCTATCCCCTTCTACACGAAGACTCTCGCGTTCCGGAAAGAAGACTTGATCCCACGGTCGGGGATCACCGAGCTCTTCAAACACTTCGGGAAGGACAAAGGGACCATAATATGGTTCACGATCTTCGATCTCGCGGGTGGCGCAGTCAGCGATGTGCCGCAGGATAAGACCGCTTATGCGCATCGAGACAAGCTGTTCTTCGTTCAGTCGTACGGTGTTGGGATACCGACGGTCAGTCAGAAGACGAAGGACTGGTTGAATGGTGTTAATACTATAATTCGTGACGCTTTGCCGAATGCGCCGTTCGGTGCTTATCCCGGGTAGGACCTGCATTTCGCTCCGAGCCTTACAAGCTAACATCTGTACTAGGTACGTGGAGCCTGATCTGGCAGATGGTCAGGAGCAATATTGGGGTGCGAATCTCCCTCGATTGAAGGATATTAAGAAGATGTGGGATCCGAAGGACGTCTTCCACAACCCTCAAAGTGTGCCACCAGCCAAATAACCAAACCATGCAATATGCTTGCATTTTACGGCCTGTAATCTTTAGGTTAAATAGAGTCGGGTTGCATAAAATATGTCCATTCATGAGTCTGCTATGCTGCTATGATGATATCTCTGAGTGGCAAGCTCTATTGATTATTGAGTACATCGGGGGAGTGATATGACTGCACAAGGCAAGAGGCCATGAAGAACAAAACCGCGTGGTATTTGAACGACGGCATGGAGGTCCAGCCAAGACGGTTTTCACATATGCGTTAGGCTCACCATCTTCGCGGGGGAGAAGATATTGCCTGGGTCATACTTTTTTTTCAACACCTTAAGCTTCGTCGAGTTTCGGCCGTAGATCTCTTGCGGGGTGTATTCAGCCGCTGCGATATTGTTAGTACTATTACTCCCCATCTGTGACAGCTTACTTACTGGCAGAGTTAGCATATATGCCAGAGCCCTCGCCCTTTTGTCCAGACGCGGCACCATCGATGCCCATTTCGCGACCGATCTTTTTTAAAAAGTTTCGGTTGAACTCGCGGAACTCGTCATCGAGTGCCGGGTCCTCCCACTTCATGGAGGTGGCCACGTTGTGATACGCTCCCCGGTTGGAGAATGCCATGGCCTCGTTCGAAACCTCGCGGATCTTATTATTTGGCCAGGCCTCGAAAATAAAGACCGCCTCAATGGAACCTTGATTGGCCAAGACAAACCGGTTGAAGTCCTGGAATATGTCCGAGACCTTGTCCGCGTTGAGAGGGAGGGTGAAGTTGGAGCCGCCGCCGTTTTTCCTTCCACCATGCTTGGCCATGGGATTCAACAGGCTATTGACAGCAGTATATGATGGCAATACCGCAGTAGAATTCATCGTCGGTTCCAAAGCGAAAAAAGGAGCGAAGAAGGCTTTTGATTCCTCTTCAGTACCAAAGTATACCGGAAGAGCTAGTGGCATGACCACGTTCGACCCAGGAGGGGTGGCGAATCCAAATGAAAGGCACGCACGCGGGTCTTCTCGTCCAGCGACCTCGTTGAAAGCAGCAATCAGTGCATGCAGTTTGTCCATCGTGAACCCCAGCATGCCCGCCCAAACAGAGGCTGGCGCTGGATGAGCTCTAAAGACAAACTCCGTGACCACGCCGAACCCTCGACCGGCTCCTCGGACCGCCCAGAACAGATCGGGATTCTCGGTTTCTGATGCGACCAGGCAAGACCCGTCGGCCAGCACGATCTTCACCCGAAGAAGGTTGTCGATGGTCAGTCCGTACAGTCCACTGAGGTAGCCGTAGCCACCACCCAGAGTCAGTCCTCCAATCCCGGTGTGGTTGACGGTGCCCCCGACAGTGACCAACCCTTCCGCTGCAGCCGCGACGTCTACGTCTTCCCAGAGGCAACCGCCTTGTGCGACGATTTCACGAGTTTCTTTGTTGATCTGGACGCCGCGCATTTGCGAGAGGTCAACAACGATGCCCTCGTCCGTCGAGGATCCTCCCGAAATCGTATGACCACCTCCTTTCACGACCAAGAGGACCTCATTGGAGACAGCAAACTTGACGGTGGTCGCGATGTCCTCGTCGCTTTTGACCATCACTACAGCGGGCTATGTGACTTCGTTATTATTCGATCTTCTGAAGTTATATTGATCGCTTGACTTACAGCCCGCTTCTCAATGGCACCGTTGAAGCGCTTGAGGCTTTCATCGTAGCCCTCAGTTCCAGGCTTGAGTATCTTCGCAGTGGACGAGCTTAGCTCCTTTTCCAACTGTCCCACCCAGGTTGGCTCCCTGCTAGAGTCGGTCATTTTGATGTTTCTTCGTAGATTTTCTTCAAAGGCGATAACTTCTCACTGGTTTGACCTGGTGAATACCGCGAAGGAGTATACTATATATAATGAAATAGTACGCAACAACGCGACCATCCATCATGCCCGGACACGAGATGACGTAAATGCCCGTGGTAAACATCGTAACAACTCCTGCCGTTGGGTGGCTTACGTGGTTATTCGGCGGGGTTTGAATGTATTAAGCCCCGATATGGCTCCCAAATTTGCATCGAAGCTTATGTCAAATTGTGCGCTTATGTGGGGCTTCGTTGCATAGTCTTCCGTATTGCTGATATTTCAAATTATGCATTGCCCAATGTAGGTCGAGAAACGACGTAAGATTTCGGTTGTTGCCCTAAGCATCGATATGCTAGGTACGTAACTCGTATAGCAAAGCTGACAGGATCCGACGTGCCCTTGCATAGACAACGTGTCACGTGGATCAGTGACTGAAAAGGCATCATCGCAATATCTGGCGGCAGAGATGTGTGAGCTGATTCCTTCTTGTGAGCAGCACGAGTACATATGGATATGTACCCGAGACCGCTGATGGTGCATCCTGCATGTGCCATAAGCCATTGCATTTAAGGCTATTGTTAACCATCATACACCATCCCGCCCCCGTCTGACACATATATTCTTTTCTGATTCACCTGCGACCATTGAGGACGACAGGTGCGCTCAATACTAGCCAGCTCAGGGGGGATTTCCTATCCGCCAGAGCAGCGCGCATTTCCATTCGGCTAGCTTCATGCAAGCTCGACGGAAGAGGAAACTCTTCCGAACCAACTGCTCTTAGGTCCGAGTTGGGGCTCAAGATCTCCCTCGCTTATCAAAAATGCTTGGATAATGGGGCTGCATGTTCTGAAATCAGGCAATACAGATACTTGATAGTATTCGCTCTCAAGGCTAGACAACGCCAGCAAAAGCTTATGACCCTGGCGCCCTACGTTCGTCTGGCATGGCTTTCTTTTCTTTAGCCCCTTGCTTCTTGCGCCGTCGCTCCACGGCCCTCACTCGATCCTTGCCTTTCATCTCAGTGAACTTCTCCGTCAGAGCCAGACGCTTCAAGTCGGAATTCTTGAGGTGGTATGCTTTCTTGCCCGACTTCGCCAGCTCCTTCTCGTTCTGCCGATGCTTTCGCGATAGTTCCGCAAGCCGTTCCTTTTCGGTTCGAGTTCGCTCCCGATCCTCCATCCGCCGCAGTTCTTGCTTCAGGACCTCCCCCTCCGCTTCAGTGATCGCGGGCGGCTTTCCTTTCGACCCTTTGCCTTTCGATTCTTGGATTTGCTCCCGTAGGGTATCCATTTCCGAAGTGCGATATTGCTGAAGGAACCCGTACTGGTTGGTTGCGTGAGGATTGTTGGATTTGTTTGCGACATGGTCAAAACGCGGATCTCGAGAGCGACGGGCTTCGGAGTTCAAAATGGTCCGACGACGAGTTACTGGTCGGTTGCTGGGTAGACTCGCTGGAGCGTGTTTAGATGATCTGGCTCGTGGATTGGTATCATCCTCATCGGAAGAGTTAGAGGTATCTGTATCATCAGATGACTCGTCTTCGGGTCCCTCTGGTTGGGTATGCTTTCGTCGTAATGAATCGATGTGAACGGAGGTGTTGGACGACTTTGGCCTCTTCTCATTGCGACCGTCCTTTGCACCCCTTTGGACCTGTGTAGATCTTCGCGACTCTCGAGGGTCAGGACGCTTTCGTTTCCCGCTGGTCGTAGAAGCTGGATCGAGGGCATCTTGGGCCTTTGCCAGCGCTCCAAAAGATAGTTTTCCAAGGCTACTCTGGATGTGAGAATGGGGATTTGAAGTTCTCGTGAGACCAGTCGATCGTCCTGGAATAGGTTGTTCCATTTTGTGAAGCGCTATCTTCGAAATATGCACAGGAGAGGAATGGTTTCCAAGGGTCCGTTTGGAAGTTTCCTGGAGTTCAGACGTTGTCCAATTACTGGGTTCGTATTCTTATATCCAGTAGCATGTAGGTATAGATCATTCCATTGCCACGCTCTATTTGTTTGCAGAGTCGTTTGCAGTCCTTGGGCATGTGTTCTATGGAAGTTTTTGAGGCTTCATGAAGTGAAATCGATAAAATGTGGGGGCAGGATATCGGTGTCACGTGCATACGAAATCAATTTGGCGTCTGCCTTGTTGCCTTGCGATATCACTTCACTTCATCAAATGTTGATTCACTTGGGAACAATATCAAGTGGCGCAATTGCAATCTTCACATCAACATCAGTGATTATAGCTATACGGGCGCCATGGCTTATGAAGTGGTGCCTGCTTCAATATCTGTTACGATATTTGATACGAAACAGGCATACATATTTTTGGATTAGCGCCAGGCGCTGTAGGCAATCACTGGGCATTGAGTGAGTGATTGAATAAACAGACGCCAGTTCAACCATCAATCAATACATCATATTGACAGATATTTCACCTGAATGTCTGCCTTTATTCATGGTTACTCCACTTCTGCCATCGACCCGTCATCCAATTTGTTGTCAATTACTGATGACAAAACGCAGTGGCAAGTTGCCCAAAGTGGTCAACCGGAGACAGGAAAGACACAAGCAACTCCGGCAAGATCTCAAAATGGAGGAGCCAACAGTACCTGAGTGGAGAGTCAATTCTCAAAGTAATGGAGCGTCCAAATCCTCTCCAGGATCTTCCGAGTCAATTGTGTTTGCCGGGCGGAACCCATCGGGGGTCAAGGGGCGGGGCGGTCGTTCTGCCCGCAATAACACACTGAAATGGGCCAACAATGCCTCGCACTCGGTGAATTGGGGCCACAATGGTGCTCGATCGGATCCGAATCCAGCAAATCCCTTCACTGCTCCCGTCAGAGGGGTATCGATACCCTCTAAGCCAGATCGAAATCGAAGCCGAGCGAGAAGACCTATGGAGCCTAGAATGGAATCTGGTAGTCACTTCAGCAGAGGCCAGGGACACCAACAACCAGATAATATTGCTTTCTCTCAACACCTGAACCCTCATTTTAGAAACCAGGGGACATATGACACCACGGGTATGGATGTCTCTCGAGAGTTTCAGCCACCGTCAACATATGGCGAAACTCTAAGGCGAGATTATTCGTTCACTCATGGGTTTAATGGATCTACTTCGAACTCGTCAGATTCCATGCAACAGTCAGCAGCGGTCAATCCGCAGTCGTTCGGTTTCAACATGCAGCAACCTATCTCATCTCTGGGCAACCTGCCTGTCTCAACTGCCGAGGGTCAATTCCACTCGCCTGGGATGCCATTTACCAGCGGACAATTTGGCAGAATGGACACTTCGCAAGCACAGTCCCAAATGCTGTATTCCAGCGGACAATTCGGCGGAATGAGCACCTCGCAAGCGCCGCCTCAAATGCCAATCATGCCGTACAGCAACAGCATGTTTCCGATGCAAGCAGGCTTTCCAGCGCCGAGCGGGACATTTCCGAACATGTTTGGGAGCATGTATATACCAAACATGCTACCCAACCCGCCCATGCCTGGTTCAATGCTTGATCCGTCGATGATGTTCCCGATGCATCCAGGGCAGCAGCAACAGCAGCAGCAGAACATGCCGGCTACTGTCCCTCAATATGATCCGGACGATTTCCGAGGCGTACCTGGTACCGTAAATCGAGATATCCTGGGTGCCGCTCAGCGGAAAATTCCTCCTCCAGAGTTCCCGACCCTAAAGCCGTCACCGACAAAGCCATATCTGGCCCAGACCACGACCCAGTCAATTCGAAGGAGCGAGCCGCAACCATTGTTGATAGTTACCGACCTGAACGGAACTCTCATTTACCGTGGTGGTCGTGGAAAGCAAAACTTTGTCCCTCGTCCCAATCTGGACGAGTTCCTCTCCCAGCTGTTCTCCGATGATTCATTCCGCACAATGGTCTGGACTTCCGCTCGACCCGAAAATGCCGCTGCGATATTAGCGAGGCTTCTCACCCCGGAGCAGCGTTCGAAGCTGGTTGCTGAATGGGCTCGAGACAAGTTAGGGCTCAATCACAAGCAATACAACCAGAAAGTCCAGGTGTACAAGCGACTTTCAGCGATATGGCGGGACAAAGGCATCCAGAAGAGCCATCCGCGGGCCGCTAAGGGTGAAAAATGGGGCCCTCACAACACCGTCCTTATCGACGACTCCCGAGAGAAAGCGAGCAGCGAGCCGTACAACCTCATATGCATCCCGGAGTTCGTCGCCGAGAAGAAAGCCGAAGGGAAGCCGGAAGGGGAGGCGGAGGCGCGCGTTTTGATGAAGGTTCTGGAATACCTGGATGAAGCGAAGTACTGGAGCAACATCAGTGCGTTCATCAGGGACAGGCCTTTCGCGATGGAAGATGTTGGTTAAGCGAGACATCGGCCAGCGGAGTCTGGGATGGCACGATGAGATGGATTGTAGTCTCTACGTATTGAATGGCATCGATGGTAGATCGATGCGGCGCACTTTCGGCTCATTATTACATGATCATCAGATACCCTAGGATAAGGATCGGTTCGTTATGGATTTTACATAGGGACATAGATAAAATGGGATAATTCGTCTGAGCTATCAGAATGAACTGTGGTGCTTCGTGCTACTTAGATATGGCCAATCGGCTAGTCTTCCAGTTCGCAGTATGCATGCAAGTCTGGTGACCGAGGGCGTGTTTTAGAACCATCTGCCAAATATCCAAGGCATGGTCCCGAGTGCAGATATGTCAGTCCCGGACCCTCGCCTGTGAAGCCCACTGGGACTGGAGGGTCGGTCGATCTCCGTCATCCTTTCGCAGCAGGACAGAATATGTTTCTGCGGTGCGTAACTCTACTTGCCCCGATTCATCCAGGCTGGGCCTTGGAGGGCGACGGAATAGTTCCTCGTAGATTGATCAAAACCAATCTCGATAATGCTGCTTCAAGGAGACCTGGAGCGTCGTCGATACCGCTCACCGGACCGTACTCTGTGTTCCCGTCGTTCGTCTCGATGTCTATGTCGATGCCGTTCTCTTGATCGTGACCGGTGCGCCCTCCCTCTATACCTGTCCTCGGACCGTGACCTGTGCCGGGGCGGCTCACGCCTGTGTCGTTCTCTCGATCTTGACCGCGATCTCGAAGGTCGTCGCTCGTGTCGTCGACGCTCGTTACGGTGTCGCCGGCCTTCGCCGGGTCGATCCGACTCGTCATGTCTGTGTCGTCTCCTGTCCGATCTGTGCGCGGCTGCGGGCTTGGAACGCGCATCCCTCCTCCTGTCCACCTGTGCACTTCCTTCTAACACCTCCTCCTCCGCGCCCCCATCACCCCCACCATACGCACCATACCCAACCCCCTTCCCCACCCCATCCAAACCCCCGGCTACATCCCCACCTCCCGCCGTCTCTGCCAACGCGCGCTTGGCATCCGAGTCCGTCGCCGTATCCCCGAGCGGTACCTGATTCGGATTCCGATCCGGCACCGGCAGCCCCAGTGCGGCGGCCATGGCATCTTCCTCTGCTTCCTTGATGCGGCGCAGTTCTTCCTTGCGCGCATCCGCGGCAGACGTCCCGTCGGCTTCGTCGCCTTTCGCGTACCAGTTTAGGTCTTTGCCGCTTTGCCATCGGCCGACGGCTGGATCGGGAGGTTAGTCGCGGGGTATCTTGAGTGGGGGATCGAGTACGTACGGGCCATGAGGGAATGGCCTAGGTAGTTTTCGCGCTGGGCGTCGTTTTTGACATCTTCCCATTTGAATTCGGCTCGGCCACCTCTGCGATAGATCAGTATGATGGTCGGATATATAGGATGCGCATTGCACGTACCTGCTCCCTTCTTTGCGGATTGTTTGTAGGAGATCCATGATTGCATGAATAGCTGTCGTAAGGCTCCAGAAGAACGAGTCTCTAGTGCAAGACAACGAAGTCGGATTGAGTTGTTGAACAGTTGAACGTCATCGGAGCAGATGGAGACTCGGAATATTTAATGCCTCAGGCACCAACAAATCATCACCATCAATGACTTGACCAGACGAATTCAATTGAAGCTGCGGTCTTCATTCACTTCAACCACTTCAACTGCTCTAAGGGGTTTTATTTAACTCAATTTACGCACTTCACTATCATCCACGGAATCTTTTCTCTTGCCCAGGCGCTTAAACAGGAAAATTATTCAACTTGAGGACGCTATTTAGCTTCCAGAACTGCCTTGAAGCTGCACGAAGCTTGCGGAATGAAAGTTCGACCACTTTAGAATATGGAGATCCAGCTTGATGAGATACAATGGCGGCTGCCTCAAGCCGTCGAATTCTACCGTGGTGTGCATACGGACTCAGGTAAGTTTAACGCGACCAATGCCCGTCCGCCCGTCGCTCATATATACAGTCCACCTCTACTTCATGAACTCCCCCTTCTTCGATCCGACCTCCAACAACGGCGTCCTCCGGCAACAGAGTGAGCTCAATCCAGCGATGCAGTACCTCCTCCGAAGCCGCGCGGATTTCGAGAACCGACTCAAAACCATGCAAGGCCTGGAGTTCATGGTGGTTCAAGAGCCGCAGCAGTTGAGCGATGGCCAGGATACGGGGATATGGATCATTCGAAAGCAGGAGCGACAAAAGCGGCCGGGGAAGGAGGATGAGCTTACGGTTCTGGGATCCTACTTTGTGGTTGGTGAGGATGTTTATCAGGCGCCTTCGATCGGGGATATCATCCGGAATCGGCTGGTATGTATCTCTCAGCACACTTGTGATAGGTCATCTTTAACACTTCACAGCTCTCGGTCACTACCAGCCTGACGTCACTTCTATCACTTACAAGCTCCCTACCGCTTTTCAACTCCGCAGAGGGATATAGCTACCTCCCACCAACCTCTAAAGATCTCCAGCTCAGCACCATCGCGACCTCCCGATCCCCCAGCCGCGCCAATACCCCCGGCTCCGATACTTTCCAACAACCGGGGCACGAACCCTCCAGCGATGAGAAAAGCGACTTGTCCTTATTATGGGACTCATTCCAGCTCGCCAGTCGATACGGCAGCGAATTCGCTGACGAGAACCCCCTGCTCGGCGAGCCGGGCAGCTTCGTATTCTCGTCGACCAGTGAGCACCTGCAGACGCAAGCGTCGAAGGTGACCTCATCGCAGAAGTCCGCTACCAATGTCACCAGCTCCTTCGCGAGCGGCGTGAGCACGCCTACATCTGTGTCTCGGAAGCCAACGCCGGTCCCGATATCTGCAGGTCCTGAGTCTCGCCAGGGGGTATTGCCGCCGGTGCGGAAAGGTAGCAAAGCGCCGGGAACTGGGAGTACCCCGACGACTCCAATCAGTGCTGGTGGGACGGGGAAGATCTCCTTTAAAAGGAGGAAGAGCAAACCGCCGGGGACGGAGGAGATAGGATGAGGGGGTGGGAGTTTTTGTTCTTCTGGTTTAGCATAGCGTTTGGATTTGGTAGAGGTTGATACCCCAGGACAGGCGTATATCGAATTTTCTTTGCACATTTCCATAGACATAGAGACCAGGACACTTTAAACAGCGATTGGACGTATGGATGTGTATCAGTAGACACTCACGGTAGAGAGTGAAGAGTAAGGGGTGCCAAACTGAAGCCCAAAATATATTGCGGCCTTGGTGCCTTGGTGCCTTGGCCTTTCTCAAACTTCCCATCGTATTCCAATTGTTGTGGTGATGAACTGAATATCAACTGATGATTGCAGAACTCCTGTTCAAAGATACCTAACTTGACATCCTCCCAGTAAACCCGAACCTGTGCCATTCATTCATTATACCCCCCCATTCATCCCTGATCGCTGGACTCTGCTGCCGAATTGACACGCCCCGAAAGAATCCCCAACATTACAATCAACTCAAACACGCGCATCGTGGACTCATCACACCTCTACATCGCAACTTCAGTCGCAACTCAAGAATCGAGTCCTAGAACCGTGTCCTAACTCGGAGTTCTCTGCTTTAGAATACTTCCTATCGACATCCACGAACCGGCACAAGAAAGGAAGAACGGATACCCTACCACTAGAGGTGCCATGGCGGAGCCTCCACATAAGCGACCAAAGCGGACCGATAGCTCTGATATGTGGGACCGCGGTGCCTCGGAATTAAAGCCTCGTACCCATCACACAGATCGACCTGGCCCCGAAGATACATCAAGGAGAAGGGAGCGGAGGCGTTCGCGATCAAGATCGCGCGAAAGAGGGGACGCAGGGCGGGACCGGCCTCGAGGTGATCGAAACTACGACAGTCGTGACGGGAGGTCGAAGCCGGTAAGGCCTAGGGAACGGAGTGCTAGCAGAGAACGCTACAACGCACGACGAGGTGGGTTCCTACTCCAGTCTTCATGCCGCGGTTCTAACAAATATCTAGGCGACGACCGAGCCAGATCACGATCACCGCGGAGAGATGAGTCGAAGTACAAAGGCCATCGCGCACGCTCACCGCCACGAGGACCGCGCACCGATCGATCCAGAGAGCGACGCCGCGGCGACGGCGACCGATCCAAGGCCAATGTGCCAGAAACGAACGGAACCGCCATGGGAGCATCGTCTAAACATGCTGCGGACAAGAAGGACCCGGATGAGATGGAGGGTATTGAGGAAGACGAGGACGCTGTCATGAAGCGGATGATGGGATTCGGCAAATTCAACACGACCAAAAACTCGAAGGTTCCGGGCAATGAGATGAACTATGCGGTCAGGAAGGAGAAGAAGACAATGTACAGGCAGTACATGAACCGGCCAGGAGGCTTCAATCGACCTCTCAGTCCTGGGTGAAGGTAGGACGTGGGGAGGAGAGGTTTTAAGTTGTCGATGCGGATATTTCTAGCGTTTGGTGATGATGTCGACCTGCATCGGCCGGAAACACTGTATACATACTCTTAGCTAGCCTCCATGATCGAGGCAATTGGCGCTGTGTTCTAGAGAAAATCGGTCGTTTCCACGATCTATCGACCTCTTCACATGCTTTGCTCTTATACACATGGAAATCTTGCTGGAGTCCAGCCCAACGGCCCTCGCAACCGCGAAGTTACCGTATCCTCCCTGTATCCACAGACATCGTACAGCATCAGGAAAGTTAGGTACATTACAGTCGGTATAAAATAAGTTGCAGTTAATAGATGGTACCTGAATATCAAGACCCTTAGTGTCGGAGCAGGAGTATCCCTGTCTCTCCGAGCTGCATATGATGCTCCTTTACCAGTGACATGTTAACTTCTTCACCTCCTCCAAGTACAGTTCTGATGGTTGGCAATGTCAATGTCACTCGTTTACTTCAATGCGATAACTTGAACCTGAATTTCAGCTTCGTGTCAATTCTCATGATCTAGTTCTTCATTCCGGAGTGGTTACATATGGCGAAACTTGCTATGGCGCGGATGCGCCTCGATTCCATGTGGATGTTTTGGGTCGTACTTCTGCTCCGTCTCGTGTCCGGCGTGGATGCGGACACGACATACACAGCTCAAGATATAGAGCGGATATCGAATAATACCTTACTATGGGGCCCATACCGTCCCAACTTGTACTTTGGCACTCGGCCAAGAATACCGAACAGCCTTCTAACCGGACTCTTGTTCACACGGGTGGAAGACTATGCGTCCATTCAGCACAGTATGTACCAGATCTCTACTCTAGAAGATTGAACGGTGCACTGACATCGACCTCCAAAGCTTTTCGTCATACCTGCGAGCAGAATGAGAACATGGCTGGGTACGGATGGGACATTTTCGACCCACGGCTCGGAGGCATCCAGACGATTCGCGACACAGCCAACGGCATAGACTTGACGACCTCGTTCATAAAAGACACGGCAGCCGGTGATAAGGGGGGCAATTGGGGTGTCCGCATCTCCGGGAAGCCGCGAGAAAAGGAGGATGTCAAGACCACCGTCATCTTCTACACGGCCCGCGAAGGGCTCGGTGGCCTTGAAGTAGAGACCGACGTACCGGCAGAAGGGGTGGAGGGTGATGTTGTCATGAAGGGCGAGAGCGGTGCGCTTGGAGACTTTACTATCACGGTTACGGGCGACCCGGAAGACCGAAAGGGTATCAATAAGCATCCGTTCCATTCCCATGTCACAGCGCAAGAGAAGCATTTGGATCGAACGTTTGTGAATACACAGCAGTTGCAGCCGGACGCCTTGTGGCAAACAAAACGTGCGTATCATCCAGTTGAATGTCGTACAAGCTGACCATGTTCTCCGCAGCTATATTATTCCAGCATTTGAAGACCCAGATTGAGGAATTGATTGAAAGGTACGGTAAGGACAACCCTCCACCACCGTATCAGCTATACACGATCGCGAACAACGCCGGGGCTGGGAACCTGCAATTCGTCCAGAAAGTATTCGAAGGACCGTTCGAGTTTGACATTCTGTTCAACTCCGGCAGCGCGCCCGAGCCGATTACCTCGACGACCATTTCGTCGAAGATCGAGGATCTCAAGAAGTCGTTCGCCGCGAAATTCAAGGACGTCTTCAAGCCGTCCGCGCCCTTCACCGGCGCCAAGTACGAGGAATTCGCCCATTCGCTCTTTTCCAACCTCATCGGCGGCCTCGGGTACTTCCACGGCGACTCCCTCGTCGACCGCTCCTACGCGCCCGAATATGAGGAGGAAAACGAAGGCTTCTGGGACGAGACTGCCGACGCGCGGTCGCGCGTGCAACCCGTGCTCGAGGGCCCGTCGGAGCTCTTCACCAGCATCCCGTCGCGGCCGTTCTTCCCCCGTGGGTTCCTCTGGGACGAAGGCTTCCACCTGATCCCGATCCTGGACTGGGACGTCGACCTGACGCTGCAGATCACGAAGAGCTGGTTCAACCTGATGGACGACGACGGCTGGATCGCGCGGGAGCAGATCCTTGGCCCCGAGGCACGCAGCAAGGTACCGGCGGAGTTCCAGGTGCAATACCCACACTACGCCAACCCCCCAACCCTCTTCCTCATCATCTCCTCCCTTGCCGACAAGCTCGACGCGCTGAAATCCCACCCCCTCACCCCCCACACCGACATCCATACCGACCCCAGCGCTTACCTCCTCTCCACCCCCGGCGCCGTCGACGCCGCCCTCCGCGACCTCTACCCCCTCCTCACTAAGCACTACGCCTGGTTCCGCCGCACCCAGGCTGGCGACGTCAAGTCCTACGACCGCGACGCCTTCTCCACCAAGGAAGCCTACCGCTGGCGTGGCCGCACCACCACTCATCTCCTCACCTCCGGCCTCGACGACTACCCGCGCGCCCAGCCACCACATCCGGGCGAGCTGCACGTCGACGCGCTCAGCTGGGTGGGGCTAATGGCCTCTTCCCTCGCGCGCATCGCGACCTTCCTCTCCGAAGACGATGACGCGGCGCGCTTCGCGAAACATGAAGCCGCGATCCGGCGCAACGTCGACGATCTGCACTGGTCGGCAGAGCGGAAGATGTACTGCGACGCGAGCATCGACGACTACGAGGAGCACGTGCTGGTGTGCCACGCGGGGTACGTGTCGTTGTTTCCGTTCATGGTGGGGTTGATGGATCCGGCAGGGGAGAAGATGGGGGACGTGTTGGATCTGATCGCCAATCCGGCGGAGTTGTGGAGCGAGCATGGGATTCGGAGTTTGGGGAAGGGGGATGCGTTGTATGGGACTGAGGAGGATTATTGGCGGAGTCCGGTGTGGTTGAACATGAACTACCTGATCGTTTCGAGGCTTTTGGTAAGCTTTCCTCTTCCCCCTTCCATTTCCCTCACACCCCCACTCCAACCGTATACTAACGTACCCCCTAGTCTCTCGCCCAAACCCCCGGACCCCACCAGTCCCGCGCCACGACCCTCTACGCCGCCCTCCGCCGCAACCTCGTGACCACGGTGTACACCTCCTGGAAAGAGACCGGGTTCGCGTGGGAGCAGTACCACCCGGAGACGGGGGCGGGCCAGCGGACGCAGCATTTCACCGGGTGGACGAGCTTGGTGGTGAAGATTTTGGGGATGCCGGAGATAGGAGGGGAAGGGAGGGAGAGGGATGAGTTGTAGTAGGTGTGGAGGGAATTAGGTGATGGCGGATGGTTGATTGATGGGGGTCATACCCCGAGGTGTGGTGGACGGTCATGTCCGCCATCCGTTACTGTACCTGTACATACTTCATCACATATCAAAAACGCATACCACATCACACATCTCACTCCCAATCGCAATCTCAATCCAACCATCCCAACACACAACCCCATCTCGAATCATAAAATATTCCATGCATTTCAATACTCATCATAAACGTAAAACTACCAGATCCTCATTCGTCGCCGAATCGTAGTCATCGTGCCTTCATTACCCAGAAAGTGGCGCTCTGGCTGGCGCGGTCATCCAACGAGCCACGCCGAGCGAGCTTATTAATGCCATGTATACGGAGTGGTGAGGGTGAGGTCGCCGCGTGGAAGCGACAATCATGTATGTGGAAACTCGTCGCCCGCGTTGGCTGGTCGTGAGAAGAGGCGTAGGTGTGTCGTGAATCAGAAGCGTGTCGTCGTCGCTTGTTCGTTTGGTTTCGGTATGTTCCGTTCGCGTGGTGATCGAATCGGTGAGAGGGAGGCCGATGTGGTGTGGCCGGACGGAGAAAGAGGGTATTCAAGAACCGAAATGGATGATGCATGGTCGTGTCATCGCGAGTGGAAGACGCGTCCTCCGCCTCCAACTTCCCACCATCCACCGCCTGCACTTCGCATTTCATTCAATCATCCCCACCCATCACCCCTCCGTCCCCATCATCCCCCTCATCGCAAACCGCCTTATTTCCCACCGCCACTCATCCCCCCTCCCCGCCTCATCCACCCACCCAGCCACCCTTCGCCTCCACACCGCCTCCTCCTCCCTCTGCCTTCGAATAAACTCCGGCCCCAGATCAAACTCCTCCGGCATCGGCTCGGTGAATCCGGCGGTCCCACTCGTCGTCGGCTCCGGCGAAACCGCATTCTCCGCGGTGCCGAGATTCACAGGTAGCGGCGCCGCCAAGCTCGCGCGCTTCGCATCCTCGCGCTCGTCCGGTAGGTCAGGCAGCCCGGCGAAGGGGTCGTCTTCCTCCTCGACGGAGAGGGCGTCAGGGGAGAGGACGGCGTTGGGATCGCCGCCGGTGGTGGAGCGGGAGAGGGAGCGGGGGTCGAGCTTGAGCCATTTCATTTGGCGGGGGTCGAAGAGCATGCCGCGCTCGACTTGGAAGGCGGAGGCGCGGGAGGGGAGGTGGGAGATGAGGGCGGGGCGGGGGGGAGATGGGGGTTGGTTTTGTTGGGGTTGGGTCGGGGGAGGACGGGTGAGGTGGAGGGTGGGGGAGAGGTTGAGGGGGATGGAAGGGGGGGTGGAGTGGGTGTGGTGGTGGCGGAAGTGGGATTCGTGGGGGGCGTGGAGGGGGAGGGTGGAGGTGGAGGGGTTGGAGTGGAAGGCAGCGAGGGCATTTTCGTTGCCTTCCCAGCGGTGGAGGACGGGGTTGAAGATCATGCCTTTCTCATCTGGATGCAAGTCAGTATGTGTCGGATGGAGAGGGGTAGGAAATGTGGAGCGGGGGATGGATTGGACGGTATTAGCCACCCAGACTCGGTGCATGCTGTGCTTGGCTTCAGGTCAACTCACTCCTCACTTGCCCCACGCCCACCCCTTTGATTAATAATGGTTTCTTCGTCTCACCATCTCTCTTCTTCTTGGTCGCATGGACTGTCGGGCTCCTCGCGGCGATCGTCGCCTTCCAGTTGGTGGTGACCGGCATCAACGGCCCCTCGCTTCGCGGGCGGTTAGACGTCGTGCCGAGACGTTGCTCGCGCGCAATCCGGCTGGCGGCCGTGTCTCGGGCAAATCGAGGGGTGTTCGACGGCTCGAACCCGGAGCGCAGGCTGGGACCACGAGGACCGGGGGTGGATGGAAGGGGCGTAGATGGGACGGATGGGAAGGACGATACACTCGAGCCGACCCCGGACAGCCTCTGGTTCTCCTGATTAAGTCCCAGGCGGCTCGGAAGGTGGCGAAGGGTCTTTGGCGGACCGCGGCTGGTCGGTTGCTTGGTGAACTTGTGCTCCTTCGTGGCGGACGTGGGAAGGTCGTCGAAAATGTCGAGTTCGCTACCGTCGCCCCAGTTGCGTTGGCGGGTGGGACGGTTGAGGGTTCGCCTTGCTGCAGCGTCTCGGGCCAGATGAGCGGGAGCGACGTTGGGATCTTTTCGCATACCGACGCGAGAGGGGGTGTCGGAGCCGCGATCTCGCTGGCGGGAGAATGGTCGTGAAGTTGGAGAGTTGGGGCGGTTCGGATCGGAATCCCGACGGAACGACGAGAGGGATCCGAGAGAAGATTTTGCGGTAATATGATGGGATTGGTTACTTGAGGCTCCGGTGGGTAAGAACGGAACATGAGACTTGGGTTGCGAGTGAGAGTGAGAGTGTTGCGGATAGTGGTTCCTGAGCACGGGAGCGGATCGCTTCGCCTTGAGTAACTGCGCGCTCGTCGTGGTGGGCGCGACACGGCCAACCCGACTCATATGGCTTGCGCCTGGTTCGAGGACCGGAGCCAGGTTCGAAGATTTCGACGTGGGACGCGGAATTCGGGATGTCAGCGGCTTGTCCGTGAACGTGATGGTGGTCGCGGCAGATTTCGTTGCCGGCGTGAACTGCTTGACGTTCTGGACCTTCACATTTCGATTCAGCTTCAGCTTCTTCGGATCGAAAATATCGCCGCCGAAATCCAGGTCGTCAAAGGACTCCTCGGGTCCTTGCATGGAGCCTGCGGTCCGTGGTCGCGACGCCATCGGCGACGGGAAAGGATCGCTCGGAGGGACAGGATCCTGCATCGGTGGAGGAGCCGACGTCGGGGGCTCTTCGACTGCTTTGCGCTTTTTCAGGAGCGCGCCGAAGTCGAGCGGTTGATCAGGCAAAACCAGCCCGTCCAACCCATCGTCTTCACTCTCCGCGGTCACACAACTCCCAATACTTGGACTCATTCCGGAGGCGGACGAACTTCGACCTCGCAGCTCGCGTCGGGTGCCTCCAAATCGGATGCCTAAGCTTCCTTCGGCCCACTCGTCAAACTCGTCTTGGTCGGTCAGCGGGGTCACGGGGCATTTCGGCGCGTCGGAGCCCAGTTCGGTTTTCAATTTCAGTCCTCCCGCGGTCGGCAGTTCGATGTCCTCGCCCCAATCGTCGTCGACCTTCGGGCGCGACTTTTTCTTACCAAGACGCTTGATGGTGCCGCCGAGGAGCGCGGACGAAGGGATGTTAGCCGGGATGGGAATGCCGGCGAGCTTCGCGGAGGAAATAGCGTTGGTGGTGGAGGCGTCGTCGTTGGGAGCGATCAGGACCTGCCAGTCTTCGTCGGCGGCGTTGGATTCGGAGCGGACGGAGGCGCGCGACGAGAGGGAGAGGGAGGTGCGGGTGCGGGGGGTGGTGAGTTTGGCGAACATGTCGCCTTGGAAGTCGGCATCGTCGTCCCAGTTTTCGACCTGAGTAGCCATGACGGCTGCTCAACTGGGGAGGGACAGCCGAGAGGCGGAATATGGAGAGCCGATAATGCGATGGACGTTGGCGATAATGTGGTGTAGGAGGGTGAGATTGGATGGAGGTCGGGATATGAGAAGAAATTTATTTCTGGTGGGTGGTGAGTGGATGGACCATGTGAAGGTATGGTGGCCTTCCCTCGTGCAAGAGTGAATTGATTGAATTGTTGAAGTGTGGAGGTGAAACATGGAGGTGGAGGAGAAGAAGTGAAGAGGTTGGAGGTTGGGGGTGGAAGCTGCAGAAGGGAGAGGTGAGCGTGGAGGTGAATGAAGGCATCAAGGCCACAAGGCATGCACAGATGAGCCAAGTAAGGTACCAAGGCCACAAGGCGCAAGGGAGATCTCACGCGAAACTGACGCGCTTCTCACAGGTGCCCATCTCCACTAGAATATCACCGTTGAATAATTACTTACGCATTGATGAGGATGGAAGAAGTGTTCTATCCATTAATAGATACAAAACTGATCAACTGATGTTACGAGTCCCAATTAGAACTCTAAATGTCCCGATGATGGGATTCAACCTTGCCGAAACGTCTTATCCAGTTATCCTTCTTGTCTTCACATCAAAGACCCCCAAGCAAACCACGACACGTCCACTCCCTTCAGATATTACTCCCACCACACCCCATTCAGGCCAACTGGCAATATTAATATCTCAGAGCGTAAACCGTTAACCCCCTGGAAGCTTCATTGCTTCCATTCCGCCCCATCTATTTCATGCTCCTCTCATTTCTTTTTTGATTAGAGTAGTTCGAAGTCATTCAGGCTCCAGGCCCCAGGACGCTGTCACTGCTGTGTTGCTGCCTACAACGATACTGTGTCCTCATATCTTGCTCGTGCTATAATTCCTGTCTGCTGCTGAGTGTGTTGGCTGATGGCTCTTTAAGTAAATTGAGGTAAGGATCCGACTTCAGACTTGGCTGCCTGCTCCCCGCTTAGTCTAGCTCTGGTTAGCGGCATAGCATCACACCCCAGATTGTCGACATTGGGATTATTTATGTGCGGACTGTGGAACAGCAACAGCACGAGCAGTCGATCATCAATCATCGATCGTTTATCATCTATTATCCTGATTTCGATCTCCCTGTAGGACGAGATTACTGTCGAGATACGCTCTCTCCAAACCGCTCGACCGTCATTTCCGCTTAGAAACTCAATTAGAATATGATATCGCAATCTCCCTCCGTCCGCTCCATCCCAGTCTGAGGTGCGAATTTCTCACCATGTCCACAAGCACCGACCAGATCCTCCGTGTCGATCGATCCGACAAGGAGTCCTTGACCAGCGAGGAAAACGACTACGTCCTTTTCAAAGTATCTCGAGACGACGGCACACCATCAAGCTTGGGTGTGAGCTTGACCGCAACGGAAGGACTCGCTGTGTTTGTCGGTAGGAGTAAGTACGCTTTTCGTCGTCAAATATTTCAATCGGCGTATATCAACATGGGTTCGTCGATTATCGATCTGGAGGTCATGGTTTTTGCTTCCTTGTACGTGGTTTGATTTTCTGGGCGAGTCCCTCCTGTCGCGCTCGGACGGCGTAATTTTATATTTTATATTTCGTCATTGTTTAGCCTTTCCTATCGGCAACCCCATGTCAGCTAGACCGTCAGACTAACCAGGTCGTGTAGTCGTTCCAAGTCGCATACGGAGCATCAAGGCGCCCAACTATCGTGGTAGCGATGAGAACTTGGAAGTAGCCGTGCGGCACTGCGTTCTCGAGGAGCCGATCCCGCCTCAGCATGCCGAGACTCTTGCCGGGCTGGAGATCGTGGCGTATAAATCGTCTGTAAACAAAAATGCGGCGGAGGAGCAGCTCCATGTCGTCATTCGGCAACAGGTCAGCGGCATCGTGGTATGGCCTTACGAATCATCAGCCCCTGAAATTGAAATGCTAAGACGTCACCCAGCAACGACTCGCCACCATCGAACTCGCACCCAGCGATGAAGAAGTCGACATCCTCTCCTGGACCGCGACCGCCGTCCAGTCCGCCCATCGCTTCCGCGCCGAATCCGCAACCCTAACCGCCCAACTCCAAGCGCAGCTGACCCGCGCCGAGACCCTGCAAACGGAGCTGGAAGCGCTCCTCTCGCGGAAGCGCGATGACGAAGATGCCATGCTCCTCAAGTTCGCGGCACTGCTGAACAGCAAGAAGCTGAAGATCCGCGAAATGCAGCGCGCCATGGCCCTCCGCCCGCACGCCGCACCCGGTATCAAATGTACCTCACCCCGCCCATCCTCCGAATCACAAACTGACTTCCCTAGCCGACGAATCACCCCCTCCAGACAATTCCGACCACAAACCTCCCCGTCCCAAACGCAAACCCCCCACCCAATCCCCCTCCCCCTCATCCTCCTCCGACTTCGAATCCATGCCCCTGCCCCGTCCTGCCTCCCCCTCCCACTCGAACGACGACACCTCCACCCAGCCCCCCAGCGACACCGACACCGCCACTGCCAGCGACCATGAGCCCGAATCTAGCCCTCCGAAAACCCGGAAACTCGGCCGCGTCGGTGGGGGGAAGCGGTCACCAATTCCCGCGGCAAATCAGGGGCGGAATGCCGCCTCGCCGCCGGCGACGCGGAGGAGTCGACGGCAGCAGAGTAAGGAACCGTCGCCATCAGTGACGACGGCGCGAAGAAGTCAACGTACGCGGGCGAGTCAGGTGGATGAGGAGGGGGATGGGGATGAGATGGAGGTGGAGGTGGAGATGCCGCCGCCGAGGAGGGAATTGCCGCATCGGAGGGGGGTGGTGGAGCGGACGGATGAGAGGGTGGGGGAGGAGGGGAGTGAGACGGAGGATGAGTTGTGAGGGGAGAGGGTGGAGGTCGGTTGCGTACCGTGCTTACTTACTGCACACACAGTGGGGATTAGATGGAATGGCCGCAGTTGGCTATCGGAGACCTACGCTACACTGCACTACGCTACGGCAACCTCCTCATCGAACACTCTCCAAAGCTCTAAACAGCGATAGCACATAATATCGTGTTGCGCCACATCATCATCGCACGTGGTATCCCAACCATGTCTGATCGCCCTCCCGCGGTACTCCCCTCGCGCCGACCCGAATGGAATGACGCATGCCTGACGCTCCCTGGGACGGCCATCCACACTCCGGTCCAACCCATTCTCGTCCACCGAATCTTCGCATCGTCGGGCTTCTCACGCACGACGATCATCGGCGTCTAAATGTCTCCATCTCCTCTACGGTAGTCTCTCCATCTCTTCTGCAAGTCCCTAGATCGCCTACCTACCCAGAGTTCCCATCCATCAAATCTCGCCCCGCCCATAAGGCTGGAGCCCGCGGCTGAGGGTTGAATCGGCTGGTACGGATATCCAAAGTTCAGGGAAATCTACTCAGGCACGAGGCGGTCATTGGTAGGGAGATGGGGGGATGGTGCGGGTCAGTACGGACCCTAAACCGCTTCTGGGGAATTTCCCCTTTTTTTATTTTTGTGAATATCGGGGTTGGGAGGGAGGGTTTGATATTCTGAGTACTCTGGATATGGATGGTTGGTGGCCAGGGCGATGGGGTTTAAGTGGTGGGTTCATGTTGCGCCTGTGGAGGGAAGATGCAACGATGCTGGACTTGAATTGTTGCTTATCCCTCTTAGAATCAGTTTGTAAACGAAGATTTCCTTTCGTCTCCTATTCGATGTCAAAGAAATGCGAGATACCGCGGTGATTTGGCTGAGCCGTCGATGTTTGGATAATCCAAGAAAACCTACCAGGCTCTCTGCACTGTACCGCACCGTACCGCACCACACTCGACAACGCCTACCACCACGTGGACCCTGATATCGCGACTTCTTGGATGCGTCCCATCCCTTCTCTCAATGAAGCATGGCGATGGGATATTCGTGGGAAATCACGGCATGGATTGGTCGAGATGGTCCATTCGTGGTGCGGGTGCGGTACATCTCGTGGTGACATCCAGAAGTACATCCAGAAGTCCATCCATCAGCTCCATCTCTCGTCGGTAGAAGATCGCGAACTTAGGGAGTCAGCTGGAATAAAATCGAAGCCTTCGAAGTTGATGAAGATGGATTCTCTCCATCGTCCTACAACTGAACTGTGGTCAACTTGGATATTATACATACTTTCACCCCGCCGTATCAAACGGAACGCTATTTAGCCTAACAGCCTGGAGCTGCCGATCTTGTACACGGTTTACTCTGCCCTAGTCCCGCCTGCAAATTATTGGCGCTAAGTCCAAGCTCTGGCCCCAAGCCCGCGCGTGCGCTCAAGAGTCGATCGAATAATCAGCATGAGCCCAATGTTGCAGAGGCGCGGAGGAGAGCAGGGCGTGGAGACGGCAGGGGAGGGGGCGCTCTCGATGCATCTCTCCTCCTCCTCCTCCTCCTCCTCCTCCTCCTCCTCATCCTCCTCATCCTCCTCCAACATCATCACCAACACCTTCTCCTCCTTCATCTTCTCCTCCACCTCTACCTTCGATCACTCCAACTCCAACTCCATCCCCAACTTCAGCGCCGGCTTCGACCACCGCTTTTTCAGTAATCGCTCCATCTCCACCCCCGACCTTCCTTTCCCCCGCTTCTCCCATCTCGCCCATCTCCCCCATCCAAACCGCCCCCATCTCCCCCATCTCCCCCGTCCAACCCCCCCCTCTGCCGATCCATTCCTGCTCGGGAACCCTCCACTCCCGGGCCTTCCCCTCGCTCCGAATACCAGCCTCGTCGTTGATCCCCAGTGGCTCACGCTGGACGACATGAATACTACTCCGTACTTCTCGAATTCCGACGAACCCTCGCTTGCCAACACCCCGAAATGGGACGACTACACCACCGGTTTCGATCAATCCGATTCCGCGGCAAGCAGTCCCAATAATCTCCAGAACGTTCACCCATCCACGCAACCGTTTGCGCAATCAGGCTACGAGCCACCCCTCGCGCTGCAAGACGATGTGTCCGCCTCCGCCATGATCTTCCCCCCGTACCGCCTCCACCTCGGCGCCAGCGCCGCCAAGTCGCGCGTCGAAACCCAAGTCAACGTCCCTTTGACCCTCTATCCTGCCCCGCCTGGCATCTCGAAGGTGCACCTCCCCGCCGAAAGTATCGCCAAACCCAAGCTCCTGATCCGCGGCCACGAGCCCTCCCCCGACACCCTCGAGCTCTCCACCTACCTCGTCCGCACCACCGCTATGAAACACCGCTACTTCCAACGCAAGGCCCTCGCCCACGCGCGCGGAGACCCCGATCCGCCTATCCAGCCCGACGAGCAGGCGGAGCTCGATGCCGACGACGAGCGCCGCGCCCCGGACTTCGACCACGCGCCGGACCACCCGCAGAACGGCGGCGAGGTGAAGATCTGCAACAACTGCATCTCGCGGGAGCGGAAGCGGTCGCTGCGGAAGAAGCCGAGCGATAAGGATGAAGAGAAGCTGTTGAATCGCATGTGGAGCGAGCTGGAGGCCATGCGCATCGTCGTTTTCAATCGGGGGGAGATCCAGGACTGGACCCACGTGTCGAATCTGCGGATCCCGACGTTGCCGTTGGCGGGTCATGCGGCGGCTGATTCGGCGCTGACGGTCGAATTGCCGATGCGCATCGCATGCTATTGTCGCCATCAGGGAGAAAAGATCGGTTTCCAGTAAGTTCAGAGCGTTCTTCGGAACGGCGTTGGTACTGATTCGTGTAGAGTCATTTTTACCTTGAAGAACCATCTCGGCCATGTCATTGCGCAGGAAATGAGCCAGTCCATCCATATCACCGACGACCATAAGGCCAAAGAACCACCGACCGCTATCCCCTCCTTGGATATGACCGGAATGGTCCTCCAAACCGCCGCTCCTTACATGCAAGGCATCCCAGCCACCATGGGGATGCCCGGTCCGTCGTCCGCCGTCTCCATGACGTTCCCTCTGGCTAACCCCCCAATGTATGGACTTGCCGGCCAACCGATGGGATTCCCGCCGCAGCTTTCTCCATCGACCTTAGGACCCGTCAGCCAATTCCCCATGGCTTCCACAGGAATGGATCCGCAGATGATGCCACCGACCTCGGCTGGACCCATGCAGACCACCTTCACCGGGGCCACCCTCTCCCAGCGCCACGCCTTTTCGACTCCGAACCTCGTCGAACTGGGCGGGATGGGCTCACATTACCCAAGTCATCACCACCATGGTTGGGATACCGTTCACACACCCATTGATGGTATGTGGTTCTACCCCATCTATTTACAAACCAATGCCTAAGTCGGTCAGGGACTGTGACACCTCGAAATCTGTCCCGCCCCCCTTCGCCGAGTTTCGAAGCCGGCCCGGCGAAGAAGCGGAAAGGCTCGTCATCGGGCGCCCATCGACACAACATGTCCTCCGCCTCGCTGTCAAATCTGATTATGACCCCCATCGCCGGAAACCCCCTTTCGCGTGAATCATCCAACCTCGCCATCACGCCTCCCGCCATTCCCTACAGCAATTCGTCCGACGGGTTCCCATTCACCACCACCGGCGCATACGGTCCTAGCTCGCGCAACTTCCCTTCGCCGACCAACTTCCATAACCAACAGTTTTACTCGGCCCCCAACTCTGCACACCATTCTCGTGCTCCTTCTCCGACCTCCTTCACCAATGCGATGCAAAACCAAATGTCGGCACAAGTCCCTCACCATTCCCAACGACCGTCCTCATCTCAAGCACTCAATACGCAACCCCACCGCCCACACGGCCGCCGCGCCACGCCCCAACACCCCTCCAAACCCACCATCACCAACCTCGTCCCCGCCGAATCCCCCATCAAAGGCGGCATCGACATCGCCTGCATCGGCCACAACTTCCACCCCAAACAATCTGTCTGGGTCGGCCCCCACCGCGCCACTGTCCGCCCCTCTACCCTCTCCGCCTCCTCCCTCGTCTTCGTCGCCCCCACCGTCCACCGCGCCTGCGCCCTCCCCGTCTTCCTCACCCTTCCCACCGAATCCCCCGACGACCTCGACCCCGCTCCCGACGACCCCCGCCCCCTCCTCCACTACGCCCCCGACGACGGCCCCCTTCTCGGCGAAGCCATGCGCATCCTCGCCCACCGCGTCTACGGGCCTGACGTGAAAGACCTCCGCACGCTCGCCCATCATCTCGTCCGCGCCGACCGCGCCGCCCACGCCCCCTACCTCGACCCCGCGCAGGACGCCACCAGCGCAACCGCCCCGCCCACCCAGCCCATGCCGCCCACCTCCCTCTACCCGCACGGCCTTATGCCCGGCGGCAACGGGCAGAACGCGTTCCTCCTCGGCCCACAGGCGAACGGGATGATGGGGGAGGCGACGGCGCTAAACGATTCGTTGGGGGACATGACGTTGACAGATGCAGGGTATGGGGGTGGGGCGGCGCTGAAGTTGGGGGACTTTGAGATGCCGGAGGTGGGGTTGGGGGATGTGCCGGAGATGGAGGTAAGGGGGGCGGAGGAGGGGGAGTTGGTGAGGAGGATCGAGGAGTGGAAGGGGGTTTAGTGGATTTCTGTTTCGAGCTGTTGGGTGGGTTTCTTTTTTTCATTCGGGATATTACGCACGGTATACGATGTGCCACGGGGTATGCGGGTGCTCTCTTTCTTTATTTCCTTGCATATGTTTTTTTGTCCGTGTCAGATTTTCTTGATCGTCTTTGGGGAATGGGAAAAGCAGGGCACACCGTCCATTATCTACAAACGCCGGCACATCATCATCGCGTTCTAGCGAAGGGGCACATAGGGGGAAATGGCGTTTTTTGGAGGACATTTCTCTCGACTGGAAAAAGGGGAGGACAGGAATCGAACTCCTTTCATTTGTTCTTTTAATATTTATTCCTCGTCGCTTATCGACTTGCTGATAGGTCCTGTATATCGAGTCGCGTTCGGTCGCTCGGTCTAGGACGGCTGGGATAGACCGGACCTGGTTTCAAGATAAAATCCAGTCGGCTCATTCAATGATATGCGGTCTCGCCGTGGTTGGGAGTAGATGAATTGTTTGGAATGCATCATTGATCGACATTGTTGCTAGGAGCTTTGCAGCCCTAATGATGGATACAGCATGCGAAATACCAACAGCTAGCCTACCCCAATAAACAAAGAACATATCCCAGCTCGAGGAATACAAACATCCAACATGTACTTCCTCCCGCGCCTCTCAAACTCCAACCCAAATCTCATCCACAACGCCAACCATCGTAAACCTCATTATGAAACCCCCCCTCCATGCCGCTTCACCTCCTCCTTCGCCATCCACGGCACCTCCCGACTCAACAACGCCCGCAACTCCGGCGTGATTACCTTCTCCCGCTCCCGCGGCGTCAACTGCCCGGTCGGTATCCCACCCGCACCACTACCACTCGCAACATTCGCACTAGCACGACCAACCCCACTTCCCCGCCTCGTCCCCACCGGATTCTTTGACCCCCCCTCACTCGCACTCGCACTCGCACTCGCCGCCCGCCGATGCGTCGTCATCCCCGGTCTTGCATCCCGCAGCACATTTCCCCCCGTCGCCGCCTCCGCAAACGTATCCTCCGACCCCGGGAAATTATCCCCCTCCGGCCGCCGCTCAAGCTTGAGCGCCGCGCGCATGGGCGGGGTGAGGGTGTCGGAGGGCGATTTCGGGGGGGCGGGGACGGACTCGGTGGAGATAGCGCGACGCGGGGTCGGGGGTTCGGGGAGGATGTTTTTGCGGTCGACGGCGTCGACGGTTTTGCGGAAGCGGAGGAAGAGGGCTTCGGCGCTAAGAAGGGTGGAGTTCAGGTCGATGGCGTTGGCGAGCTCGTTGACGTACTTGAGGACCTCGTCGAAGCCCTGGAGGTGTTCGAGGATGACGGCACGGTGTTTCTCGAGGATGGCGAGGGCGACGAAGAGGTGGAAGTTGGCGGAGAGGTGATCGGTCCAGAGGGATTCCCAGAGGCGGAGGACGTCGGGCCAAGGGAACTCGCGCTTGTACCAGACGAGGAGGGGGCGGAAGAAGAAGAAGAAGTTGGTGGAGTCGAGGGATTGGAGGTGGAGGTAGAGTTGGGGGTCCATGAGTTGGACGAGTTGGTCGAGCGTGAGGAGTTGGAGGCGCATGCCGGATTGGTCGCGGAGGAAGTTCCGTTCCTGAGGGGTTAGCGAGGGTGTGTTGCGGTGGGAGGGGACATACCATTCGGTTCATGAAGCTGACGAATCCCCAGAAGGCTATGGCATCATCTTGACAGACTGCATAGATGGGTGCGAGGAGGTCGCTCATGCCTTGGACGTAGCCGAGCTCCCGGTTGTATTCGTTATATGTCAGGAGCATGTCTTTCATCTGCTCGAGATGAACGTTTGTGCCCGCATCCGCGAAAGGCGAGTTCGGATCCGGATGAGGAGTGTCTTCCCCGGCGAAAAGGGGAACGTGTCGGTCTGTTCGATGTACGTCCTTCTCTATAGAGGCCCGAAATGGGGCAAGTCAGTCTTGATCCGTCTCCAAAAGGCAAGAGATGTACGAACCGATCATGTTCTTTTGTTCCTTCCACGATCCCCATGCCTCCTTATTTCCCGACTCTCCATCGACCATCCGATCCCACCACTTGCCTTTGAGCCGGATATACTCATCCCGCTTGCTATTCATCATCGCATGTCGCTCCGCGGCGGAGCTGTTCCAGTCATACACCCCCAGCAAGAACATCCACGCCTCCTTGCGCACTCCGTCGTCGGGATCCAACCCACCATGGAACACCCGTTCCTTCACCTCCCCCACCGTCACCTCCAGCCGTCCATGCGCGTCAAACCATTTCTTCCACTCGATCATCGTCACAGGATCCCGCCGCTCATTGATGCTGAGATCCCGCGTCTCCACCTCCAGGATCTCAAAGGTTCCGAGCTCCGTCTCTTCCTGCTCCATGATATCCTTCGCCGTCCAAATCCGCTGCTGCCGCTCTCGGTCGCCCTGCTCCGAGATCCCCATCGCCCACCGCGCTAGGTAGATGCGCGCGGAGTCGAACTCCTCCTGCAGCGTTTGCACTTCGGGGTTGCGCATCAGGTTCCGGAGCTGCGGCGGTAAATTCTTGTTCTCCGCAACTGCTTGCGCCGTACGCCGGGTAAACGTGGTGACCTGGCTCAGCTTCTCCAGGATGTTCCACCGCGCTTCCTTGAGCGCTTTGGTGACGGGATCCATGCCTCCATCGCGACGACCGGGCGGTTGGGCATTGGATGGTCCAGGCGATGACGGACCGGCTGCAGCGGGCGATCCGCCACTCGAAGGTCGTCGCGCGCGTTTCCCATCGATCCCAATACTAAACCCCAGCCGATCTTCCTCGCTCGGCTCGATCAAGAAGATGTTCGGGTCGGCCCCGCTTCGCTCCACCCGGACATATCGCTTCAGCCATCGCAGCACCTCGTCCCCTCCCCAGAACATCCCGCCGCCATCGCCGAACGGGTCGAAGCTCTCCCTGGCAAGCTTCTTCCGCTGGAGAATCGTGCTCTCGCACTCGCTGTCATGGAAGAACAGCGCGGGGAAGCTATCGCCCGCGCGGGTGTTGATGACGACGCTGCCGAACCACCACCCGATGCTAGGGGGGCGGACGAGTAGGCTGTAGATCTCGGAGACGGGGATGGCGAAGGCGTAGCCTGGGGAGCTCGAGCTCGCGTGGCCGATGTTCGTGGGGGGGAGGGGGACGAGGTAGGATTGTTTAGGGGGAGAGGAGCTGCCGCTGAGGTCGACTTTGACGTAGGCATTGAAGATGGTGGAGGAGAGGTCGGATTCGGGGACCCAGGCGAGGAGGAGGGAGGAGGATCCGATTTGAGAGGGAGAGGTTGGAGATGAGGGAGATAAGGAGGCGGGTTTCTGTTGGATTAAAGCGATGAATCCGGCGAGGTTGTCCCTGGCATGAGGACTTGGGTGCACGTAAACCTGTTTGGAATTAGTTCTTGTATAGTAGGATCGATTGAAGCTTCTTAAAGACTCACTTTGCTCTTCGTATACAGCAGCTTCACCCCCCGACCCGAACTGGTATGTCGGATAGTGTTATATTCGCCCTCTTCGTCGTCACTCATGGCGTAGAATGAAGCGCTTGGAGACGGTGGTTCCTGCTTCGGGGAACTCATGACGGAGGAGGAAATAAGAAGAGTTCACGCGACAGGTGAGGTCATATGGTTTCCTCGGGTGGCGGAGTCGCAAGGCTGTGGATGAGGTACTTAGTACCTCAGGTACGGCAGACTTAAGGAATAATCCCTGGTAGTGTAGTATGCCTCGTGTATTTGGTTCAGTCGTCAAAGAGGCTGCACAGAACTGTCAATAAAAAGGCAAAGAAAGATATTACAATCTACATGGAACTTACGAGGTTTGAAGAGTGCACTGTGTGATATTGTGAGCTTATGTGATGATCATCAAGCGCCTCCTCAAGCTGTCGTGGTGTGATGGGGAGGATGACGTCCGCGGGGCGGAGGGGTGACGCGGTGCACGGAGAGCTGCGCAAGCCGCCCATGCAGCTGATATTCCAGATCCGAGGTGTAGGGTGGACTTTGTACTATTGTCCTTGAGATGAACAATGATGGATCAGATACAATATCAGAAAGGTGTTGGCTTGGTGTGTTCAAAGTTCAAGCGTACTGGAGCTGCTTCAGCACACATTGAGGGGGAGCAGCTGTGATATAAGTGGCTTGGTCATTATCATCCATGGTACGGCACGGTAATAGCCAAAATCAAAAGAACCAGACATCCCATCCAGCTTCCAGCTTGGAAAATGGCTGCGAGCCTAGATGCACTCCTGCCCTCGGAATCCAGCCGAGCACCTATGAACCTGTGACAATTGCCAGAGGATTCGGAGCCTTGAACATTGATTCTCCCATTCATCGGTACGGCCTTGGACCGCCAGGTAATCCGCCTCTTTCGCGACCACTCCGTGGATTCGGAGGCAACCCTCCCCCTTGTGAACCATACGGACTATCCTGACTGCTGCCGTACGACTGATTCGAGCTTCCGGTCGATCTCGACGTTGACCCCTTATCATACCTCCCTCTCGGCTCACTCATAGTTGAACTCGGTCTATCATACGGACTGCCCTGGTCATATGCCCCACCCCCTCCACCCCTTCCACCTCCAGCGGGACTCGCATTAGGCGGCGTCGGACTCGTGCTCCTCCCCCCGTATAACCTCGCCTTCAACCTCTGCTGCGCAGACGTCCCCCCCGTCGTCGGCGGCGACGCACTATCGCTCGCCCCCGAACTCTGATAGCTCCCAAACCGCTGACTCGGAAGCGGCCGCGACGACGCCTGCTGTGAATGATTCGGTGAATACGAATCGACGAGCCCCGCGCCTCCCATCGGCCGGCGCGCCTCGGGCGGATCGGTCTTCGCTCCTTGACGGTTCGGTGCGTTACGTCGCAGCGATGATGGCGGGGGTTGCTGTGCCTGCGCGCCCGAGGAGTCCCAGAGATCGCTCAGTCCGCCTCCGCTGCCTTTATACGATCCCTGCTGAGCCGGTGGTTGTCCCTGGTTGTTGTTCCCCCACATGTTGGCGCCGAGGTTGCTCACGAACGCCAGCTTCCCGCCTGCGGTTCCGGCCGGGGCTCCTGGCGGGGGCGCCTTGGGGTCGGGGGGGAGCCATGGGGGAAAGGGTCGGCCTTTCTCGGTGTAGTATGCGCGGAGGACGCGGCAGATGTGGGTGTCATCTTCGGTGTCGCCGTCGGTTTCTTCGGAGAGGAGGGTCCGGCGGAGGGAGGAATAGCGGGATGCGGTGGCGGTAAGGAGGCCAGATAGGTAGGAAGAGGAAGCCATGCCCTTGAAGTGGTCGTGATGGGTGGTTTGAAGTCACGAGGGGGTTGCTCGATGTGGAGTCTCGTAGGACGAAGGGGTCCAGAGCGTTAGGGATCAATCAATATTGGCGGGTAGGTACAGCAGGTGTTTTAGTGGGTGTTTCAGTGATGATTTTGTCATTTGGAGAAGTTGGTAGTTTGAAAGGTCATGATATTAGGTTGAATGTGGAAGTGAATGAGGAGAGTGTATTATTGGGGATGGAGGGTTCGATATGATGCAGCATGTTGATCATCACTGAGCCAAGGCTGGAGACCATTGGGGACAACAATCATATCGTCAGCACAATCATCCACTGTCCATTGTTACATCAATCAAATTGTTACATACCTTGTCTCCGATCCACCGACAAAAATTTCTTACCTTTTCAGATAGGATTTCCAGATGGGATGAAAATCATCCTACTTGACCTCGCTGGTCAACGAATATTGGCGGCAGTGAGCCCTTGAGACTTGAATCATTCCTACCCGTCCTCAACCACGAGTACTATCAAGGACTTGAGTATCAAGCACTTGCGTCTCGAGACCAGAATCACCGGATGTCAATCCATCATCCAGCTTCAAAGCTGTTTGTCATATCCGGATACCAGACTCCGCGCATAAGAATCACCATTAGTTTGCTTCGCCATTTGCCATGCGCTCTATAGAGTCTCTCTTCATGTCTTCGTAAACCTACTTCCATTCCTTCGTGCTATCATTATCATTTTTCAGAATTCTGCAGTCTGGGTTTATACGCATCTTTTTAGTAACTAGGTATATTCATACTTCATGCATAAGAGCCTCGAGGGACGGTTTATCCTTCTGGTATACCACAGCACCATATAGGATTCCCCCCATGACGGGCAGTTCTGAATTTGGACAACATGAATCGCAGACCAAGCCGCCAATTTTGCTGGATTCAAATGAAACCGATGCCGGATTGCGGCGTTGTCGGACCAAATCACGCAGATGGGGCAAATCGTGGCATATTTAGCTGCCAATGACCGGAGCTATGGGCATTTCCATGCATATTTTATCTCTCACTGCAAGGGATGCGTCACGATATTCGTCCATCGCGATCGACCCTCTCAGGCTGGGGAGGTGTTGAATTATTAATTTCGATAGGAACGGGTAGCTGGTGAGAAGATTATATTAACGCCACACATGCTTTTGACCACGGGTCGCGAACCTTGCGGTCAAACATTAATTATATCGAAGAAATATACGTCATCACATTTTCTCGGCTCGTTGAGCAATCCCCAGAAGAAGAACGGTGGGCAAAACGGGAAGGCTTGCCGCAAGAGGTACAAGAAATCTTCCGATACATGCACAATCTGCTACATTAGCGCCGAGAATCACAAGAAGCTCATTGGCAGATCCACCCGATGGAGAAAAGCATTTCACAAGGCCTTGGAGGAGCAATTTCTTCTTCCTGGGCGGACGACCTGCTGCCTTGTCCCCCTTATCCGTGGAGTGGCAGCTCTGGGGGTTCATTGAGGACTATTCATGACTCACAGATAGGACCGTCAGGCCATCTCCTTCGCATCCTTTGAAAACTAGATAGTATCTCCAGACATCGACTTAGGTTTCATATCTGCGAGTGGAGTATTTGTGGCGAGAACGGTTTTCGCGAGCAGCAAGGGAGTACATTGCCTTTTCAATGCGCGATATCGAGCAATGGCCCCATTCATCACGGGACTACCCAACTTATCTGACATGATCCAAGTTGAGTCCTTGGGTAATTCAATCATGTATGTGTGAGCAGGACCTATACGGCGGCACTATATCTGTTGCATTCGGACTAAGAAAGTGGGATCACGTGGGTGGGTGTCTTGGGTCGTTGTAACACTGAGTTTACTGACTGGACGGAGGTACTTCCGTAGAAGGCACGACATCATTGTATTGCGTTGTGTGGCAGGAGCGATAAATTGGATCACATGCGAACATCAGATCAGACCATGCGTGGACAATTCGCTGACAAGCGACACGATAATAATGCGAAAACAGTGGTGGAAAACGATGGTTTACCTTTACTCCCCGTATTGTGATATGTTTCTTGCCATACAACACAACGACTAAGATACAGTCTTAGGCCACTTCAATGGCATGCTCAATTGAAATGTTTCCCACCACCTTTGCATTGTCCGAATAACCGTGTCCGTGGTACTGGTGATGTCGAACCTCACCATCTAGCCGTGGCTGTGACCGCCTGCACCTGCAAAATGTCCATCAGAGCTTTCCGAAGCGCCTCCAGCAGCGGGTTCTGCGTCGGTCCCTGCACCGGTGGATGAGCCAGTCTCTGCGCCGGTGGCCGAACCGGTGCTGTTGGACGAGCTGCCTGAGCTTTCTCCACCAGCGCTGCCGAGAAGTCCACCCAAGCCGGAGCCTCCGCTCAAGCTGCCGCTCAAACCAGAGCCAGTAGAGGAGTCGGTACCGGAGGAAGAGCCGCTGGAGCCGGTGCCGGTGGAGGAAGAGCCGCCTGACCCTGGGCCGGATATGTCAGTTGAGAGCTCCATGGAAAGTGTAGAATCATGTACCACCGCCGCCAGAGGCACCACCGAGGCCACCGCTAGGTCCTCCAAGGCTATCGCCAGACAGAAGGCCGCTAAGTCCTGCTTAGGGATTAGTTTATTAGTAAGATATAAGGTGCGGCGGGTTTACTTACCACCACTCTCATCAATATCGCTACCGACTCCTTCGAGGAGCTCGTTGAGGCCTACTAATAATTAGGCTTACGCTGAATGTAGAAAACGCTCGGTTTGACTTACCGCTGCCAACTTCGCCGAGGAGTCCACTCCCATCGGTATCGCTATCGAGTCCTCCGAGGAGCTCGTTCAGACCTACTAATAATTAGACTTACGCTGAATGTAGAAAACGCTCGGTTTAACTTACCGCTGCCAATTCCGCCGAGGAGTCCACTGAGTTGACGCTTAACAGTCGGGTGGGAGTCGGAAACCATGCGAGCAATGAGCCCATCAATAACATCTTCATCGCGAGCACCATGGGAGTGGCTGTGTCCATCTCCACTCGCGCCGCTGGAGCTCCCTTCAGAAACAGAGGGGTCGGTGGCCGGCTCGAGGGTAGTCTCGCTAGATGCGCTCCCGGATTCTCCGCCGCTGGCGCCACCTAGCAAGCCGGCAAGCCCAGAGCTATCGGATGCGTCTCCGCCAGCATCGCCAGCACCGCCGGCCTCGCCTCCATCGGCACCACCGAGCACGCCCCCAAGGTTGCCCGCACCCCCTTTGCCTTTGCCCGTGCCCAAAATCGCACCGAGGCCAGGGATTCCGCTGGGACGAGCACCGCCTTTTCCTTTCCCGAAAATTGCACCAAGGTCGGGGGTTCCGCTGGATCTAGACCCCCCGGGTCCACCAAAGCCTGTGGAAGAGGTTGGGCTTCCACCAGGAGGGTCGCCAGAATTGCTCCCATGGTCGTGGCCATTCCCTTTACCCTTGCCCTTACCCAAGAGTCCAGCTAATCCACCTCGTCCACCGGCACCGCCGGGAGAGGCAATTCCTGAGGGAAGGGTTTGATGCTGAGCAAGCGGAGCACCCTCGGCAACAGCCGCGGCTAGCACGGTGACAAGAAGAATAAAGTTAGTCATGATGGCAGACTCGCGCCAGTGACGGAAACAGAAGTTAAGACTGAAAAGTGTCCAGCACAGTCAAAGATAGCTAGTGAATGAAGGGGAGTGACTAGAGTGGGGGGAAGAGGGCAGTTGGTGTTGTAGAACCTCTCTCGGAGCGTCCTTTGCGGCTGTTCTTATAGAAGCAAGAGGAGATACCCCTTGTGTCTCCGTTCGGGATCATGCTCGAGAATTATTTGATCAAATGGGGAAGTAATGGTGCGACGAAAACGAAGCAATCTTTCTCTCACTGGACAAGTGGACATCATGGTTAGAACCTTGAGGGTGACTATCTTGCGCTTCGCGTGTAAACAACAAGCGGGCCACCCATCGTAGGGACCATAGGAGGTTAAACATTCTCAAAGGGAAACATAGGGGCACTCCTAGTATGTCAGCTGGATGTCCTAGGACCCAAAGGGGCACAGCAGATATGCGACGGAAGTTAAGCCCTCTATCACGCCTTGTCAAGGCGAGGCCATTTCATGTGACTCTTGCATCAGCCGGGAAACGGCATAACCGGATTCTCCTAGGCGGAATGTCTAGTGGTCGGCTTGCACATGTTGACGCTGTGTCCAGTCGATCGTCCTGTTTTTCGTAGAGTGATTTTGTGGTCAATAATCTAGGCAGGGATCATATGAAACCGATGAACCCCCAGATATGGATGGGACTCCATAATTCTTCTACCTCTCGACACCATACTCAACAAACAGTAGAGAAGCATTGCGAGAAATTGAGGGACTTCTCCAGAGGAAATATGAACAGTGACGCAAGTTTCCATTACCTGCCTGCTAACATGCTGGTGATCCCTTTTTTGAGTTGCGAGTTGCAAGCCACTAGCCAGCACATGTTGGGGGAAAGGTCCTGTAACGCAGTATGCAGAGTCAAGTGCAAAACTGAGAGTTGAAGTTTGAGATACATATAAATTTGAAACGTATTCCGTAGTTCTGTTGCTGTTCAACTCCTGAACGTGTGATACAAAGTACACTAAGTCCATTTGGGTTAGACCCAGCTTCGGCCAACCTCGTCTTGGTCTCACATCCCGTCGGTTCGGAACGGACTTTACGGTTTGGACTTCCTGAATTCCTAATTATGTCGTTCGTTGCCCTATCTCGCAAATGCACAGCCGAAGTGTTGGTAAGGTTTCTTTGGGAATCTCAGGGAGAGGTATCATCGATTAGCAGGAGCAACGCATGGTCTCAAAGCGCGAACACATTCCCTTTTCCTCGCTTGGTTCACGTTTCATCCTCCGCAGAACTAAGTATCAAAGTACATAAGGCCTCGGCGAAGATGATGTTGAGGTCGGCATGGTATTACAGCTATTCATTGCTGTCATTGTTCTGCGATCGGTCCAGTCGTGAATTTATTAGGGTTCGAAGTCGTTCTTATTGTCGACAAGCGATCATGTCGTGATCCGCGACCACTATAATCGAACATCAACCCTCCAGCTGATGCAATGCACTATAACATCACGCCACTATTAATCCTACTCGAATCACCGCCACCTAAAAATCCCCAGATGATCTGAGGCTCCAGGTCTCTCTGCCGTTGCCTATTGGCATTCATGCAGATGGGTCTCCTGGGCTGCTGCCCGTCTTTGTTCTGGCGACGAATTGTAAGGACTGAGGTGAAGCTTAAGGCTAGAGCATTGGCTTGTTCGCTTGGACCAGTCATATCGCCCATCACCTATTAATTATCTCTCGCCCGTGAATGGTCAGCGCACTCATCTCATCAACGCCAATGTCACTCCGTGGCATGCCTCAACCAGTCAACCTTCGTCACGAGCACTCATGACGGGAGTTGTGGAGAATGCCCCCCAGATGATTCGAGGCTCTGGTCACCTTAACGGTGTCCCGCTGTTACTACAGATGCCTTTCGAAAATCACCAATCAGGAAATCACACCCCCCAATTCAGGGAACACCACCGGTCTACCACCCAGCAATGGTAATTTTGGTATCATGCATTCAGGAAACTCTACCGGTAGAATTATGCTCCTACTGCAACTCAATTCCGTGTCTCTAGATCGCTCGTTCCCAACCAAGCAGTATAAATATTTCTATAAACCTCCCCATAGCTTTTGCAACCATCCTGTTTCCTCCTAGCATAGTGTTAAAATCATTTAACACTTAAGTTACTGGAATTACTATTCTTCTTGAAAATATCCCTTCATGCTTGGTATCTAGCACCTATCCACTGGCAACTACAGGTAAGTACCGCCCAGATTGTTAATCTGATTCATGTTCGCTAGTTCATGTTCCCAGTATATGACTATACATTGTTTCCCGAGTCTCCCAACTCACTGCTTCTTTTTGTTATTGATGTACAATACTTACTAGATGTGTGCCACGCAGTCCATCGTCCCTAGGCGCCTATACAGTTATTACGACGACATACAATTATAGTTTCGACTTTGATCTCAGGACCCGATCTAATCTTTACCTTTAATTTTCGACTGCAGTTGCACCGGAGCTTCCTCCAGTGTCTGGCAGCGTCGCGAGCTTTGCTGTTGGTTTAAATATCATTATGGGCGCACACCAGGAACGACAGCAAGCTCCGCTTGTCGGGTACTCGTCCAAACTGGGGTCCGGGACCCAGGCGGATGGGGCTGGCCCGCACGCCACGCCTATCATCCCGGGCCTAGTGCCCGGTCCGATAGGACAAGCCGTTGGATCGGCGTCAGGGGCCCTCCCCATCAACGTGCCAGCTTCCGAAAATTCGGCCATGTTCCAACCCCGGCACGATCGCACCATCATTGGAATCGAGCTCATTACTGAGGCAGCGAAGATTCAGCATGAGGTCGATAAGCTGAGCGACACAATCATGGATGCGCCTAGCCAGGGCCCGCAGAGCACGTCGGAGAACGGCTCTATTTCTGTGATAGACGCCAGCCTTGCCGGTATTGGGCAGTCGTTCAATGGTACAAGCGGGCTATCTTCACGGCATTCGTCGCTGCAGATCTCGTCCGACGAAAGCGAAACCTCGAGTAACAGTTCGCGCGGTCGCAGGGCTCGCCATTGTGCAGCTCCAAGTGAGTCCTCCTAATAGGGATATTGAGGAAATATAAAGCTAACAGGAGCTCAGCTACACGGGCATACACCGCACTGGATGAGAACGTGATTTTGCAACGATTCCTGCATCCGGAAGAAAATGAGGGATTGCGGCTGCTTTCACGCAGCACCCTTTGAGTCTCGCTGCCACATCTGGTGTTGGCAGCGAAGAAGTTTCCTCAATTGATAATAGACCACCGCTGAAAACGTGTCGCCGTGACGCGTTATCATTGAGCCTGCCCGTGCGTTTTACGAGGTTGGATTCGTGAAGGCCTAGCATGGCCCTTTCGCCTCCAAGTATTCCGTATCACCGGCGGTATTACTTTTCATTCCTTTCAGGCGTGAGAGAATTAGTGCCTTGTAGCCTTATGGCCTGACGATCTCAACCAGAGCAGTGTGTTAAGAAAAGGGAATTACCACGCCTGTGTATCTTATGGCTGGTGAGATTTTCCCACCCGGTTTTGAGAATCTCCAACCCGCGCTAGTATGGTGGAAATTAATCGTTAAACTAGACCTAGCGCGTATTTTCCTTCGTCTTCGACTATATTATCAGGCCTATCTGTTATGGTCCCAGGCCTGCGGCCAGTTCCCTTGGTTGTGGCGGAAGACGTGGCTGGTGGATTATATCAGTGAAGCAAACAAACATGCAGATGGTAACACAGCATAATTCTTATAACGAGGGATTTTGGTGGGTTTTGGCGAAAGTTCGGCAAAATCTATTCCTATAACCCGATATTCCTATACAGGGGTATTCTTATAACGAGGTCTAACTGTATCTATCTGTACAGTCTATTATCGACTATCGTACATACGGTATCAGAGCATTTCTACGGTCCCACATGCCCCCCCAAAGTTTGGGCTGGTTGGATGGACTGGAGCAGGGCTCTGGCGTTGTGAGCGCGTGCAGGGTCTTGGCACAATGCGAGGGAGTTTTGGGCTCTGCCGGTATCAAAACGAGGGCGTTTCGCCTAGGTGGAAAGATCGCAGAAAACGGCGTCAGAAACCTCCGTTTTTGGAGGTCATTCTGTAGCACAAAACGTTACTCCGTATATACAACTCGCTTTCTCTCGTGATACCTCGCAGTACATTGCATTAAGTCGTAGGTCATCACAATACATTTTATCAAATCGCAAGTTGTCGCATTACATCACAAATTGTCGCATTATTTCGCATTAGTTCATTTTACTCTATCTGCTCCTGCATAATTTCGTACCATTTTTTTCAAGTTCATATTAGTTCGCATCGGGTCACATAATCTAGCTTTCGTCACTCTTAGCTGGTACTAGCAGTGCCTTGCTGTACACATTAGGGCATTGGAGAGGAGAGTCGCTATCTCGCGCACAAAAGGTGCCGGGAGATTTCTTCTCTCTCTCTCTCTTTAGTTTAGATTAATGGAACTTGGTAATCGCAGATCTTGCGCATCCAGACCGTGCCACTATCTTCTTTCTACTGACATCGCTGCCTCTTGCGCGCACCAAGTCCTTTACTAGCATTTGGAGCCGCCTCTGCTGCAGCGCTCATAGGGCGCTCTCTGGGCACATCCTCAGACAAAAAAGAGCATTTTGAGCATCGACTTGGGCAAATCTTTCAGCGTAGAAAGCTTCCATATCTCCAAAGTGATAATTCCATGCCATTGTTAGAGTATAGGAAGCATACACTCCGCTTATGGCGAGAGCCATAAGCTGTGCTTCGATCAGTTCTGTCGGCTGCGATAGACATTTATGCGCACTGGGATTAAGTGATCGGGGGTGATTATGATGCTTGTGTAGAGCCTCCAGCTTCCACTGGTCGTCGTTTTCGTTCTTAAATATGACAAGCCTAAAAGTACACCCTATTAAGCGCGTGCTTGTGCTCATAATCCTTACCCTTTTCTACGAGTTTCCGGATCGATCCCAGTAGTAGTAATATCATATCTTAACATTAGAATGGTGAGGTCTGCCCCAGTTGAGTAGGAAACCGTAGCCATGCTACATGCCATGGCTCCTAAGAGCATTGTAGGCTTCTTCATAGGACGCGTAAAAACAATTTAGAGGAGGGGCAATATTCTCTATGTTGAGGTCTGTGAGAGAAGAAACAGATTGAACAATGAAGTTGTCCTTAGGCGAAGACTAAGGGAAATGCGCGCTAGGCCTAGTTGAACGATTATTAATTTCTACCATTACTAGCGGGGAGGAGAAATTTCAAAAACGGGAGGAGAAATCTCACCAGCTTTTCCCCACCGGGGTTTTTCATCCTCCATAGTTGCGATACGATCTGCATGGTCACTAGATAGGACCGTATCAGACGTTAAATAATAATAATAAGAAGAATCAATTTAACGTACTATCTGGATCCCTTTCGGGTCAACGAATCCGGCGTTGCGGAGAGACTAAATTCCCAGGCGTACTACCAAGGGGTTGGACCAAGATGAAGCCAATGTGCAGCCAGGTCTCCTCTAGGAACGGAATACCCTGCGGGGCTTAAGACCAAGGCTTTGCCTGCTATTTAACGCTGAGATACTCCTCGGAGGATGACATTTCATTCGGACAAATCATCACAAGTTCTACCTTTAGTCTGCGATGCAACATGGGCTGGTTCACCCTCAGAGGCGCAAAAGCTTCCCCCTCCAAGTGAAGCTTGAGAGCAGCCAAAACACAAGCAATTCGATTCGCGGCAAAGATGGAGGAGCTGAAGGGCCAAACGGAAGTCCTCCAAGATAAGGCGGATAAGCATCTGGAGAGGGAGACCCGATTCAAGGAGCTGCACTGACAACAGTGTCAATTGGGAGAGGTCTGCTTCTTCGACTCCGCGTATTTGATTTCTAGAAGGACGGGGATACCGGGGAACCGATGTTAAGGGGGCTAGTAGATGACGCGGCAAGTATTAGAACTGTGAATAGTATTAGTAGTTTATGTAGTGTGTGGTCAGGCCAACGTATCATCTTTACTCAAATCAACACTTAGTGACACGCTCCATTAAAGGTGCACAATAGACCAGACTCCTTCAACCCATCCAGTGCTGAGTATCCAGATGCGCCATATGCCTCCGAATTTTACATGGAGCTCTTGTTCCTGGCCGAAATGTGTGCAGTAAAATACGAACCATCCCGATCCAGCCATCCAAGTCGTCCAAATCATAATCTTATGTTCACGTTATGTTACCAATCGCTCAACCGAAAGCTGGAGGCTCTATCGTCTCCAGGAATCATACAGTGCCATCAACTTTTGTCTCGCCGCCTTCCCCCCTTTCTGGATCCTCGGCACCATATCCTCCGCACTGATCAGCTCGCTCACGTCCCGCCCTCCCATCACGCTCCTCTCCACCCAACCGCAACGCGCCTTCATAGTCTTATTCGCCCCCGCCTCCAACAGCAACCTCACCGCCTCCACATGCCCCCCCGCCGTCGCTGCATGCAGCGGCGTCCCAAACGGCCCACCCGGTCTCTCTGGGCTCGGGTCAGCCCCCGCCTCGAGCAGCTTCTGAATCGACGGAAGATGCGCGGCGCGCGAGGCGGCTTGCAGCGGCGTGTAGAAGTAGCCGAGCGGGATGTTCGGGTCGGCACCAGCTTTGAGGAGGAGGTTCAGGCACACGAAGCCGCGCTCGCCCTTCGCGGCGGAGGCCTGGGTTGCGGTGCCGTAGAAGCCGCTGGAGGTGTTGATGGCGGCGCCGGCGGCGAGGAGGTGGTCGAGTGCGGAGGAGTCGCAACGGGCGGCGGCAGCTTGGAGGGGGAATCCGAAGGATTCGATGGAGAGGGGAAGGAAGGTGGTGTTGGGGGGCATGGCATTGGAACCTTTGGAGTGGAGGTTGGGGTTAGCGCCGTACGAGAGGAGGAGTCGGAGGATGTCGGTGCGGGAGTGGAGGACGGCTTCGTAGACGGCGAAGGTTTGGGATGGCGTGCAGGCGTCGATGGTGGAGTTGGGGTCCGCACCTTCGGCTAACATGGAGTGGACTTTGGAAAGGGGCATGTCTTTTGTGAGCTTTTTAAGCTTCTGGTCGAGTTTGGTTTGGTCGGAGGGGGTGAGTTCTTCCCGGGCACGCCGTGCGGAAGAAATGGCAGCGGGATCGATGATTTTGTTTTTGGAGCGTTTGTGGTCGAGTGGTTCGTCAGGGTCAACCGGTATAGGGTACACGCTATCGTATGAACCCTGGTTCCATGCGTCGACATTTATCGCATCGGGATCGGATTGCGTAGTTGAAAAGGGGAATTGAAAACCGGTTGGCCCGCTTCTGTTCAGATCGTCGTGCGTATATCTTTGATGGGGTGTCCCGCTCATTCGGGACGATTCCTCTGCTCGTTCCATATCCCAGGATGGCAGAATCGACGACTCCGGGCGCGGAGGTCTCCAACCATTGAGCGTTGCCAAACTTATGGTTTGAGTCGGGCCCGAGCTTGATAGCCATGAGGATGTCGGTGACTGATCGGATTCTCGTCGGGGGCGGACTGGAGTCCCAGGATCGGCTGGAGACGGCAATACCACGGTCGAGATCGAAGACAGACTGACTAGCTCCGCTTCAATTGGACCAGGTAATCGGCGTTCTCTGGCCTTCGGTTTGATTTGAGGGGTGGTTGGCAGTCGGGGGTTGATATCTCCGTAACCTTGTGTTGGCAGGAAGAGGGCTTCGCTGTCATACATTGATGCCTCATATGCGGTCTCAGCATATGTCGATGAATCATCCAGGAACCTTTCCAGTCGCTCCAGTGCTAGCGCATTGGGTAGACACCTGTGGTCTAACTGCCCTTTGAGCTCGGCAATCTCGACAAGAATCCGAGAGGCATCGCTTTGAACGGCATCCATGCCAATCTGGATCCCATCCGTGTCGTTTATTAATTCCCTTGCTATCGACCTAATACTAGTCAGCCGAATTATGTTCTCGTCCCACAATGCAATTGACAACGTCATCGACAACGTACAAGTTTACTATGTCGAGCGCTATATCCAGTGCAAACCTATGCATCCCCAGACATCTCTGGAGCTTCGCCGCCTCTTTCCTGCCCAGGACCAGCCAATCCATCCTGAAGGCGCCACGATAGTCGGCAAGAAAGTCCGGGATCTGCTTGATAACCAAGTTGCATCCCTCGAGAATGCCAGCTATCCGACGTCCCAGCATGTCCGAGCTCCCGAACCACCCCTCGTCTTTGGCATCCTTTGACAGCAATTCCAAATCCTCCTTAATCAAGTTCAGCTCACGATCGAGGGTCCGGACGTCATTGCGAGCGTCTCGATACTGGCGAACAAACTCGGCGGTGGTCGACGTCACTTTGCCGATGGTGGCTACTAGAGCAAGGCAGCTCACCGTGAGAGGTACTGGATCCATTATCGATTTCGGTTTCGAAAACAGGCGGGGGTAGAATCCAGGGAGTGGCGAAGCCACCAGTATTCCCGAGGGATACTTAAGGAATGTTCCTCATAGGTTTAGGGGGTGGACCGATGGCCCTGGGATGGTTGAAGCAGAATTGAAGAACCATACTTGAGAGGGTGGTGCACTATATATCGAACGGGCGATGGCCTAGCACCATCACAAGGCGCGCTCTACTACCTTGGAGAATCGGCTCTTCGCGCTTAAGGCTGTGTCTAGTGTGTGGCACCACGAAACTCCAACAGAAGAGCAGCTTGGCGACGAACCGGACGAGGAAATGCAGCATTCGGACGCCATCAAACGAGATAAAATCATCGCTAAGTATGATGTGATAGGTAGATGGAATTAGATGGACTAGGGGGCGTGGGGGGGGGTTAGCAGCGTATGAACGCGTGGAGCAACGCCGTTCGGGGATTGGTTGTAAATTTGCATAGAGTTCGGATGCTCCATATGCCCAGCCCCTCCCTATTCACCCTCATCCTCGAACCCGGAAGATTCTCTATTGCTCGGTCACGATTGATATTCGCTCGGCGCCTCGTTGTGCATCTGAGCCATTCGATGTTCGTCGTTGGTTTCAGCGTGGAGAATCGAGACGATGCCACGGCCGCCACGACTTTGCATACTTCGTGACATCTACTTTGTCTGACGGTGGTCCGGAACTCATGTGATTTGATATGTCAGTAGTAATATCACATTCCGGAAGGACTGGTAATCGGTCGATCTCTTCCAACCACAGCCGAGAGGTGGCGTCTGGTATCATCTATCGGCGATTCGGCGGTAGACCTGCAGTGGGTCCAAAGCGAACATGAGCAGAGGATTGTGGCTTGACTACCACTGTGCCAAATGTAGAATCCGAGTCCATAACGAATTCTTGGCGGTTAAGCAATAGTGAGAATGAATAATAATCATTGTCTCGCAACATCGTCATCGCTGTGTCCTCCATTGTACCAGCTTCGGCGGGGTTTGCCGTCTTGGCGAGCGCAACTCTAATTTCACTCCTGTACGGAGGTCCATTTCAAAAGTTATTGCTCGCCAAGAAAGGGCTTGATTATATAAGCCGTTCGACAGCCGATAGCACAGGCAGTAGGGTGTCTAGCCAACGGGCGGGTACTACGCGCGGTAAATCGAATGCCCGGCGCCCTTGCCTCGAATTAGGCTCTATAAGACCTGATTAAATGCCCAGTTGATAGGCAGTCCAGTGCCCGTGGCATAGGCTCTCGAGACTGCTTATATAATCACGCCACTTCCTTGGCGAGCAATAACTTTTGAAATGGACCTCCGTAGCGGATAAGCCGATTTATATTGCTGGCAAGGTCGATCCTGAAAGATCGGATTTGGTTCTTACGTGATATAAAGGTATAGAACGAGTGGGTCGTACCGTCCTGGGCGTACCTCGCGAGTCACGACGTATGCAGAACACGATGAACCAATGTGGGACGACGGAGCACTGCGAGGACCTTCTACATCGATCCTATGGACGGATGATCAACATGATTCACAATAAACGTCGTTTGTGGTCGCAGGATGCATTTGTAAGGCGACCGTAATATCATCAATTCATGAGTTGGATATCATTGACTTGACTATGCAAGGTTGCAGTCGCAGCTACTTCACAGCTCACACTGTTTGACTGCATCTTCCGATCCGCCACCGCTCTGGTGGATGCTCTTCAATTGCCATAGCGAAATTCCGTTCATGCCGATTTTTTTGATCATAGGGGAAAGCAGTTTGGTGATAAGGAAAACAGGAACCCCGTCATGCTGTATCATGGTGAAGCGAATGGTATCGGACGTCTCCCCGCAAAGCAAGTTTGGGGGATGCGCACCGGGACCGTGGAGAGGTCCATCGCCAGTAAAAACCGGCGAAGGAAGTGAAGGATAGAAGTACTGTACAAAATGCATGACGGGGCTTTGGACGTCCTCGATGGGATTCGTCTCCTTACTCCAACGCAACTTCCGCTATGTCCCGACCTCGAACGTCCTCCGGGTATCGCCTTGCACTTCACTGCAGGCATTGTAGGTCGCCGTGTGGGAGTAAGGAAATGTTCGACCGCCTAGTTGGGGCAGCTAGACTGAACGTGGCCCGGCTGCTTGCATCGGTAGCAGAGACGCTCTTGACCAGCGTCAGACGGGCAATCTCTGGAAAGATGACCGACCTCGCCACCTAGAAAAAGTCAGCGTCAAGCCCTTCACAACGCGTGTCGGTGCACCTACAGTTGTAGCACTTCTGTCCTTGGGTGCAATCCCGGGACATATGTCCGTAGCCACCGCACGAATAGCAGGTGGTGCCGCGCGACGGACCACCGAACCCACCACCGCCCTGGTAGCCACCGGGGCCACCGGGGGCGCCGCCCTCACGGCAGTTTCGGGCAATGTGGCCGACCTTGCCGCACTTGTAGCACTCTTGCGAGCTGCCGCCGGGGGGTCCGCCCGCACCGGTCGAGTCGTTCGGGCACTCGCGAGCGATGTGGCCGGGCTGGCCGCAGCGGTAGCACGCACGACCTTCGGGGGCACCGCCACCGCCTGAGCGGGGCTGAGGGCACTCACGGGACAGATGTCCCTTGCCGTTGCAGTTGTAGCATGTTGGGTTGTCGCGGTCGGGGCAGTCGCGAGCCTGGTGCTCAGTAGCGCCACCTATGAGGAATCGTTAGCAAAGGAATTCTCGTGACAAGGCCGTCGCCATGAATATGTCGGAATCGATCGAATGAACTGATTCTACATTCCTGAGACGGGTTGAAAGGCCTGATCTCATCGCCTGATCAAGAAAACGCGAGGAACTTACAGTTGTAGCAGGCCTTGCCAGTGTTTCCAGTAGAAGCGTCCATTTTTATGATGGAGGAATCGTCAGAGGTTGATCTGAAAGCGGTTAGAGAGGTGTACCTTGATGGCGACCTTGCGATGGACGATGTGGAAAGGAATCGGGGTGATCCAATGATACGTTCATCTAACGAGGATAGTCCCCGTTTGATGACCGTAACGGGATTCCCGAGGGGTAGTCGAAGCAATGGCATCGTAATGGATCACTCACCTTTGAATGATAATGTCTGACAAAATATTTTCGGTTTTAGGGCTGAGTTGATGATAGGTATCGAAGGAGTGAAGGATGGGATGCAAGATTGCGACGGAACAACAAGATGATCCGGGCCGGGGGCGGTGATTTACGACTTGATCTTTTCTGCACTTGAAAACGGTGGTGAAAACCTGAAAACAAGTGAATCGATGATCCGGTGAGCTTTGTGGGGTTGGATGAAAAAACGTTGTGTTTGCCGCAGCGAAAGCAGCGAAACGGTGTGTGCTCCTGGTGGCAACCGAGGGTCCGATGGAGCTAACCAGCTTTTCCAGTGTTTTCCTCCAATTTCTCGTCCCTAACACACGCTACGCTAGCCTTACTCAACCTTGCCCCGAAGCTTGGGTGATCGATTTTAGTGATTAGCCACGAGTTTGATCTTTAAGCGAGTCAGTGGCCGTTGCCGTTGATGTTCAAGATTCAGGATCCTGTTGGTTCTTGTCAGATTGTGGCGCTGACGTGTGTAGGAACAGTTCAAGAGCCGCAACAGATGAACAGATTACAGAACTATATCGTGGAAGAACTACAAATCTCAGCACGTTGGAGTTCGGCATCAGTTTTATAGAATCTCCATCATCTCTCTCCTCCATCGCTCATCCCTCTATCTCTCTTTTCCTTTCTCTTGGGACCCTCGCATTGTTGACCATGTAAGGGTGCTGTCTCGTTGAGATTGGTCCTATTCCGCCTTACATGAATCAGGCTGATCATCAGAGATCGGGAGACCGCGGCAAGGTGGCTTCAGATCTCCAACTCTACCATTTGCAAGGGTTTTAACTCATATGCAAGTCACTTTGGGTTGAGTACACCTAATACGTGTCAAATATACCTCCACTTCCTCAGGACCATATGTGATCTTAGAAGTCCCCAGGAACTGAAACATAATCTCCTTCCCTTGATCAGCATCATTTCCAGAGGCGGGAAGTCAATCAAACCACTTCGAGAAATTGAACCGAATAGTTACGCGAGATCAAGCTGACCCGAGCATTTGTGGGGATACCTATATCTTTCTTCAGTTTAGTGGTCGGACAATGATCGCTTGGAGAGGAAACTGGGAAGCTGGCCCTAAAATATTAGATATTAAGGTACACGTGTATACATCTCATATATCTACGTCTAGCAACTGTTGTGTTTACATGTGATACGAGGCCAGCACGGAGGACACCAGGCCATTATTGAGGCTCGGCAAGTTAACATCAAAGAGTGGACTCCTGGGTATCATAAGGTACATATATGATACATCGAAGGCAGAGGACCTTGAATTGATGGCACTATGCACCTGATACAGGGCGCCTAGCTTGCATTAAGGTGGAAACTAGAACTGGAATATCCACGACAGCTAAGGGAAGAATGGTATCAAGGCCATTATTTCTAGAGCCGGGGATGTAGGAGTTAATATCGATGACCATCAAGCCTCGAAGCCTTGGGGTAGGTACTATATGATATAATGCTACTTGCATCGACCTAACGCGAACTCTGGATATGCCTAAGAGCCATCAATTTCGTCCACCCTAGACGGTACTCTATTTTCTCTACTCCATCTTTTCTACGAGAGTGCCTCTGAAGTCTGATGCTGTTGTCGATTCCCCGGTCCGGTGTTCTTCGGTCTTCCATTCAGATCGGTTCAATCGTATATGGAATTCGGGTTCAACCTGAAATTGATCCCCCGGACGCGTTAATACTGTAGGTAACGTACATGCACCTTTTCCAGTTGCCGAATGGCATCAATGTTCAAGATGTGATATTTCATTTCGAGATCACGTGCAGGACGCGTCGCGGTGCCCCACTCAACGCGTCTTCTTCATTCAACGTCAGTTCAAGAACATCGACGTAAATTGTAACTCTGTCGATGTAACAAGCAATCAGCGTTTCTAGAAATTGAACACTATTCGTTTGATCTCCCATCCATAGCAACCTAGTTTTCTATCATATAACAATGAACGAGGTTCCAGTATCCCAAGATGCTCCACAAGATCTCGAGCAAGATGTTACCCCTTCCAATATCTTCATCCCCCCTACAGTCGATACCCCAAAGCTCCTCTCCGGAAATACATACTCATATTTCTCTCCCATACCTTCCGCAATCGCCTCCGACTTATCGACGGAGTGCGTGATTGGGATTGACGAGGCCGGCAGAGGACCGGTTTTAGGACCCATGGTCTACTCCCTCTTTTACGTTCCACAATCGCTCCATTACAGCCTCCTCCGTGATACCCATGCTTTTACAGACTCCAAGGCCCTTACGGCCGAAGTGCGGTCGAATCTGATGCGAACTCTGTGTACACCGCCAGCAACATCAGCCGGTGCAGAATCGAACGACGCCGATGATGCGGCCGATGCAGGGGAGGCTGAGAGCGCCTCACTTCAGACCCATTGCGGCTTTTCAGCAACCCTCCTTTCGGCGACCTCAATATCCTCGTACATGCTTCCATCACCACGAACCGCCCCATACAATCTCAACGCCCAAGCGATGGATGCGACGATCGATCTGATTCAACGGACATACGACATGGGGCTGAACATCACGGACATCTTTGTCGACACCATCGGAAAGCCGGAAGTGTATCAAAAGAATCTCGAGAGGATCTTCCCGGCCGCGAGGATATCGGTCGAAAAGAAGGCCGATGTCACATATCCGGTCGTGGGCGCGGCCAGTGTCGTCGCAAAGGTGACGCGAGACGTGGCGTTGGAAGTGCTCTGGGACGAGTATGTGAAGCATACTTCCATGACGGATCCGGGAGATCATTGGGGTTCCGGATATCCATCGGACGGCCGGGCCACCAACTGGCTCAAAGCGTCCATGGATCCTATTTTTGGATGGGGCTCCGAGTGTCGATTCTCATGGGGCACCGCAAAAGACTTGTTAGAGGGCAAGTCTGCCGCGGCGATTGTGGATTATGAGGAAGAGGATTCCAAAACGGTGAAGATGACCGACTTTTTCAGCTCCAACGGGGAGGACGACGGCGCAGAAGATGAGCTGGGGAGATGGTACGGCAGGAATTTATCTGAGGAAGTGTTTTAGGATTCGTTAAGAATGAAGATGCTGCTGAAGGAGCTGGCGAGTGACGATAGGACATGATCTTGTTTACCGGCCTAGCGGCATGGTGAGTGATGGAAGATTGATTTGTCTCCCTTGATTGCACACCCTACACTGTCAGCTTGCGTTTGTCCGGGGGATTGACTGTTACTGCAGACCCTCGGCGAACAGAATCGGAGTTGTTTTCCTGTTCAAGCAGAAGTGTATTCCCATGGTTATGGGGAATCACCTCGACTGATTGTTGTGAATGAGACGAAGCCTTCACTGAAGCACATCCTGCGAAGCATTGTAATCTGTTGTTTGTGTTTACTCCTCACATTTTGCAATCTTTCTCACTCACTCACCCACTCGCCTGCTGCCGTCTTTCATCCATCATTGAGATCGGTTGAAGGTTCGATTTTAAGAACCAGCGCGGCATCATCTCGTTGGAAGGCCGCGTCATAGTAAGTGGTTCTATTCCCAAGACACATAATATTCTATTGAGCCTCCAAGATGTTGCTCAAGCCAGGACGTTTCGATCGAGGGTCGGTCTTCTATCCATGGTCAACATCTCCCCCGGCCTGCTTCACTCGAGGAACACCGTACGATGACGACGCCGACATCCTGATCCTCGAACACGGTGACATTCGAGACTTCCTTTTCACCGCCTACACTGGTCCTGGGTCTAAAACACGAAAATTAGATTTTACCTGTTGCGAGGCCCGGATTTGCGCCGTTGCAAGATCTATCGTCCTGCTCACTATGATCATCGATGACGACGGCTCGAATCAAGAGACGATATGGCGCCTCCACTCCGATATGCTCATCGATCACAGCACGCTGTGCTTCCTCCATAAGCATATGAAAAAGCTCCTGCCTCAAATCGCAACCCTCGGCGTATGGGACTCCGGAAAGTACGGGCGGACCCTCCGGTTCAGCGATGCTCGGACGTGGGCGAAAGTCAAAGACTTTTTCGAGTTCTACGCCGTGACTCCGAAGAAGGCGGCAGCTTTTCAATACCAACAGAAGCACCTGAAAGACCTCTGGGACAGGTACAGACGCGTCCATGATGCGGCGCCTTCGAGCCAACATGAGCTCATGGCGCAAGCCAAGAATGCTGCGAAACCGGCCATGAAACCAGGTTGGGCCCATCATTGTCTTGCCTTTGGCCGGTATCGTGAGACGGGCACCTGTTACGACTGCCCTAAAATCGCGGCGCGAGCAAACCGGGTTAATCCATTGCTCGCCACTCTCGACCGTGCGGAGCTCTGCTACGCTTCCGAGCCGTTCTCTGGATCGCATCTTGCCCCCGCCTTCACGAAAGTGGTATTTCCCAGGGACCGCCTACCGAACCCTCCAGAAGCTATTGACGGGTATGCTAGGCATGCATATGGTCAATTCGAGCTATATTGCTATTCATTTCGGGATGTTGCTGCCACCGGACGTTGGAAGATTCGGTACGTCGTGGCGGACCCTATCGCCTTATGCCATGTCCTGCAGCACCATCGAGTCCACGGAGAGACTGAAACGGCCAACTGGTACGGTACCTCCCAGAGCTTCGAACCACTGCTTCTGGATTCGCTCGATTATACCGCCGAAAACAGGGCTACCAAAGCACCGACCATCTTCGATATCATCGCGTGTGGCGATATGGGAGATATAGCTGGAATCCTCAATGTCCTTACGGCTTGCAGTCCGCTCTTGAAACTGAGGCTGACCAGTACCATCTTCACGCGTACATACTTTTGGAACACTCAAAGTCTCAAGATTGGATCTCAAGGCCCATTGTGTGCGGACATTGCCACGGTGGCGCTACTCCTCGGCTTGACTCCGATGGAATACTGGTACACGGGCACATCAACGTCTAGCCATGACAGTATCCAGCTTGCTTTTATGGACATGAGCCACGGACATCCCCCTCACAACATCACGTGGAAGAGCACCATGCTACCGGAATGGAGAGCGAAGAAGGGCGAAGGCCTCTACAGTCTCTACTCCAAGGCCCACCTCTCGTTCGACGCTCGCGAGTTAGCGTCGTTCATGTGGCGGCTATACACCTCAATGTTCGCCAGTGACAACTATGAAGCCCTTAAACGCACAGCCTACGATTGGGTCCAATGTCGGCTGATGCCCTCGTACACGCGCGGAGGATTCGCGGCGCTCCTGAAACTGGTCCTCGCCAACGTTGAAGTGGACTACGACGAGTTCGTGGATACTTTTGGAGACATGATGGCGGAAAGTCGGGAGGATCCATGGCTCGGGCCGTATCTCGAGGCCTTGCCGATGTACCTCACTTCTGCCGGTCTCTTTGGCTGGGAGGACTTCCTTCTCACTGAAGGCTATGAGGACTTTCTCTCAGAGTCATGCCTAAGAGGCTGGGAGAACCTCCCTACTCAGCTTTGTGTCACATTCTACATACCACCAAAACATATGATGGACTTTACAAAACCACCATGGGACGACGATATCGGACGTCCGGTTGTCCAAGTCAACTTCCAAACTCCCGATCTGTGGTTCGCCATGTACGATGTACACTGGTCTTGGGGTGAGATATCGTCCCAGGGCCGGGAGCGAACCAATAAACACCGGCTTTTCTTTAAAGAGGACAAGAAAGGATGTGCCGGGCAGTCGCCTATGGTAGTCACCGTTATGGTGCCCACCTGGATCCTATTGCGGACGAAGGACCTATCCGGAGAAGTCGAACTGGCGCTGCGGCATGACTACAATGTCGCAAAAAGATTCGGAGAGAGACTCTCCATGCAGGGTTGTTTGCCACTTTATACGACCATGCTCAGCAGCAAAAACGTGTTCATCACCCAGGCTCCTCCTAACCTCGTCGGAAATGCCTCGCTCAGCGCGATCCCAGGACAGGAATTTCAGGATTCGCCGCTCACTCAGGAAAGTCGAGTCCACGATGCCAATATACTCATCCACGCCCACTTCAATAAGACCCAGTCTCGGGTGTCGCGAATGACCTTGCGGGTCACCTGTAACACCGAAGAGCTGAAACAGCATCTACTAGAGCCAGCAGATGCTCTCAAAGCAGCGTGCATCGAACCGTTCACCGTCCAAGTGTTGATCGGCCTTTTTCTGTTCTCCATCACCCCTCCGATGCCGTTGAAACCCTTCGCGGGTGTGACACGAGTCAAACGAAAAGCAGGATACATCGAATACACGGGTCCGGTCATGTCCCGCAAATCGCTCGATAGATCCGTTGCCAATGTTTGGGCAATCGCCATGTATCCTTCCAGTCCTACCACGGGAAACCTGCACCACATTGAGTTGGATCGGATGCCGACGATTGACATCGATGATGCCTGCAGGCGCGGTTGGATATTCGACTACATCGGCTGCGTTCTCAATAATAAGGACAAAGAGGCGGTGACAGCCCCCGTCCCCTACGACTACAATTTTCCAGTCCCATACTCGCCATTCAAACTGCGCATTGCGCAGATGATCCTAGGGTATGGATGTCCGATCAAGTCACGAAAGACTGTCTTCATGATCGCAGAACGGGAAAATGAATCATCAGAGGACGTCAAACCCCATTTTATTATCTTGCTCTCTTCGATCAAGCTGGACCAGATCGTCCAAGGCGTCGTTCTCGATTGCGCGGTCATTCCTCTCAGCGACGGGCTCCGAGCACTGCTGGCGCCGTTCATGCAAACCTTGGTCTCGAGCAAAGGCGCGTACCAAGTGTTTCACGGGACGCGCAAGGAGATCGCGCTTTGGCGGCGGGCACTGATGTCCTTTGCCGATCGAGCCCGCACCTGGCCACACAAAGCGACGTGCCGATACCAGTCCTGTACGCCCCGCTACCACGGCAAGGACGGTCCGATCTGCGCGTGTGGCACGGGCATCTTCCCGTCTGACTATCCGGTGGAGGCCGAGTTCGAGAAATTCATCCACGACCCGAAATTCAACGACTTCGCGGTGCGCGTCGCGATCCCGGTGTGCTTCCCCAACCCGCTGTTCGAAAAGACCTGGAAGTGCTACCACTTGAGCAACCAGGCGCAGGTCACGGAAACGGCGCAGATGATGACGCAGACCTTCGATATCATGATCCGAGGGGACCTCTGCCTAGCGTGTAGGGAGAAACCGGGTGGGAGGCCGTTGTTGAGATGTTCGGGGTGCCACGTCGCGCAGTATTGCTCGAAGGAGTGTCAGAGTAAGGATTGGAAGAAGGTTCATAAGAGGATTTGTAAGGAGTTCGCCGAGGACCCTCCTTTTCAGAGGGCGGTTACCAGGACACGAAGGCGTTCTTCTCCTACCAACACGTCCGTTCCGGACCATGTGAGGGTGGCGAAGTGGGGGGAGTAGGAAGGACTGGGAAATCAATGGATGCTACGGAGCGAATACAAATGTGTACAATAATTTCATAGTTGAAGAATGCTATTGGAGAACGTCATGACACGTTCCCCGTAACTCTATATACTTGATGCCCAGCGTGCCGTAAAGACGCCATACTATCCATCGCCGTCTCGCCGATCCCAAAACCCAACCCGATCATCGCCCGTCCCACTTGAGATTGAATCGACCCTCCGCATTTTGGTAGTCTCTTAGACACCGCACCACGTCGTCTGCCTCCTTTGCCTCGACGATGATGCCCGCGTTATTCCCCGCAATGAACCCAGAGTCGACCGCCTTGTTCACCCACATGATCAACCCATCCCAATAGCCATCCACATTCAACACCACGATCCCCTTATCGTGAATCCCCAACTGATTCCACGTCGTCACCTCCATCAGCTCCTCCAGGGTGCCATACCCCCCACTCAACGCCACGAACCCCCCTCCTTCTCCCCCCTCCATCACCTCCCGCGCCATCAACGCCTTCCGAGTATGCATATCCTTCACCACCGTCGTCCGTCCGTACACGGTCTCGTCGATTGTGCTCTGCCCCGCCTGCTCGCGCCGCATCAGCGCCTCCGGGATCACCCCGTGCACGGCGGCCGGCCCGCTAAGCGCGACCAATGTGCGCGCCACCTCGCCCATAATGCCGACCGTGCCGCCGCCGTAGACGAGGTGGATGCCGTGCTTGTGGAACGCGTGGGCGAGGGCGCGGGCGGCTTCAAGGTGGGCGGGGGAGGTTCCGGGGTGGGCGCCGCAGCTGGGGTGGGGTTAGCATAGTGGTCGACGGTCAATTGAAACAATGGCGGGGGAAAACATACAAGACGCAGACCACGGGAGGTTTCCCGTCTATTATTGACGCCCCGTTCGCTTCGGCGGGAATGGCCATGACTTCTTGATTGAGGGCCGTTGGTTCGAGTGATGAGGTGGAGCTTTCGACAGCCATGGTGAAGGGGGATGTATCTATATATAAGAAAATAATCGAGGTACACAACTTAAACCTAATGCAATGTACATGCTAGTATTGTACTCTGGGAAAGCGGCAAAGAGACTCGAGTTAGACTATAAGAGCGATTTGGAGGAAACAGAACTTCGGAACCGAAACCAGGATGATTATTATGATGGCGACCATGACTCCTCCGCCATTCACTCAGAAACGATGGATCCATCAATTTCGCCCCCTATGATTGGTAATTCCGATTAACACCGCTGATATTGCCCACCGAAAAAGTTCCGCATCCCTTCAAAGTTCACACATCACGCTCGGATGCTCCCAACTTGAGAATTCCCAATGTCGCTTGTGAGAGGATTGATGGGCGGTTCCAGCGTAGCCTGCAGCATCCTGCTTCTTATCGCCGGGTTGCCCCTGGGACGCGGTGCTTTTGCAGCACGAGGGGGACCAATAGGGATATGCATGGCTTCCGGAGATGTGGGCGGGGTGGTCGATTGCGGCACAGGAATTCAATATACGTAGAATTAGGAGAAGCGAAAGGGATGCGCGGTGGTTGTATCCCCAGCATGGTCTTCAAGGGTGCGATATAGGTGGACGTCCGGACTATATTGAAAGAAGTTCGAAAATCGGGATTGGGCTACGAAGCTCGGTGGAAGGAGAGATGAGGGATTGGTAGCGGTGTTCATATTCGATAGGGAATGGCAATGGGACGATTTGAGGGTTTCGGAAGTGAAAACTAGTATCATCTGTAGGAGACATGTTCATGTCGACTTCATCCTGAATGGAATGAGAGTTGCGGCACCACGGCCCGGACTTCTCACCGCTGCACCTGCATTCTGCAACGTGATATTAAGATCGCCTTTTAGACCTGCCGGAAAGCTAAAGCTTAATGGATTCAATCTTCAGAAAAGCCCGTCCGGACTCGATATACTAGTATACAATTCGAAAACTAAGAAATGCTGTGAAGCGACGCGTGCCACCCAAGTTGCTCATTACGGCGACGTGGTATCGTTTCCGGCAAAAGCTTCAAGAGAACCTCACGAAAGGACAGTTTGCGGCGCGTGCGTCACCATCGACCTTGGAAACCGGACTCCATGCGACCGCCCCATCGTTGTGGTAGCTCGAACGGGTCCACTACATTCCCCCAAAGCGAGTCTCAGACTAACATTTCCACTCGCTATACCCTCCAATGATCTGAAACATCGATGCGGCTCATCTGAACCCTGGCATCTGGAAACCGAACTGCGGAATCTGCGGAGGCACCCCAACCGTGTTCGCTTCCGGACGCGGTGCAGGGCTAGCCCGACGAGGCGGCGTGGGTCGGCTCGGACGATCACCGTATCTCGGTCTCGGTCCCGGTCCCTGGTCTCGTGGTCCCTGGTCTCGCGGCGGAGGACCTCGTCGCGGGGCGCCCGGGTCGGCGACGACACGGCGAGAAATGGCTAAGGAAAGGTCAGGACTGCGGGAGAGGATTGGCAATTGAGGGAAGTAGGGGACCGTACCTTTGGAGGAGACGCCGGCGCCGATTTCAATGTCGGGCTCTTCGACCACCATGCCTGACTCGATCGGTCGGCCACCCGAGCCGCCGAATTCGGCGGTCAGCATCCATTTGCGGTCGGCATCGGTGAGTGCATCGAGGGGGATGATGCTGACGCCGGAGTTGTAATCGTTGCATTCGCGAGGGCCGAAACCTACGCCCCATCGGGTCTGTATTGTTTGTTAGCACTGGAAATGCACTGGATGATGGCTGTAGCTTACCGATCTAGCTTTGTGCAAAACCTCCGGATCTGTTTCCCTATCCATGCCACTCTTCGCGTTGAGCGCGTCCTGTCGATTCGCCATCTTGACAAACGCATGGCGTCGTTCAGAATTGACGATGACACTCTGCACGGTGCCGAAGCGGGAGAAGATGCGATGGATCTCACCTTCGTTGCCGGTCACGCCGCCTACAAAGAGGGTCCTACTCAATACTACCATGTTTGTCAGTCACTGCGTTTGCTATACTCGAACAATCATGCATACCCTTGATGTGGTTCCGGGGAATTGATCGATCCCAGTCCATGAACTTCTGCCCGGGAGCACGCGGCGGTGCGGCTTGCGGGGTGGGCTGTCTATCGCGTCCGGATCCCATGGGACTACGCTGCCGGTAATCACCACCGCCTCGCCTCGGAGGGCCGCGGTCCCTACGATCATAGCCATGGCCCGGGCCTTCTCGACCCACCGTGTTTGGGTCATACACGCCGTATGTCGGACTGTCCCGGCGAGCGAGAGGGGAGCGACGTTGATAATCCGGAGACCTACTCCGTCCCCGCGGTTCACGATAGTCCGGACGGTCCGGTGCCCTAGGATCGCGAGGATATTGGCTACCGTTGGTATCTGGTCTGCTGTAATCTGCGGGACCTTGCGGTGCAGATGGAGGATACTGCGCAGCTGGAGTAGGGGGAGCGAGGTTTGGAAGCTGGGTTACACCCATGGAACTCAGAATCTGCGCGATCTGCTCCGGAGGGAGATTGGCGGCAGCAAGCCCTTGAAGAAGCTTCAAGAGCTGTGCTGGATCCGGATGCGCATTGCCGTTGGGTGGAGCTGCGCCGGCAGTTGATTGCGCGGCTGGTTGAGCGGGTGCTGGTCCTGAATACGATATTCCTTGCGAAGGCGGAGCGAAACCATTGGATCCGTTTACTGCTCCTGGATACGATGGCTGTGGTTGTTGACGGCCGTAGTTGGACGCCTGGGGAACAGGTGGTTGCGTGGGTTGTGGTGCTTGCGGTATACTTTGCTGAGACTGCGGAACCAATGCCGCGAGAAGTTCTACCGCACTTAGCTGCTTAGCCGGCTGAGCGGCAGGAGTTTGCTGAGGCGCCGCTGCGGGAGCCGTCTGCTGGTATCCTACAGGATTGTTTGCCGGAACGGGGGTGGAAGTTTGCGGAAGGACTGTTGGACTTTCGTTAGGAACGGACATCGAGTCGACTCGTTTCAAGAATCTCTTACGGCTGGATGAGCTTGCGAGTTTCTCTTTGAACCCGGCCAGCATCGGTCGTGGGAACGTGCTGCCACGCTCCCAGATATCTATCAGTTTGCTGATTTTCTCCTACACGAGACGAATATGTAAGTATTGGACTTTTGGACCGCGACGTTCATTATGGCAGGGGTGGTGGATCTAGCAGTTGGGATGTCGTGCATACTGAGTGCCAACACACAGTTCATGTCGTACCTTTTGGTTGTCCGGGGCTACTTGAAGAAGCTCATTCATCAATACGGGTAACAGCTCGGTCATCTTATGGACGCCAGAAGCAAAGGTTCCCTCGGGAGCGGCTGCGCCGAGCGCTTGTCCCGATAGCCTTGCTTTCTCGATCCATTGTCGAGTTACTGAGTCTACGACATACAGCACGCCAAGTTTATGCGTTGGGAGAGTGCGCTGGAAGTGAGAGGCGATTTTATGCACGAGCGCAGACTCGGACTAAACACAGGCATCATTAGTGTGCGTTACAGTGCCTAGCCGACCGAGTGTCATACCTTGATGTTTGCGATACAGAGCGCGGTGATCGCCTCGATCTTAGTCTTCGTGACCCCAGGAGCCTTCAACGTCTGGAGCGACTGGAGGAGATTGGCAACCTCATCTGGAGCCGACATGTTGTATACGATGCCCTAAGGCGCGATCAATGTAATGTGTGAAGTTTACGTGATTCCTAGTCCTGGTCAAGGAATCAAATATCGAGCAAGTAGTATCCGCAAGGAATGAGGATTGTACTCCGTGTTATCGTTACGAGTACGCCGAGTGAGTGGCAACAGAGAGAGTACGGTAGACAGATCGCGTTGATAGGAAATTGTTATCGCGGGATCCGGCTACAGAAGGCGCGCGACAGACGGGTTCCTTCGAGTCCTTCGAGTCCGACTACCGTAATCAGTGTGGATGCGACTACGTGTGCTCAACCGAAATGAGGAAACCGTCCCTCGAAAGGAGATATGTGCCTTCACAGCACGCGTCAGTTACGAAGTAATGGTGAAGTCTGGTTGAGCTGGATGGAAAGCTTCTTCAGATTTGGCTGAGATTTAGAATACGTAAGGGTTTACGCCTGAAGAGAGAAAAGAAGATGAGAGATGAAAAACGAAGGTTACAGCAAAACTTTTCATGGATCCAGATAATTGTTGGTTTCGTTTTGAGATTTGCGATGTGATGGCGACGGCGGAATTTTGGCCACAGAATGTCAGCATCCGCATTCCCCGATCACGTGGTTATCACGTGGTTATTACATGTCAAACTCCACGTGACTATCCTGGTCATCACCACATGTCTATGCACGCGGCGGAAGGAAATATTCGCATCCCTACCACCACAACTACTAATACAGGGATCTCCGTGTGCCATGACCCAATATCAAAGCCACAAGTGAGAGTTGTAGCTGGTTAACCATGTGCTACACAATTCATATCTAATACAGAGAGCTAATTATGATGGTTACTGTCAATACAAATGATCTACTGACAGTGATTTAGTGGTTTCACTGATTACATTAACAGGTTGTGAACGTCTAAATGAGACCGACTGAGCCTCACAACAGTATGCTTAGGGGTATCTAGATCACAGCCCTCCTAATTCATCGAGCATGTATCCTACACGGACTATTCGCATGCCAAATCCTCTTCCCCTCCTCTTTCACCCGATCCAACTCATTCATCCCCCCCTTCCTCTCCCTCCTTTCCCCCACCCCCACCTCCTCCACACACGCCCCCACCTCAAACTCTCCCCGACACAACGCCGCCACCCCAATCGTCACCGTCCGCGCCTCCCCCGGCCGCAGCGGCTCTAACACCTGCTGTAATAACCCACTCCACGCAAAGCGCTTGCCCAGATCCAATGCGGTGCTGATCGGCTGCCCCGCCATCCGGGGCTGTAGCCGCAAGATGCCGTGGACCGCGCGCGCCGATCGGTTGCGGATCGTCGTGCGCAGGGTAAGCAGATCGTCCACCTCGACGGAGAAGGTATGCTGTCCGGTTTGTCGGACATCCGCTGAATCCTCCTCGTCGTCTTCGTCTTCGTCCTCGCTCTGCTCGGCGCCGATGATCTGCATCTCAATGGAGACGTCTCCCAAGCTGAGGTTGTCCACCATGCCCCGCGAGAGTCGGATCCCCCGAAGGTCAACGTCGCCTTTCCGACCAGTGCCGCCTTCCTGCCATTCGCCTCGGATCATCTTAAGCAGCTCTTCCCGGAACCAGAACGCCTCCCTGATCGACCGCTCGGCGTCGGGGCCGATCGCGTTCTGGGAGACGATGAACTGCTTCTCGTTCTTCGGGTTTAGCGCCGTGATGCGGTCGAATCGGTGGGCGAGGTAGGATTTCGGGAGGACAAGAAGGACGCGGTTCAGGTGGCCGGGTTGGATGGTTTGGTGGACGGAATAGGTGCAGATATCGTCCTTTGCGCTCGTGTCGTCGGGGTTATGGAGTACGTGCAGCGAGACAGTGAGAGGCGTCGGCCATGTGTTTCGTAGATCGAGGAGTAGGAGGCAATATTCATCGGCGGTTAATTTCACACCCACGCGATTGAGGAGGGTCTTGAAACGGGTGCCATGGGCCTCGGCGGACTTCAGCAGGCTCTTTGGTTCCTTCTCGCATGCTCCCGCATTTTGACTCGCCCAGGCAAAATCCGAACTAAATGGGAGAATATCGGCGCGGTGCACATGCACGCTGGCGTTCACAGTGATCGCGATCGGAACCGCGACGAGGCGCGTATACACCTTATCCTGTGCCTGCGCATCGTCTTTACCGACGTTCGCATAAGCGAAGCGGACCATGACTTCAGTCAACCCTGGCTTCCCCAAAACCTCAAAGCAGAACGTAACCGACGATCGCGGCGCGATTTCCGTCGGGGGCGTCCCCTTCTCGGAGCTGAGCTTGACGGCAGGATTGATGAGCAGTTGGTGCTCCAGTTCGTAGACCTCGGCCATGGGCAGGCTGCGATTGGTCAGCGCTTCTTGGAACGCGGCCTGCGTCGAGTCGAGGAAGGAGACATGGACGAAGTTGACGGGGATGCGGTCGGAGACGTTCTTCAGGGTAATGGAGAACCTGGCCCGCTCGCCTTCCAGGACCATAAGCGCGGACTGCTGCAGGGAGACCGCCGTCATCGTGACGACCGGCTGCTCGGGGATGATATTCAGCGGCACGGTGGCGAACTTCGGGCCGGATTCCGTGCCAGCGCCGTCTTTCGACACGGTCGACGAGTCGGACACGAGCCTCGATTCCAAGGTGAGCGCGGCATGGATCCCAATGTTCTTCACACGATGGTCCGGCTCCGGTCGCCATGGCTCCACGACGATCGGGAACGTCTGCTCTCGACATCCGCGAACCTTCACCGTGCATCCGATGATCTTGGCCTGCCCTGCTTCCTCTGGGATGGCGACGATGGTGAAACGCTGCGACCGGAACGGTCCGAGAACGGCTCCGCTTCGCGACGACCGGAACGCGGCGCCTTCTGTAGCGATGCTCAGGGACTCAATATCCAGTTCAAAATCGAAGGGGTTTTGTAGTGTCGCGATAAAGTCTCGCTCCTCGCCGACCACGAGCATTGTTTCGGGCACTCGATTCTCCTGAATCTTTTGGAACGGGTTATGCAGGAACGGCCCCGTCGATTCCTTAGACTTCTGGTCGAAGCCGCCCGCAAGCTCCGAACGAGACAGCGGACTAAGCGACAAGTGCTCGAAACTCGCCGCGACCGCCAATCCGCGCACCAGGAAGAAATCCCAATAGCCGGTAGCAATATCCGTGATGCCCAGCCCGCGCGCCGAGGCCACCGTCCGCGCGACGTTGTTCGCCATGCGTAGCTGCTCCTCTCGCGAAAGTGACAGGAAGTAGTTGGTGTTGTTTAGCTTCATGGCTTGGCCCGGCCCCACGATGCTGAGAAGCACCGAGGTGAAATCCAAGACGCCCTGGAAGTCGGGCAACGCTTCGCAGAAATTGATGCACGTGCGCAGAACGTCCAGCTTCATGTTGAGGTTTCCGAAGCTGCGTAGCCGGGATTCCAGCAAGATGCGCTCGATGGCAGCGAACTGCGCGGAGGCGAAGCCATCTCCTTTGCTAGCTTGGTCGTCTCCGTTAGTATGGCTAGTGGACGATTCCATTCTACCTTGAGCCCTCGTTTTCGAAGGGATCCCATACACGGATCCCATCCATATTAAGAACTGATCCACCCCGCTCTCGATCTCGCTGGCGGGGATCTCAAGCGCACTGGCCCCCGGCGCGGCCCCGTTCGCCAGATTCAGCGCGGCCAGCCCCGCCGCCGGATGCAAGCCCATCTCCGCCGCGCCAACCTTCCGCGCCTGGATGAGTCCGGGGATGAGGGCCGCAAGCAGCTCCTTCAAAATGATTGCCCGCTTGCGATGCATGCCGATCAGGGAGAACACCGAGGCGATGCCTGCGAGGATCATGACGTAGTCCATGGACGAGACACGGGAGGGTTGGAACTCGTCGGGGACGGCGCGGAATAGGAGTTTGGAGATTTCATTCCGTGTGGGTGTGATTGTGAGTCGTGAGACGCCCAGGTTCGCTTTCGAATTGAGCGGCGTGCCGAGCACGATGAATTCTAACGCCGCCGTGTTCAGCTTTCCGCCGACGAGGTTGATGATGGCGAAGAGTTTGGCCTTTCGAATTATGTATTCGGACGCGGCTAAGGGGGGTTGCGATTCGCCCGAGAAGGTCGACGATCGCGAATATATGCTCAGGATCATTCGGGCGAAATCCGGGAGGAAGGCCGCGAATTTGTTCAGGGATGCCTGCTTCCGACTCGGGTCGGTGGAATGGAGCACGCTCACATCGACGCTCGTATTGACCGGAGTAGCGGGCTTGTTGGAAGGTTTTTCGGTGGTGGGGTAACAGATCTGAGGAATTTGGAACTCGGCGCCGGACCAAGAGAGTAGGATAAGACAAATCATGATGCTCTCCAGGCCTCTCGCATGCCATAGCTGATCACCAAGATGTCGCGCCCGTGCGGTATTCTCGGTGAGTTCAACGAGCGCCTCGCCCCAGCAACCCGTTTGCAGATACATCGTCGCGATCACCAGACCAACGCGTGCTCGTCCCTTATCTCTCGCCTTCTCGGTGATACTCCCCGGCCCGAAACCGTGGACCGACACACGGTCTTGCGGGCGGTCGCGGGGACTCGCCGATGTATTTGAGCGATTGAGCTGTGGTTTTGGAGATGCCCCGATGCCCATTTCTTCGAATGTCTTGGCTTGTCGAGACGGAGGTTCGATCGGAGAGCCCGTTCGGGAGTTGCCGGCGCTCACGGAGTGGCTGAGGCCCGAGGAAGGTAGGACAGGCATGGACATGCGGTGGGATGCGTTGTCGGTTGCCGGAGATGCTGAACGTGCTCTTGCTCCCATGTTCCCCTGGTTTAGGGGCCCTTCCGGGACGCTGTTCCCTTTGGTTATATCGATGGTGGGTAATGCTTGTATGGATTTCGCCAGGGCGGTCATCTCGGCCAGGACCTGAGAGGTGAGGTCGCACATTATCGTCTTTAGGGTTGTTGCCTTCGACTTCTCCACGGGCGGAACGCAGAACGTATCGTTCTCGAGCTCCTCGGGGAGCGACTCGAGTTCGGAATCGAATAGGAACAGCCGATGTATGATTCCGCGCGGAAAGGACTGTTGTAATCCCTCCATCGCATTTGAAAGGTCCGTTCCTAGACGCTCCATATCTACATCTCCTGGTCCCTCGGAGGTAGCATATTCCTGCGCATCGGCAATCCCAATGATCACAATCGGTTCTCGAAACAGTTCGTATGGAGACAGGGCTAAATGCGAAGGCGACGGCATCGACGTGACAAGATCATATAACACCCTCCCTTCCGTGAAGGACAGCGGCGAGAACATGCCTGCATTCCCATTAGCATCCTCCGTACCGCACCATGTCATTCCATTAACCAACCTCGATCCTGCCGCCGATCCGGCGTCACATCACCTAACCGTACAGCGCATTCTGGTATCAGACGGCCGACGAACTCCACCAGCCTCGTGCGCTTGATGGTGCCCACGGGCAATGCCAGCGCTCGCAATCGCGCGGGCGAGATGGGGGAGAGGTGATCCATCGGAGCAACATGGGGATGATGGGGAGGACATCAGGGGCATGGCATGGTCGAGGAGGGAAATGAGGCGCTAATGCTAAAGGTTGGATATGGGTATATTGTGCGTATGAGCTTTCGCCATTTACCTGAATAGTTCGTGAACTTTCTCAATACGAATCGGTGACAATTGTGTATTGTGTGGGCGTGAATCGGTGAAGTGCCTATTGGTAGGGATCTTTCACTAGCAACGCGCCACGAATAGGAGTGTGGGGTGGGAAGCACTGTGGATATTCGACATCAAGAATAATTAATAAGTGAATCTGTTTGAATTCCTTCTTCAATTTCTTCATCAATTTCTTCATATATCATTTTACTTCGCCAGCAGCTCTATACAACTGGAGGCCACCGCGATGGAGATGGCTTTGTCTAATAAGCAGAGAAGACGACAGCTTACAGTGCCGATCGTACTCTATCAAAGTCCTTTATGATTCTCCTCAAAGTCCTCTACGAAATGATCACCATCCGTTGCTAGTATCGGGATGTAATGTTAGACATTTGGATATCTATAACCATCAATCGTACACGATACCCCCAGTAGGAGGATTCATTGCTGCATCGCAGAAAGCAACCAAGCACCTCCCAACGGCTGGTCGAAGTGACTTCACATTCCAATATCAGTATACCTATCATCGCCGATCATGATGACGTAGGGTCACGGCTGGAGATAGATTCAACTAAAAGTAGCATCAAATGCGTCCTTCGTTCAATTACTTCTCTGAAATTAACCGTTCACGGACTTACCATCAAACAAACAAACAGGATAGGAAACATGTCGCAGCACGTGGTTGATGCCGTCAAGGCTGCGGCTCAGACACTCCCGCCGATCGATACTCCTGAGTTCGGCCAATTGTTCGATTCCTTCGGCAAAGCGAGAGTCGTGCTCATCGGTGATGCAAGGTAAGCCAACCAAACGATCTCAAGGAATCCACCTCACTTCCATCCAGCCACGGCACCTCGGAATTCTACCGCGCCCGCGCGGCCATCACGAAGCGCCTCATCGAAAAACACGGCTTCACCACCGTCGCCATCGAAGCCGACTGGCCTGACGCCCGCTCCATCGACCGCTTCGTCCGCCGCCAACCCACCCCCGCGGCCCTTAAAGACGAGAAGATCTTCGACCACTTCCCGCGCTGGATGTGGCGCAACGTCGAGGTGCAGGATTTCATCGACTGGCTGCGCGTGCACAACGAGCGCCTCGACCCCCCCAACCGCACTGGCTTCTACGGGCTGGACCTGTACAGCATGGGCGCCTCTATCCGCGCCGTCATCGACTACCTGGACCGCGCGGATCCCGACACCGCGGCCATCGCGCGGGAGCGCTATGGATGCCTGCTGCCCTGGGTCGAGGAACCCGCGCACTACGGCCGCGCGGCCCTCAACAAAGGCTACGCGCCCTGCGAAGCCGGCGTCGTCCAAATGCTCCGCGACCTCCTCGCACAGCGCATGGACCTCGCCGCCACTGACCCCTCCGCCTTCACCGACGCTGAATTCAATGCCCGCGTGGTCCGCGACGCCGAGAAATACTACCGGTCCATGTACTACGGCGGCGCGGAGTCCTGGAACCTGCGCGACGGGCACATGTTCGCGACGCTCGCGCGGCTGCTGAAGTTGAACCCGGGGAGCAAGGCGGTGGTGTGGGCGCACAATAGCCATGTTGGCGACGCGCGCCACACGGAGATGGGGCGTAAGGGGGAGCATAACATCGGGCAGCTGGTTCGGGAGCATTTCGCGGACCCGACGCAGGTGGCGATCATCGGGTGCGGGACGCACGCGGGGACGGTGGCGGCGGCGGACGATTGGGGGATGCCGATGCGGATCAAGACCGTAAAAGAGTCGCGGGAGGATTCATACGAGCGCGTGATGCACGCGACCGGCGTCCCGGCATTTCTATTGGATCTGCGCGACACGCCGGAGAACGCGGCGGTGCGGCAGGCGTTGGGGCAACAGCGGCGGGAGCGATTCATCGGGGTGATTTATCGGCCGCAGACGGAGCTGGGGAGTCACTATGCGAAGGCGATCTTACCGAAGCAGATGGATGCGTTGGTGTGGTTTGATCGGACGAAGGCGGTGGAGGCATTCGAGACGGCGCAGCCGAGGGGGGATTTGAGCATGGAGGAGACATATCCGTTTGGGTTGTAGATTATGAATGCTTGGAGTCGGGTCGTTCCGTTCGGGTTGCCGATGATCACAGATGGCTACAGGTAACGTCCCGTCCACATGGTTCATGGGACAGGCGCATCTGTTCTGGTTAGGCCATCTATCACTGACAATCATGATCTTAATATAATGTACAACTGGTATGCCAGATGCGGTTTATTTTTAATTTTCTTGCTGTTCGACGATGTCAGCTAACGTGATGATGGTCATTCATCTGAAGTCACTGATGAAGTCTGACAACTGCATGATTGGATTGCATCCAATCCACCAACCCAATTGCCGATCCAGCGATCTATTTGCCTTTCTCATCTGATTTCAGGACGTTGCCTCTGATTTAAAGGGAACACGCAATACGCTTCGTACACAGTACATAGCATGACGTGAAGAATTTAGGATATTAAGCTTGATCACACCTCCTTCTCCGACCTCAGACCTGTCAAGCCTACGCACTGGAGAGAGAAATTGAAAGGTTTGTATATGCTCCCACCTCTAAATGGGTATATCTTGCCGAATCACTGTCAATAATTCATTTCACAACCTTGCCCACAAATCTCTTCGCAAGCGCCCGAATTCCTTTCTTTGCATCCCGCTCAAGTACCTTTTCGGGTGCTTCTGCTTCCACCGTCCGACTTGAGCTGACGATTCTCCTCTATAAGTTCGGCCATCAGCGTTTCGTTCTTCCAGTCGATCGCAGCAAGGGCGTTTTGGAGGGCTCGGGTGATGCCAACATCGCACGCTTCCGGACTTCTCTCTTGGCTTCTCGCGGTCTCGCGCTGAAATAGTTCGTCCGGCCTATCTGTCTCAGCGGCCCTGACCTTGGCTCTCGCGGACATCCTGAGCGGCCGTCCAGCCCTCAAGTGGTGATGGCTGGCGGGTCAGGGGCGGGTCTGGTCGCGTCCCCCAGGATTCTCCTGAGAGGAGAAGGCGGCATTTTCGAGCTTGCCTATGCCTGGATACTACACGCTAGCGGAAATAATAAGACAAATACTAAATGAATGAAAAGGATTTGTGGTCCGGAAAAGGTTCGAAAATCCTTCTAGTTATAGTTAGTTAGGCCTATGTAGTTTCCCTCGTAGGCCTCGGGCTCCGGAGAGAGGCCTGATGGTGTCTGAATCTCTCTCCACGAGACTCCTGACGTCAGGCCCCACCAGCAATTAGGACGCTCACCACTATCTGGTACTTTAGTGGGCTAGGTCATCATGCCGTTAATCTTTCTTTGCCCTTTGGACCTTTTCTTTTTGTTTCCTTTTATATCTCGTATCAAAGCCAAATATATCGCAATCTCTTTCGACGCGGCTTTTGGAATCGAAACCAATTATCACCATGAGTAAAATTATTGCGGTCACGGGTGCTACTGGCGCCCAGGGACGTGGTGTTGTTAATATTATGAAGGGGACGGCGGGATGGACAGTTAGGGCTATCACGAGAAATCCTGAAAGCGACAAGGCCAAGAAGCTGGCTTCAGAAGGCATCGAGGTTGTACAGGCTAGCTTCGACGACGAAGCCTCCCTTGTCACCGCGTTCCAGGTTCGTTGATAGAGATGCCCAATGCCCATGGCCTCTCAACTTGAAGGGGTTAGAAAATTTACAAAGATTTACAGGGAGTTCATGCCGTCTTCGCTGTGACAAACTGGTGGGAGCACCTATTCATGGGTAAATCGCAGGACGAGGCGGGAGCTCTGGAGGAGGAGCAGGGCATGACGATTGCTCGCGGCGCTGCTCAAACGCCGACCCTGGAGCATTACATCTGGTCCACCCTACCTAGCGGCAAGGCTGACTTCCCTGGCAAGCTTGTCACTCCGCACATGGACTACAAGGCTGCTGTGGATGCCCGGATCAAGTCTGAGCTGCCCAAGCTGGCGAGCAAGACGACGTATCTGTACCTCGGTTTCTATCCGCAGAACTTCTTCACTTACCCCTCCATCAAGCCTGTCCAATATGTAAGCATTGCTTCCGTCTCTGTGATAGACGAGGGTCGATCAGTTCCCTGTTAACATGCGCACACAGCCCCCTGGATCTGGAACATACGTGCAGATTCAACCCAGCAGGCCGGATGCCAAAGTGCTTTTGGCCGGTGACCTGGACGTGAACCCAGGCATCTGGGTTCGTCAAATTCTTGCCAAGGGCCCCATCACATTCGGCAAGTACACCAACGTGGCTCTGGAAAAGTGGTCCTTAGAGCACATGCTGGAAGTATGGTCAGAGGTGACAGGCAAGAAGGGCATCTTCATCCCCTGCACACTCGAGATCTTTGCCGCACTACATGGCACTGCCGGCTACGAGTTGGGCTTACAACTCAAATACGGCGAGCTGTGTGACCCTTGGGCAGTGAAAGATAACTTCATAGATGCGAAGGAGCTCGATATAGACCCCAGCGAGGTGGTTGGCTTCAGAGGTGTCATGGAGAAGCTCAAGCACTTGGCTTAGACGGAAAATTGAATAGAAGCATGTGCTTAGATTATAATTGCGCAGCGTAGCGAAGCAGTTTAAAATCCAACTGGGGCTCCTTTTCCAAAAAAAAAAGATACACGCTCATTGGTCAGTAGAAAACCCTCTGTGATTGGTCCCAAAATTTACTTGGCAAAATGATTGGCTGACAAAAACGTCCGGAAAGTTCCGTGTCCCTCTGATCCTTGGCAAAATGATTGGCTGAAAAGTTATTTCATCTCGGAACTCTGTGGACTTCGTCGTTGCCGCCGTCGCTGGGACCTGCGATCTCGTTAACTACATGAGCACCTTTTCACTAGTCTCACGGCATCAGACATATCCTACATCCGATTTCAATAGGAAAACAGCAGATTAGAATGTATATAGGCTTCTGCATATAGGCTTCTACATTCTAGGGGGTTGTTAGGGGAAGTGGGACATAGCATTGTAAGGTATAGACAATTCGACACTATAGAGCAGTCGAGTCTCACGGACAACGTCAATAGAAAAAAGTAAAGAAAAGGAAAGCAAGATCCTCAAGACATCTCCAGGCATCGTCTATGTTCTTATACCGGCCGACAGTCCTGAAATCATCTACACAGACACTCGTTGCCTTCATCGTGTACGAAACCACTCAATTCCGAGGAGGAGGACATTCTTGCTTCCTGACAAGAGCTTGCACAAGTTTGCCCCGGTCGAGATGGTGCGCAGGTCGAGGACCCTGATCGTATTGGCGATCGAGAAATTGACCGTGCATATATCCTTGATGGCATGATCGGTAACTATCTCGACCTCGACCTCGAGTTCTGGAAGCGGATGAAGGCGGACTTTCCGGCCAACTTAGTAGCCGTTGCTGCTGGTACATATGCTAGCCTAAATGGCAAACAGAAACTCTGCCAGGACCTCGTCATGCGTCACTTTCACGCCTACCAGGAGCACCGGCCTCCGCCTCAGCTCCTGCTAAGCATCGATGGTAAGGGTGGGACAGGGAAGACGTACCTTATTATGATCCTTTCCGAGGCGCTTGAGACTGTCGCGAGTGCGATAGGCCATACTACCTCCCCAATCATTCGAGCTGCTCCTACCGGTGTGGCCGCGCACAATATTTCGGGTAGGACCCTTCATTCTCTATTCCGCCTCACTCCAAAGGCCAGGCAGTACGAAAAGTTGTCAAAGCAAGCCGCTCAGGCTATTCAGGCTGCATTCAAAGGTGTTCAATATATCGTCATTGACGAGAAGTCAATGGTTGGTTTGAAACTCCTTGCTTGGATTGACCGTCGATGCAAGGAGATTTGGCCTGATCGTAGTGACCTTCCATTTGGTGGCCTCAACGTTATCCTAGCTGGCGACTTCTTCCAGCTGCCGCCTGTTGGCGAGAAGCCTCTCTTTACCGGCCAGAACAACATTTCAAAGAACATCGATGAAAGTCATGGCCATAGACTCTACCAAGGCTTCTTCCGAACGATTGAGCTAGACGTTGTTGTCCGTCAGCAGGGACCTGAGGAGGCAATGTTTCGAAATGCACTCGAAGACTTACGAACCGGGAATGTCACGGTTGATAACTGGCGCCTTCTTGCCACGCGAGTTGCTTCTACCCTCTCGCCCAGTGACGTCCAAAGCTTCCAAGGTACCCTTCACGTCTACGCCAAAAAGGCAGACGTCATTCAATTCAACCATACACAGATGCGCGAAAGTGGCCGACCAGTTGTCCTGATGATTGCAACTAATGAGGGGAAAGATGCAGCGAGCGCCACTACCGAACAAGCTGGTAACCTGCAGAACATCCTCCCTATATCTATTGGTTGCCGTGTCATGCTTACCGAGAATATCTGGACCGAACGAGGATTGGTAAACGGTACTATGGGTAATGTACGCGACATGGCCTGGGAAGCGGACGTTGAAGATCCCCGGAAGTCGCCTCCTACGGCATTATTGGTTGCGTTCGATAGCTATAATGGTCCATCCTTTCGGGAGGTTAACGGCGAAAAGCTCGTGCCTATATTCCGGTCCCGCCGAGACTTCGTTCACGGTTCTGTCGCCTGCCTGCGTACCCAGTTTCCATTGGTTCTAGCGTATGCTATCACCATCCACAAGAGCCAGGGAATGACACTTGAAAAGGCAGTGTTAAACATCGCTGATAAGCGGGACTTTGCGCCGGGATTAACTTATGTAGCTGTCTCGCGTGTTAAGTCGCTGAAAGGGGTGTTATTCGAAGAATCGTTTGACCTACCGCGATTGCGCATGCAGAAAACTGCTACAACTCAAGCCAGGAACGATGATGTCGCTCGGCGGGCATTCTATCACGTCGCGTCCTCCGTACATACTACATACCGTCTACTCCTTGCGCAGCATGGCTAATGTGTCTATACAGGATCCTCAGCAATTCGCGGTCGGTTTCATGCCACCGCCTCTACGACGTGTTTAACTTCCTGTCCGATCATCCTCTCCACCTCGGAGGTCGTCCCTGCTACTTGCGAGTGAGATCGATATACCTACAACAGGGTCTAACCCGTCCGGCACTCAAGGTTCCTGAATGGAGTCTGCGTAGATAGATCAAAATCAACTAGTTATAGTATATCATCTGCTGTTTATTTCATTATAAGTGGTTTAGCTACCGATGAAACCAGTACTAATAAGCGCGTGTGCTTGACTCTGTTCGCCCAAGGGCAATGATGATACAAGATACACAGATGAATGAATCAAGCACACGGTCAGATCAAAAGTCGCTGTGATTGGCCGCAAAGGTTCAGGACTTCATCAGCAAACTGTGACTGGGTAATTATGCTATTAAAACTTGGGAGGTTCTGCTCCCTACGCTGCGCACCCCTTGGGTCCATTTATGACCCTCGGCCGTATTTTACCAATGAAAGACAGCTACAGGGAGCTTAGATGATTCTAAGGGTAAGAATCCTCCTGTTCGGGAATTTTCCCTTGCTCATGATCATCATGCTTGACCCTCTGCCAGAAAAAGAGGAACTGGTGATTCTAGACAAGATATTTTTATGGTTCTTGGGAGTGCCCTTACACCATATACCTCCAACTTTGACATCTTCTCCAACTGTGCTTTCGAGAGCAGCGTTAAGCTTAGAGACGACAAGAGCCATAGTCAGAGCCAGTTTTTTATCCGCCGTATCTTCCGTAGGGATATCTCCGCCCTCTAAACCAGTCTAGGGCTATCCGTGCCCAGATGGAGATAGCGGAATATGGTCGCCAATATCTCGTTGACAAGTTGAGCAAAAGCTTTAACAACATCTCTATTCCACTGCTCACCTTTCTTGACGGGTTCGGCTTGTTTCGGAGCATGTACTGTACGATTATGGGTTTCTATCTCTTATTGGCACCTCCCCGCAGCTCAGGCCGTAATTAGAGGCAGAATGTCTTCCCTCTTGCACTCGGTCCACATGACAGCAATTTCACAGAGTTATTGATGACCCGGCAGATGGCATAACACAGCTTGAACGAGGCATCAATATGCTTATCACCGGCAAGCAGTTTACGGTCTGCGTCTCTATCATGGCATATATTGGTAATATGCCCCAGCAGCAGACCAGTTCAGGCTTCTGAGCTGTCGCCGCCGAATCTACTTGCAGGATGCGACTTGTCGAGACCGCCCAACGTGGCCTCCTTGATTTATATCGGAGCCCGCAGCCGGTATCACTATAAAGTTATACGTCAGAGGGCTTCTATCCGAAGCAGACCAAACAAGACCCAGAGGAAGTTTACGGCCGGTAAGCTAAGTATAGAAGCAGAGGAACCAGCATTGATGAAACTAAGTCCTGCTCTTGATCTCGTCCTCTCCCGACCTCCCGATCCTGTCCACTCTGAACTTAATGGCATCACGAAGCTAACGCACCTCCTGTAGATCGGAGACCTCTTGACAAAAAAGGCCGCAGCCGAATATGGTCGGTTGCTCCGCTCTTTTCCGTTCCCTTCCGGATAGGGTCGTCTCCAAGCCCCTGAGCACTACATCGGAAGCTACTCCCTTCAAGAGTACGCCCGATGGAGCGTCATTGGCCCCTGCATGGCTCGAGTCTAGTTACGCGAAGAGTATATCCAGGATGCGTAGTTCGAGGGTGTCCATATTGCGTTCAAAGTTATTGAGAGAGAGAGAGAGATTCATACGCCCGTCAGGCCTCTCTGCGAGGCCCATGTGGGAAGCCCCTACCCAGCAGACAGCTCATTATTCGTACGAATATTAGTAAGCGGAAATTCTAAATTTTATTCGTATTCGACTACGAATATTCGTGTCCAGCCCTACGTCCCTCAGGCCTCTCTGCGAGGGCCTTGAGAAGTAATAATAGAGTGATCAGTAATAGTGGTAGATCAGAATGGTGGTGGAGAGGAACTGAGGAAGTCATCATGGTCATGTACACCTAAAGTCACGTGGTTTAAGTTAGCGAAGGGCAAATATGGACACTGATTCGACCACTCGTGAGTCGCGACTGTCGTGACTCGTGAGTTGTGACAAAGTCGTACCTTACTAATCCATCACTCAGAATTGACCACATGTGACTCTATTCCCTGTAAATCGACTCCTGATCTCTCGATCCATACAAACCCTGCAAAAGGCACACGTGTAGGTTTGTTTCGACGACATGTCCCCTTCCTCCTAAAATTCTCCTCACTTTCGTCCTCCACTCCTCCAATATATTCACCAAATGATGCATGGCCAAGAGGCTAACCTGCCAAGCAACCGAAGCTTTGTTCCTTCCTCATGCCGTCCCGGAAATGGGGGAATTCGGACCACCACGGAAGCTTCGCGTTGCTTGTAGCTTGTTAGGTGGCCGGTGCGACGGCGGCGGGTGGGAGTCGTAGCCAAGAAGGGAAGTTGCGCACGCGACACCAGATCTCGTACTCCCATCTATATTACACACGATATAGCAAAATGATACTGAAAGGACGAGATGAATTTGGGAGGGCTCTTCGGGGATAGGATCGATTCAGGTACTCCGACTAATCTACTGGAGTATTGCCACTCCCTGGTACAGGCAAGGTGGTTACTGCTCAACCGATATGCCGTACAAATATCAATAATGATATCCCTATCCCACGTCTCCGGACCCCGGTATATCCCGCCAGAGATCTAGCTACCGTACAGTAGTGTTCATACCATAGTATGTCTACCGGCATCACGAAAATTCATCCTTAATCTGGTTCGTCAATGCCTCAGCTCTCAACGATCCATCCATGGCCCATCTATGGTCCATCATTCGATCTCGAAGGGTCCAACCTGTCGCCGATCCGCCGCCGACCCGCCGCCGATCCACTAATTAAAGAGGAACTAAGCTCCATCCTAATCGCGCACAGAATCAGGACTTTTTTCTTTGAATACCCCCCCCCAAACTTTTAGGTAAACATGCATCCATCGAGTGCCTCCCTCGAGCATTCTCGTCTCTTCCCGCACGCTGGTGCCGGATCTCCGTCCGGACTCTTTTCGGGGGTTCTGCTGTGGTTCTATCTTTCCTGTCGCATGGTCCCGCAGTTGGCCGCTGACTTGCATGGGCCTTACCATTAAAAAAGGTCGTGACCTCCCCCTCCATCGAGTAGGTTGCTACTTGGGATTTTTTCGACCTCCCTGGTCAGACAGACCAGTGTATCAACACAGTCCTCAGTCTTCTACTGTCACTTCCTACTGTCATCATGGCTGATGACGAATCGGTTCGTGACTACGGTACGCACTTTGAACCTTGATATCCATCGCCTCTAATAATTCATAGGGCCGGCCGCCCCTCATGGACCGAATATGGACCATATCGCGACCCGGGATGTCTTCGAAATGAACAACCTCGAAGAATCCGCCTTCAAACGCCTCCTCCGCCCCGACGACAGCTACGACACCGACGGTACCTACTGGGGCGACATGAGCATGCTCCGCCGCCTCAAGTTCGTCTCGAAAGTCGACGCCGAAGAATTCCGCCGCGAGATCCGTGACCTCGGCCGCATGTTCAAGAAAGACCCCCTCAGCCCCTTCGGCATGTACCTCCGCAACGCCGTCATCCCTGGCGCCGGCCTCGGCCTCGAAGGCTACGTCCTCTTCTCCATCGGCAATGTGCGCCCGCTGCTGCAGGCCGCCTTCCCCGCCTGTTGGAAGACCCACGAGGTCTGCGACAAGACCTGGGTCGAGGCCCTAGAGAATCTGGAGATTGTCGGGATTATCTTGGGACAGATCTTGGTGGGGTTCCAGGGCGATTGGATCGGTCGACGGTTTGGGTTGTTGCAGGACGCGTGGATCATGCTCATCGGCCTGATCATGCTGACCGCCGCGTGGGGCGTCACCCAGAACGGATGGGTCATCTGCTACGTCTGGAGTCTGTTCATCTACTCCATCGGCGTGGGCGGCGAGTATCCCATGACCGCCACCTCCGGGATGGAGAACGCCATCGGCGCCGGCAAGATTTCCACCCGCGAAGACCGTCTGCATCGCGGCCGTAAGGTCACCAGCGCGTTCCTGATGCAGGGCTGGGGCCAATTGTTCAATCTCATCATCCTCATGCTCTGCCTCCTGGCCTTCCACAGCGGCAGCAACCCGCCCTACGGAAAGACCTCCGCGCAGTGGACCTACCGCGTCTCATTCGGCATCCCTGCCGTCGGCACCCTCTGGCTGTTGTACTACCGCACATACAAGATGAAAGGCGCCTCCACCCAACTCAAGCTGGCGAAGAAGAAAACATCGGTCACCGGATACGACGTTCAGTCGCTGAAGCTCACGCTGTGGTATTTCGGACCGCGATTGTTCGCCACGGCGATGGGGTGGTTCCTCAATGATTTTCTGTTCTATGGCAGCAAGTTGTTTCAGAGCCAGTTCATTGCGGTGCTGCTGCCGGGGAACAAGTCGGTGATGGTTGGATGGCTGTACAGCTTGATCAACACTGGCGTGAGCTTGGTTGGTTATTATCTGGCGTCGTTCCTCATCGACAATAAGATCTACGGAAGGTATGTGATTTCTCTCTTTCCACTCAATACACAACTAACCGAATATTTAGAAAACACATGCAATCCGTCGGTTTCATCTGCGACTTCATCCTCTTCGCCGTCCCCGCCTTCAACTTTGATTACTACACCTCAACCGCGCACGTCCACGAATTTCAAGCTATGTACTTCCTCGCCTCCTTCTTCCAACAGTTCGGCCCCAACGCCGTCACCGTAAGCATCCCCCCCATCCATCCACCCCCTCATCATCCGCTAACCCCCCACAGTTCCTCGTCGCCGCCGAAGTCTTCCCCACCCCCATCCGCGCCACCGCCCACGGCTTCTCCGCCGCCTGCGGCAAACTCGGCGCCCTCGCCCCCGCCGTCCTCTACAACTACATCGACGACCGTACCAAATTCAAAGTCGTCCCCTGGTTCGGTCTCGCCGGCGGTATGTCCCCTCTCTTTTACTCCCCCTTTATCAAACCCACTCACTAAACCCCTCCCCAGTCCTCGTCACTGTCCTTTTCCTCCCTGACACTACCGGTCTCGACCTCAAAGAGCAAGAACGCCGCTGGCGCTTCATCCGTGCGGGCCGCGAGCACGAGTACCACGGCACCGCGATCCACTGGCGGCACATCTCGTGGTGGGAGCGGTTCCGCGGCGTGCATAAGCCGTACGACGCGGCGCTCGACTTCGCGCAGAAGCTTGAAGAGATGCGCGCCGACTGGGAGGTGTGGCGTGCGCATCAGGGCGCGGAGGATGCGGTGGTGGGGGGGCTGTTGCCGTTGGAGCATTTGGAGCATTTGGAGGCATTGCAGGGAGAGGGTGGAGGACATGTGCATGGGTATTTTGGGAGGACGGGGGTGAAAGAGGGGGTGGAAGTGGAGAAGGAGAAGGAAAAGGAGAAGGGGGCGAGGGGCGAGGGGGAAGAGGAGTCATGACAAAGACTGAAAAGGCTATGAGACATGAGGGTAATTTTGTGGATATTTAGCGGTTTTTCGGCATAAACGCGCTGTGGAATTGCATAGCGTGAATAAATTCGGATTTATTCTGTGTGCTATGCATCATTGGTTCGGTGAAATACGTCGACAACGTCGGCCATAGTGACCCCTTTCCTACGAGGGAATAGCCATGCTGATGCTCGTTCCAAAGCGATCTCGGCCACGCCAAACAATCACCAGAACCACCGCGTCATATTGTCTTTGCTATTGTCCCTCCGATCCAACACAATACCGGTCAACCTCCATCAAAACCCGCAACGGCTCAGTCTCAGTTCCTGTATCCCGATGCAGCGATCCGGCTTGGCTTACCTCTCGGATACCTTTGTACCTAGGTTCCGGTCGGGTCGGGTGGCTTCAGGATCGCGCTGCGGATAGAGACTAGAGAGACGTGGTAGATCATCGTCATTCCACGGCATGAGGCTTGGGAAAGGGCAGGAATGTGGTGTTACGCCTGTCACGAATGCGAATGGGTAATGAGTTGGAAGGAACGATGGCGTGGTGGGCTTAGGAGCAAATGGTAATTATTATCAGGATGTCGATAGGGCTATGTACTCGTGGAGCGCGAGTTGACGGAGGACGGAAGAGTTTGTCTGGCATCCTGTCTCTTCTAGCATTCATCATGCTGTAATTTGCTATCTGGAGAAGTACTCCATGTCCTCTGAAGTAAGGTTGTATTTGATCCACCAGCACAAGACTGTCGTCAACATAACGTTTATGATGGTCCTACAGGTGTGCGGCTCGGAGGTTTAGTAATCAGTTCGGTATAACCATCCGACCAATCGAACACCGATGATATAGAACTTAGAAGTATACGCACGTCACGGAAACTCACTCGCCTGGGGGATACGGGCGTAATGCCTGTGTCGTGCATCACCACAGACCGAATATCGTTCTTCGGCTAGGGAGAGTTCCAATTATGGATATAAGTTGAAACCTCTCGTTCCCAACCTTCAGTTCCACGGATGAAGTCATGGACCTCGGGCGCCGAATGCACTGATAACGCGTAACTATAAAAATTGATGATAAATCAAAGTTCTTCGAGGGTTTTCGATTCGTGATATTTAGACCGGAACCTGAAGATCGAGAAAAGTTTTTGCTGCGTTCTACGGATACCTCTCGGAGACTCGGACACTTCTTTCGCCCCGCACTTGGCGTCATTGCCGTTTATATAAGAACCCCCGCTTGAGATACCCGTACTATACATACATAAACGCCATTGACCCCTCCCTCAGATTGCGATATCTCCCATTGCCATTCCCTATTCCAACCATGTCTCCCCCCACTACCGCAAGGCAATGGATCGTCGCCAAAAAGCCCACCGGCCAAGTCCACCTCTCCGGCCCTGACGCCACCTTCGCCCTCGAACCCACCCCCCTCCCCGCCCTCTCTCCCAACCAACTCCTCCTCCAACCCCTTTACCTCTCCAACGACCCCGCCCAACGCCCATGGATCCAAGCCGGCACGGACCCCGAGCGCGCCTACACCCCGCCCGCCAAGCAAGGCCAGCCCATGCGCGCCTTCGGCGTCATTGCCAAGGTCGTCACCTCCACCAGCGGGAACTTCGCCGAGGGGGATCTCGTCTCCGGGATGTTAGAATGGACGGAATACACCGTCGTCGACGCGACGTCCGTCCAGAAACTGCCTGAGGTCGCCGGCATCCCCACCACCGCGTTCCTCGGCGCCCTCGGCGGCACCGGGTTGACCGCCTACTTCGGCCTCTTGGAAGTCGGGCACTGCAAGGCCTCCGACGTGGTCGTGGTCAGCGGCGCTGCGGGCGCCACGGGGCAGATGGTCGTGCAGATCGCGAAGAAGATGATTGGGTGCAAGAAGGTGGTCGGCATCGCCGGGTCGGCTGAGAAGTGCAAGACGGTGGAGAGCCTCGGCGCGGACGTTTGTGTGAATTATAAAGACGCGGACTTCGACAGCCAGCTGAAGAAAGCGACGGACGAGTTCGCGGACCTATATTTCGATAACGTGGGCGGGAAGATCTTGGACGCGATGTTGACGCGAGTGAAGCGCGAGGGACGCATCGTCGCGTGCGGCGCCATCTCGGCGTACAACGACCAGAGCGCGGGCGCGATTCACAACTGGTTCGAGATCATCTCGAACCGGATCGCGGTGAAGGGGTTCATCGTCACGGATCATCTGGCGCGGGCGGCGATCGCGCGGGAGGAGCTGGTGGCCGCGTTCAAGGCGGGGAAGATTCAGATCTCGGGGGATCAGGAAACCGTGGTAGACACCAAGTTTGAGGATATTCCGAAGACGTGGGTGATGCTCTTCGCGGGTGGGAATACGGGGAAGCTCGTAACGAAGATTGTTTGAGCGCTTGGTTGCTCCTCGGGCATGCGTAGATGAACATGGTCTCGAGATACCAATGACGAGTTTTCGGCGACCGAGGAAGCATATATACCTATAAAAGCAATGACACCCATACGATGACACACTCTGCAATGAACTGAGCAAAGTGAGCTGAGTGTCAAGACATTATTCAATAAAGCCATCGGATTGGTCCACAACAGCGGCTGAGTATCCCTTGGATGGTAGTATTTACAGGTAAACATGAAGGGTACCTGTGCCCATAATTTGAGTGCTGGTTCGTATTTGACAGCAAATATATTGGAAATAGTCCCCAGAGTGACTGAAAAATAATAAATCGCTTGAATAAAGTCAAACGCGGAGAGTTCGACGGCCAATATTGCAGAATAAATAAAAAACCTTCATCCGGGTATATCAACCGACGACGACAAGCTCGCTAATATAGATTACATCCGCTGAAGGTCCCACTGTCTCATATATAAAACGTATATAGATCGGCTGGGATAACCAGCAAAACCGGAATGTGTACAGGAAATCAGGAATTTTAGTCCTCCGTCCACTGCGGAACCCATTCCATGCCGGGATAGCTCACCCCCCTCATAACCGGCTCATCGTCCTCGCTGTCTTCACGCAGAGGCTGCGAATCAGCCGCAGACGCGCCCGTCACGGCCGCCGCACCTCCGACGGCGACAGCACCAGCAGCGCTGACACCTGCTGTGGTGCTTAGTGCAGCACTGTTTCCTTTGGCAGGATCTTGGAAAACATGTGGCGGGCCTGGCGGAAAGTCTTTCGGTGGCGGAGGCGGCGGGGACATGGAGATGGCGAGGGGGTTGATAGGCGACATTGAGGTTGCTGTGCTGGGCGACATTGGGAGGGGAATGCGATGAGGTTTAACGTTCGTGTTGAGACTCGGTGGCTGGGGTGGGGTCCTTTCCGGCTCCGGGGGAGATGAGTACTGCTGTGGCGCTGGAGGGGGTTGCGGTGAGTAGGATGAATGGGGTGGTTGCGTGGTGTGCGGGGAAGAATGTGCGTGAGATAGAGAGCGGGGGAGGTTATGCTGCGCGGGTTGCTGGGGAAGAACGAAGCCATGAGGTTGTTGTGGTAGGGACTGAGTACGTTGAAGGATTTGCTGAGGTTGTGGTGGAGCTTGCGATGGAGGCGAGGGGGTTTGCTGGAAGCTCATAGGAGGTGGAGGCTGTGATGAAGCTTGCGATTGAGGCGAAGGGGGTTGCTGGTAGCTCGCAGCAGGTGGAGGCTGCCCATATGAACGCTGCTGTACCTGTTGCTGTTGCTGCTGCATCAGGCGTTGTTGCTGAATGAAGACCTGCTGCTGTTGATATTGCTGGTATTGTTGATACTGCTGATGCTGCTGCATCTGCGTCAACTGAGCCAACTGCGCCGGCGTATACGTCTGAGGAGGGAAATGCCCCTGATCGCTAACGCGGCGGTACCGCATCGCCGCCATTCGTGCAGCAATCATTTCCTGACTGGGTCGACGGTTATGCGACATTTCGTCTTCCGACTCTTCAACGCTGGAGGGGAGGCTGATGTTCCACGGTCGCTCCTGGTGCTGCCCTGGAGTCTCGTTGATGCTTCCCATGCGGATATATGGAGGCATTGCAGCATTCGACCAGCGTTGATTTCCAGGCGCTGGGCCTTGTCGGGGATCCATGGGTGGCATACCCCCTTGTGCAGGCGATCCGTTAGCGTTATAGAAGAAAGGCCCACCGGACGGCGTTCTTGGGCCAAGGCTAGCGCGTGAGTCGGGAGAGATGGATGACACCGATTGTGGACCGTACGGCACAGCACCAGGCCCATATCCAGGCGGAACAGGAGGACTATTGCGAATTGGTGCAGGACCTGCATATGGAAGGTGCTGCTGGGTGTTTGACGTCAAGGACTGGGTCCTTTCTGCAACCGGTTGCTGTTGACCAGTCGGATCAACCCTACCTAAACCTTGATCTGGACTCCACGTTGGTGGAGCGTAGTACCCCCCTAGAGGGGGAGGCATTCCCGGATCCTCGAGAATCGGTGGAGGCATCGAATGTGGAAGAGACATTGTTCGATTCGAACTTGAAGATTGGCCCCGTTGAGGATTGGATTGGTAGCTTCGCATGTCTTGATATGCAGGACCCGGGCCTATGATGGCCGGACCACCTTTCTTGGTCATCTTTGACTCTGACCTGCCAAAGAAACTTCCCAGGGCAGAGAACCTTTTCTTCTTCGGAGGATCGGGCCCCAGGCTACTAGAAGATCTCTGCAGCTTCTTGCCAGACTTGGCATCGGTCGGCTTGGGCTTTTCAACGGGCGGTGGAATCCCTCCTATGATCTGTTGACTGATCGTACGAGTCGGAGAATCACCGGCCTGTCCTTGCGTGCTATCCGCCTTGCTGAGCACAGAATCTGCATCAACGCTCAAGGGTCGATTATTGAACGGATTGATTATTCCCGACTTCCGGAGCTTCTTCTGCGCTTCCTCCTCCTGTCCATCGTCACTCGTAATAGTTGACTGATATGAAGGCTGCCGATTTGATGGTGGAGATACCAGTTCTGGATTGATGCGCTGTGGAGTTACCGGCTGTGGTGGAGCAGCAGGTGGTGTCTTGAGTGCGCTCTTAGACTTGAAAAGTTGACCACCGAAACGGGATTTCTGGACTAGAGGCTCGGATTTCGAGGGCGCTGGCGGACCGACGCCAGGAAGCCGATACTCAGAGGAGTGCTGTCTCGGATCAATAGTCGGCGGAGAGAACGTTTGTCGACGAATGTCTTCCGGCGATCTCTGAGCAGGCAGTTGTAGGTTAGGCGGATTGACACCGTGATTCGGTCGCCCTTGCACCGGTTTTCCATGTGCTTGACCAGCTGGCGGTATGGTTTCTCCCATGTCTCGACCAGCAGGCGGCGTTAAAATTGGAATGGTGCTGATCTGAGGCCCTTGTGGTGATTGATGCTGCTTTGGCGGCGATGTAGCCAAATTGGGCCCATGCTGGCTTGATCGCTTGGGAGAAGTAAACGATGGTTTTGGCGGCTCATGCTTCGGAGGTGAATGTTCAGAGACCGAGTCTGATATGGCTTGAAGACCATGCCGTGGAGACACCGTAATCACGTCTTGCGGGACGCCTCCTGTCCTAGGCAGATGTACGAATGACATTGGCCGTTCTCGACTCGGTGCAGGAGGATGGTAGTCCCTTTCCATGAAACTTGTGCGCACAGGGCTGACAGGGGGTTCAGAGCCCGACACGTCGCGTGGATGGTCGTCATCTGGATGAATCGTCGAAACATTTGGCGTCGGCTTCATACCGGAACCATCCAGTTCACCAGCACCAGATATGTTGACAGCAGGATCGAGTCTTGGGATCTGCGCGTCGCCGGCCGCTGCTGTTGGAGTGGGCTCTGATGGAATGGACGGACCTGCAGCTCCTGTTCTAACCTGCTTACTGAAAACCGAAGGAGACCCTTTGACTTCTTGCCATTTCTGCTCGGAACGCGGCTCAGAACTTGCTCCAACCGTCGGCGCAGGCTCGTTATGTCGGCTTCCCTGATACTGCTCCGTTTTCTCGATTTCTATAGTCTTCTCGATATCAGAATCCTCTGCACCAGTAGACTCATTGTCCGAAGGTTGCAATTCCCGGTGCTTCTCGATGGAAGGCCACGAGATAGCGTCACTCGAGGTATCCTTCTCCCAGCTTGCGGCAGTTGATGCTCGCGAAATTCTGCGACGATCGGGCGAATCATCTTTCGTTGCCCCTCCCGCGCTTTGCACCTGAGACTCATATAATATAGTTGCCCGTGGAGTCACCAGGTCATCTTCCAACATCGGAGAAGCCGAGGCGACGACGATTTGCTCTACCGGGCCTCCGTCTGGTTGTGAGCTACTGACAGCTTGCGCTTCCTTGCTTGGGAATGATGGACCTGTAGGAGTAACGGTATCCGACCCGTCGATCGGTACCGCCGCTTCCACGTTGGTTCCAGAGCCATCAGTGGTTATCTCATTTAGCAATTTCTGTTGCTTCTTGTCTTCTTCCAATTTCTCTTGTTCCCTCTCTTCGTCTGCTTCTCGCTGCACCTTTCGTAACTGCTCAACATCAATGCCCTCGAAAATGTACCCTTGAGAATGCCTCACAACACTCTCAAGTAGTAGTTTTTGTCTCACATTATCCAGACTCCCCGCCTCCTGGTCCGGTGCCTCGCTTGCGCTATCACCAGTCGTATCCCTCATCCGCGAAGGTGACATATCGCCATCGTTGGTTGGCATATCTGCTCCATGACTCTCTCGCTTGAACGTTGATCGTGCTGGGCTTGGCAGGACTCCCAATTGATGAATTCCCTCAACTTCCGTTATCTTCGGAGGTGGCATTAACGTGTCGAAGCCATGGTCACCCTGACCTCCAAATGGAGCAACAGTGTGTGGATTTCCCGTGGGAGTCTTCGGCGGCTCATCCCATAATGCGACGTCTGACACCTTTGGTGCCGCCGCGCCGGAAACTGTCATGGCCATGGTGGACTGTCGACGAGATGGCGGAACCGCTTCTGATGTTGAGGATGACTGCTGAGGTGGCTGGCCACTGTGATTATTAGGATATGCCACTTGAGGGCCTTGCTTCGTCGGATCCAGGGCAGGTTGATGGTGCATTAAGCTTCCTTGTTGCCACTGTGGGATCTGAAATTGCACTGCGGTGCCAAAGGCTTGAGTGTCTTGCTGTTGGGGAATAGCAGGACCATGTAACTGCTGAGGGCCGGGAGGACCCGATGTCGTAGGGAACGGCATAGGCTGTTGGCTGGCGAGGTTGAAGTTCTGCGACAGCGGTTGCGTGCCTTGAATATGAGGTAGCTGGGGAGCATCTGTCGACTCTAAAGCCATGCTGCTCGGTCTGCTGGATCTGCTCCCGATGCTTATGATACTGGAAGCTGTGGACCGGCCTCGACGGAACATGTTCCCTATATCCCATTTACCGCTCCGTCTCTTAATCTCTTTACTATCAGCTAGCGAGCGAGACTGGGACTGCGGTCGAGAACCGGATTCGGAGGGTTGGATCGATGATCGACGGCGGTTTCTGATAGAGCCTAAGACGTTGGACTGGGACGATGAGGCGGATTCAGTGGGGATAGTGGGGAGTGGGGGTGGAGGCATGGTATAGGGCTGGGTAGAAACACGATGGTAAGCTGCGGGGATAGGCTGCGGAGGGTATTGGAATGGTGGAGGAGATGGAGGGCGTTGTTGGGGTGCGCTCGGTTGGCTGTGAGACAGTTGGGAAGAAGCAGATTGAGCGTGGGGCGCTGGCGTCTGGGGTGCAGGGGAAGTTGGGCTAGGGTCCAACCGTTGAGGCAACTTGTTGGACTGGTCCGCGGGATTGGCAATGGAAGTACCATTCCCCAATGCTGGGGGGGCTGGAGACGCATTAGCGAGGGGAGAATGGCCGGGTGCCTGGCCACTTTGCCCGCTATGGAGCGACCATGTGGATGGCGTGCCTAAATAAGAGGCATCTCCGGCAACAGAAGAACGAGGGGAAGAGGTCTAAGCATATATGGTTAACGATACCCTGGTCCGATTGAGACTCACTGGTCACAGTTTGTCGAGAATAAGTAGGCAACGAGACAGAGAAATTAGCTGGGAGAATATTGGAATACAATAAGCGAAAGATGTAATATTAGACGGTATCTGCACACCGCCGTTAAGAAACTGTACCCCCACATTCATATCCGCCTTCGAATACTCTGAGACATGACCTTGCCCGAAAGCATCGTGAAAACATCTTCTGCGCTACAATCCATAAGAGACTCGGAGAAGAAGAGAGGTTGTGTATGTTTCAGCATCCACCTTTTCGACTCGACTGTATGAGCAGCAAACCGGTTGCTGCTGTCGAGGTATCGTTCATCACCTCACTAAGAACGAATCAGAACCCCCTATAGATAGAAGAAAGGGAGAATCCATGAGAGATAGAGAGCTCAAGTGAAATGTAAAAGCAGTTGCATGGGTAGTCGGATGATAAAATGGTTAACCGACCTTGTCTCCGCCATGTTTGAACCGGTTCTTCGACTTCGCGAGCAAGCCCTTTGCTCCCGTGGTAGCCTTCCCGCCCAAAATTCCAGCCTTGCCACCCAAAATGCCAGCACTGTGCAACAGGTCTTTCCCAATCTGTTGCCCCTTGCCTTCCGATTGTCCAGCCCCATCCCCGCCCGTCGGGGACGAGGAGGCGAGATTGCTGGATACTCGGCGGCTGGCGGAAAAGCTAGGACCTGGCGTCTGACCGCTTGTACTACCCCCGCCTGTCAGGGCGCCGAGACCGAATCTTGACAATGAAGGACTGCTCTTATGACCTCGTTCTACGCCAGGCGGGGTAGGGAGTGTATGCCCGGCCATCGGCCCTGACTGATTAGCCTGGGATTGCCAGACTGAGCTGGCCAAACTTTGATGCTCCGGATAAGTTGCGACGGTCTCGTCAAGCCAGGACCCGATTCCCGTGTCGGTAGACGCGAATTGCTCGCGAGTATTGCTGTACGCCTGGATTCGGTCTGGCGTGGACTTGATTGCCAAGATTTCACGGAACGTTGGGGGCGCCTTCGCAGGTGCACTGTCGCGGTTCGCGGATGGTTGAGGTAGCGCACCTCCCACGGAGGTTGGCGTTGGGATATCATCCGCGTTCTTCTCAGAGGGATGCGGGGTAGAACCATGAGGCGCAGGCAAGATTTCTTTGTCGTTGTCGCTGTCCTTTTCGATGTTTGACTGGACACTAACGAGATGTAGGCCATCATCGCTCTTCATCGGAGAGACAGTGCGACTTGGATCGCCAGCTTCCTTGCCCAGGCTGGTGTCGCTTGCCGACAAGTTGCTGGGGTGAGATCCACTCATAGCGCTCAAGGGGCTTAGGGGCTCGCGTTCGTGTACGGGAGTCTGTGAAGCTCCTGGCGGAAGGCTGACTTCCACGGATGGGGGCTCGCGGTCAGACGGTGCAATGAATGCGCTCTTCGGCGTAGGTTGAATCGAGTCTAGGCTATCAAATGGAGTGGAAGCGCCTATTTGAACAGGCGTCTCTCCAGTCCGTTCTTGGAGTATACCCGATGCTTGAGCTTGTGGCATGGTAGGTTGGCTGGGCGCTGACGATACCGTTTGCGTAGGTTTCGAATCCGTATCAGGCGAGAAAGGTGGTGGGGTGAGCCCAAGGTCAGCAACGTTATCAAATGACTGCTCCCAGCTAAATCGTTTTTTCAGAAGCGGGGGGTTGGACACTGCAGGCTCGTCCTTCACAGGAACTGCTGGAGGCAGTGCCTCCTGACTTGGAACATTGACACCAAGGCCATGAGGCTCAGGCGGCTTTGACTCAATGCTCGGACCAGTTGCCCAGTAGCTGTCATACTCGCTAGGAAGCACGGAACTGTCCCTGTTGGTGTCATGAGCTGGACCTGCTGCAGAAGGATCGAGATGCGTCGGAACGGCAGCAGGCTGGCCAGGAGAATAGTGAGACTCTGCATGGGAATCAAAAGAACTGAGCCGCCGCTCAATCTCATCGGTCAACTGGTCACTCATGTTTCGGACATCCTTCGGTGAGCCTGTATCTTTCTCCGGAACAGATGGCGGCTTCTCATCGTCGCCATTGTTCGAATGTTTGCTGAGACCAAGTGCGCCTACGACGCCAGCCCCAAGGGCAGATCCGGCCGTGGCAAGAGTTGAAACCGGATCTTCAGTGAGCTTGATCTTTTTCCGCTCTTTCTCTTCCTCCTGAATGAATTTGTAGGCATCATCCGAGAGACTTAAACCGCCGGTTGATGTAGTATGCTCTTCCACTGGACCCTCCCTGACAACTGCGTCAATGGCCGAAGGGTCTGAGCTTAGGTTATCCCGACTTCCAGTCCTGCTGCTGGACTGGTTCGTTGTATAGCTCATCCAGGCCCCTGGAACGCGTGGACGTGCAGTTTCTTCGGATGCTTGTTGCACTTCCGGTTGAGTTTGAGTAGGCTCAGGTCTGCTTGGTGGTCGACTCGGTGGCCTACTGTCTGGCCGCTCCCATGAATCGATGCTGCTGACTGATCCCCGTTTCTCGTACTGCACGGCAAGATCTCTCACGCGACTCTTCGTTGGACTTCCAGCTCGACTGCTCGACTGGGAGTCCTTGACCGGACTGACCGATCTGCTACGAGGACCTGAACCGAGAGGTAGGATAGATGGAACTGGTGCAGGAAGTGGTTTGTCGAGATCAGTTGCGCGGTGTGGTTGTTTGGAAACATCTTGGGGTTCCACGGGCGACGTGGTATCCAATTCAGCCTCACTTGGCTTAAAAAGCTCTTTCTGTGGTGCTAACGCGGGAGAACGGGCAGGTGAATTGTTTGGACTTGGGGTATTCAAATCTCTTCTATAGCCCGGAACAAATTCAGCACTGGCGTGCCTTGAGTGACTCGGGGTATTGACCGGACTCGGTTTTCTGGGTAGAGTGAATTGGGCAGCTTTGGGAGTCTCTAGGCTTTCATGGCGTTGATGTAGAGGCAACACTTGTGGCTCTTCCCGTCCGTCCTCTGGAATTGTCGGGTGCTTGGAAGTAGGATGGTAAGTATCCAGGGATGCAGGGAGCTTGCTAGTGATCGGAGAAATCTCAGACGTGCTGACAGTATTGCTTCGAGACACGTCGGTATCAGTATCAACGGCGGATTGAGGTTCTGCGGCAGTGAACGCAGTGTCAACTGCTGATCGGAACCCTAGGGAAGGCGTGTGCTCGAGCGGCTTCGCTGCCTGATTAGAGATAGGCTGGTCAGATTGTGGGTTTGGAGGCAAGGCAGACTGCGCTGATCGAGAATCAACTGGTGACCCTTCTTTCCATCCACTGTTGGACCAAAATTCATCACTGAAATTCGACTGCGGTTGCTCCCATTGAGGGAGTGCATATGGGTCCGGATTTGATGAGGTAGTCCCGGATGTAGGGGGAATAGTGGCCGAGATCTGGATTCCGGTAGGCTGTTCACGTAGGGTATTGGCGTCATACTCTGGGAGATATTCGCTCTTACGCTCCTCGACCCTTTCCAACGCTGGAGTTCCACGGCGGTTCTGGCTTTCGCTTCTGTCCCTTGGCCTTGGCTCCACTTTCATAGTTTCGCTGACCGTTCCTAGACTGGGTCGCCTTCCGGGACTTCGACCAAGGCTCTCGAAACTCGTCCGTTCCTTTGGACCCTTTCCGCTGGGTGCAGGTGACGCAGCGTCTTCGCCAGATCTACCACCAACGGAATCAATACTTGGACGCTCTGAATCCATACTGGCCCGCTCCTTTGCTCGTTCTTCTTCCATCCGCTTGTAGATGTCGGATGGACGGATAAATGGAAGAGGTTTTGCAGGATTACTCGGCGATGTAGCCTGTTGACTTGAATGAGTAGGTGGCGCCTGTGACGAGCCTTGCTCGCTCTGTGGTGCAGGAAACGGCCCAGGAGCTTGTGGTGCCGGGGAGTCCTGTTGGCTTTTGCTCACGCTACTCCTCCTTGGAGGGAAACGCGCCTGACCAGGCGAGTCGACTGCGCTCGGGGGCATTGATGGTGATGGAGAGGGGCGTAGAGGTTGAACCATAGCTGAGGGAGAGAAGTCTCTTCGATGTTCAGGGTTCACCGATGAAGGTGCATCACTGACAACTGAATGAGCAAGCGACGCTGATCGAGACTCAGCTTTAGCGCTGTTCCGCGAATCCGCAGGCCCGTATGCGGCCGGACTAGAAGTTATCGTGTCCAGTTGTAGAGGTGGTTGACCAGGTCCTAGGTGTCGCGGAGGATTCGCACCCTGGGGAAGCTGTGGAAAGCCCTGTTGATTTGGAACTGGCGCGGGATAACTACCCGTGGAGAACTTCCGCTGTTCCTCACCGGCATCAAATGAACGCTTCCGGGCAGGTCCAGGAGGCCCTTGATGACCCTCGTAAGGACCCTCTGGGTTTGTGAAACTGCGCGTTTGGCCCTGGCCTGGATTGAGACCTTGGCCTTGCTGTCTCAAACCTGTTGGAACGGCTGGTATTGCATTTTGTGCAGCCTGACTTGCGCCATATTCATCGACCTCATCATAATCACCCCAGTCATCCCCATCATATGAGTATGACTTTGCTTCCACCCATCGTTTCGTCTTCGCACGATTAACGTTGGTTTTGAATGACGGAGGTTGCCCGGAAGGGAATGGATTTGGCCGCCGTTGATCACTTTCCTAAAGTTAGCAATTCAATTCATCAGAATATCTCACAGCAGGATGCAACTCACAGTGGGGACTTGGTGGTAGATTCCTCGGCGAACTCGTATGGACGTGACATTGTCAACTAAAGAGACGCGGAGGAGGATTCTGCACCACCTCTTCGCGAAGTGAAACGCTCCACTCGCGATGCTATAAAAGTCCGCTCGACAAATGTAACTAAACTTGTCAAAAGTGACCTCCAAGCATTTCAGTGTACGGAAGAGCGTAGAGAGCCCGCGTCGATCAAGGAGACACTGGCTTCTGCACGACAACCCACAAAACTCCACTGAACCCTGAACCCGATACGATGAGAAAAGGACGCAGGACAGCGCTAAGAAGGGACAGGTACAAAAAGAAGGGGATTCGGGTAATGAACGGAGGAGCGGTTGATACGGGAAGAGATCATGTAATGTGACTTGACACGACTTGGTGTCTTGGTCCTTGGGCATTGCGAATGCCGAATCCGTGCAGTTGGTTTCTTCGACGTGGAACTGGACCCACGTGACGGGACCCACGTGACCCAATGAAAGGGACACGCGTTCGCCACACACATGCAAGGATGATCCCAGCAGTACAGTTGTGGCTGTGTACACTTTTCACGTGACACCAGTTTGCGATCTTGAAACATCACAGGTGTCCCGGTTCATCGACAGTTCATTTCCAGTCCAACTTCACGAGCAGACAACCTTAATACCACGATTTAAATCCCAGAATCCTTCATCAGACATTACAGAGTAAAAAAATCTGTGAACCGGTTTATCCCACATCTTTCTATATCGAACGACAGCCACTCGCCATATCCTGCGCTATCCGCGCATACACTCTCCTGATATCCCTTTCTCCTCCCTACCTATCTACCATCTAAAGCCCCCCAAACACACCGATCATGGCCGTCTCAATACAAGATCGCACCACTGAATTCCAGTCGATCGTCCAGCAAGCCCAACGACGAACCGCATCTTCCAAAGTCTCCGCGCAACGCCAAAATCTCCTGTCCTCAACATCACCAAATGGCACCGCCCCATCTCCCCAGAAACAACGTTCCGAGTTCGCGAGACGAGCCGCGGAGATCGGTCGTGGTATCTCAGGTACTATGGCGAAACTTGAACGATTGGCGCAATTAGCCAAACGAAAGACCCTATTCGACGACCGACCCTTGGAGATCAACGAACTCACGTTTATAATCAAACAAGATCTCGCCGGCTTAACACAACGGATAGGCGAATTACAGGCCTTATCCGTGCAACAACATCCACGCGCTAGAAACGCGCGAGACCAGGAAGGCGAACATAACGACGCGGTAGTCCAGCTCCTGAAAGGGCGGGTGCAAGATGTCGGAAGCAATTTCAAGGAAGTCCTAGAACTGCGGACGAAGAACATCCAAGCGTCGCGATCACGGACCGAAAACTTCATTTCGTCCGTCGGCACCCACTCGAACCCTTCAAATCTCGACCCCAGCCGAACAGACTCCCCGCTATACCAGACCCCTGCACGGGGCCGCTCACCAGCCAAAACAGGTCGACTGGGCGGCGCGGACGTGCTTAGCATCGACCCGGACGACTCTCACAGCGCGTTGGCGAGAGGACACTCGGAGACGCAGTTGATGCTGATGGAGGAAGCGGCACCACAGAACGAATATATCCAGCAACGAGGGCAGGCCATCGACATGATTGAGCGGACGATTCAGGAGCTGGGCAGTGTGTTTGCGCAGCTCAGCCAGCTCGTATCCGAGCAAGGCGAGCAGATTGAGAGAATCGATGCCAACACAGAAGATGTTGTGGATAATGTTCAGGGCGCGCAACGAGAGCTGCTGAAGTACTGGAACCGTGTGAGCGGTAATCGGTGGTTAGTGGCGAAGATGTTTGGTATTCTGATGATCTGTAAGTTCCTCGGATCCGTTTCGATATTAACTTCCGCTGATCATCTCTAGTTTTCCTGCTATGGGTACTGGTATCCGGCTAGGGTTCCCCTCAAGGGGTCTGTTATTCTTAAGTCTTTCGTCGGCCCGCCATCTGGGCCACTTGACAGCATATTGCACCGGCGTTGGATTCTTTTTCGGGTGTTCTGTCCGGTCGGATCTGGGATCCAGCGTTTAAAGCCCAAATGGCTGGTATAGAGCGCGTTATCCGGATCTTTTTCGGAACCTAGCGTGCGTGTTTGAGTACAGTGTGAAGGGTTCTATGTCCTTTTAGATTTCCAATCTGAGCATGGCTTGTAGCCGATCCTATGTCGTTGAACGTTTTGCCCGACCTTCGTGTACAGAGTCGTCGGATCGAAACGGAGTTCCATCTATCAGGCATAAGGACTGTGGACACGAAGAGAAGTTTATGAACCATATTCGCTGGCTGACGGTGGATTCAGTGGGCTACAGTTGCAACGACGTATTGCCTATTATTAATGCAACCCTTGCTCGAGGTTTGATATTACGAAGTATCGTATTTTGCTTAGCGTTTACCCGCGAGTCCATATGTCAATCAACTGCCTCGATCATTTTCCTTTCCCGACAAGGGAATCGCGGGTCCGCCCAAAGGACAGAAACGGGTGCAAATGACCGCTCGAAACGGACCAACGAAGGTATACGGTATACAACCCGAGCGACGCACAGGCAAATCAAAAAAGGTCGAACGGTCTTTTGGCCCACGGACCTTCTCCCTCAAACGATACCCACTGCAGAAATCTACACGGGGGCTACGATGCCGATATCGACAGCTTCTTCTCCGCAAGCTAGAACACTATCCATACCCACCCCAAGTACCAATTCCCCGAGTATACACTCCAGACTGCTCGACAATATCTGAGACTTAGAAAGCCCTAGATTTGCCGTTCAGGGAACAGAGCCCCAATATCGAGCCATGAAGATGCTGTTTGACAGAAATTTCGGAGATGGACGCAGTTGGCAAATATGGATATAGACAGCTAGCGATGTTTTCGGCTGGCAGCAAATTCTCATATTTCTATTATCTCGCAGTTGGATACTCCTTTAACTACCAAATTTGTTTATCGGCCTGTATTTAGTCGGCCACGGTCTTCTCTTTTTTTCAACTATTAAAAGTGCACATCCCCATCAGTGGCGCAGTGGTGCATGTTCTTGAATGCGTGGATGCTGCAGTGTTAATCATAACATTGAAAAATCAATGTATCGAGCTCTTAGGTACCTTTCCAAATCTTCCTGGAATATCCGCACTTCCACCCTTTCATCCAGTGCTATGAACAACCATTGCCATAAGTCGGTCTACAGTTCGCATCGTAGTACCTGCCTCCTTAAAACCAGCGCTTATGACGACGTTGCTACGCACTCAGACGCGTGCTTGGAACTAATTGTATACTTAATGATGTATAACCTAATGATGGATGACTTCATAATATATGGTCTAAAGCAGAAGTGCCGGGTAGTCCCAGGTCGTAAGGTAGATTCCTTCCGGGGCAGGAGTTTGAACGATCGCAACCAAACAGTAAGACGAGGAATCATTGAACAATTCCCATCTATACAATGGTATAGCACCAAAGCGGCTGGTATAAAAACTGCCTACTGGCGTTGGAGGTTCGACTACTTGCACCGGCTGGTTGTCCGGAATCCTCCAGCTCCGCCAGGGTCGAGATAATCAATTTCTATTTTCAAAGGAACGTTAGACTTACCTGTGTATCTGAGACAGATCAGCAAATAGATAAACTGTATGGGATGACTGCTCAAGGAGGGGAGGTGAGAATGTTATTTCATGATTAGTCGTGCGGCCTGATTAGTGAACACTCCAACCTGCCAAATGGGACATATATGTATCAACTCCGGCGCATCCCCATCGACCATTCGCGCCCCAAAGACCAAGAATAGCAAAAACCAAGCAATAGCTATCAACCACTACGCTCTTGCACCCCCCAATTCAGATATGCCGTTCTGGAGAATCTACCATCCCGAAGGCACTTTCGCCACAGAGGATCACAAACGTGGCCTCTCTCAAGATATCACCAGCATCTACAGCAGCCGCGGCCTCCCTGCCTTCTATGTTGTCATCGTTTTCATCCCCATCCATGCGGGTAACTTCTGGGTTGGCGGACAGCTGCGCGACACTCCTCCAAAGTCCGACTCTTCATCAATTGCCGATGGATCCCCGACAAGCTCGAACAAGCCTTTCATCCGGATCTTCGCTAGCAACATTGCAAGACGGTTGCCGAACCCGGTGTACAGAGACAGATTCTTGAAAGCGGTGGATGAGAAACTGAAACCACACATTGCAGACTGGGGATATGACTGGGAATACCATTTGGACGAAACGGAGCGCGAGTTGTGGAAGATCAACGGAATGGTACCACCACCGACTGGGAGTGAAGATGAAAAACGCTGGTTTAGCGAGAATAAACCTCTGGAATTGGAAAGTGCATTCAATGACGAACCAGCGCATCTGGGCAAGTTGTAAATAGGACTTGGTATCGACTGGGACAACTCAGCTCCAGAATAGTTGAGAATATTACCCTATCATGACTCGCTTCAACTGGATAAAAGAGGCGCGCATCTTCGCAATACCTTTGCTAGCACCATCAACGATAACACGGTATACTTGAACTAGAGAGCGGAAAATGGATAGTTTTGTTATCGGCAGCTAGAGTTGTGCAACTGATATCTGATGAGGTCTCCCTGGGTTGGTGGGGCGGCACACCTCGAAGTGGGATGCTCCGTATCAAAAATTTCGATCTCAAAATTTCATCCAACCCTGAGATTTCAACATTTGATTTACATCCAATATCTGCCGCCCGAAACTCAAAATGGTTGCCAATGGACTGGCTCGGCCGGATGCGCTCGGGTTAAATGAAGTTCTATCCACGTCACACCACGCCTTCCTCCAACCATCCCGAGACATATACGACACCGCACTCAACGAGGCACGAGCGTACATCGACCCACTAGCATCGGCAATAAGCGCTGCTCAGCAGGAACGAGAGAAGCAATATTACGCCGAGAAGAAGAAGAGGAAACGAGGGGAATATGAGGATGCGGAAGCACCCCATGATGTGCTGCGTATGAAGCGCATCCATGTCGACGGCTTCGATGTCGAGCAGATATGGGGTCAAGCTCAACGAGTTTTGAAGGCTGCGGCGGATGAATGCGAAAAGGACATTGAAAAATTGGAGCAAGATGCTGAGCTGCATGGTGATATGGACGCAACTCTCGATGGCATGGGAAGCAGTGGCGAAGACGAGGAGATGTTCAGCGACAATGTTCTTGAGGATGGCGTTGAGAGCGGTTCGGATGAATTGTCCGATGACCTGCTCGAGGACGTCGAAGAAGAAGACGAGGCCGAAGAGGTGGACGATCTAGAGGACGAGGATGTCTCTGAAGATGATGAAGAGGACCGGGCAATGTATGGTATTGACGAAGACGAGGACGGTGAAGCTGGGGAGGCTGACGGTGCCGGTGGCAATGCCTACGAAGAAGACCCCAATGGATTGAATGATGGTTTCTTCTCCATCGAAGACTTTAACAGGAACTCGGCATTCCTTGAACGACAAGATGCTCGCGCAGACCCAGATGATGGTGCCGCTAGCGACGAAGAAGAGGTTGACTGGGCGGCCGACCCTCTCTCTCAGCCTCTTCCAAAGCAAATCAAAGGAGACGGGTCCGACGCAGAGGATGACGAGGATGCAGAGGGGGATGAGGGCTCCGAGGAAGGAGAAGATGATGATTCCGAAACTGGCCCTACTTTTGGCAACGTCGACCTCTACGCACCCGAGGGCGCGAGCGAGGATGAAGATGAAGTGGAGCAAGATGAAATGGAGGGTATGGATGATCTATCGAATACGAACAACATCATGTACAGCGACTTCTTCGCACCACCTCCGAAGAAGTCCAAGAACAAGCGTGGCCGACCGCACCCACACAACTTCCCGGCGAAAGATCCAAAGAATCAGGGTACTGCAAAAGCTAGCCTACAAGGCGAGGAGGACGATGTGAAACGCGCCATGTCTGCGGTGCATCGAGATCTCTTCTCCGATTCGGACGAAGCGTCCGATGCCTCTGATGCGGAAGCACTCGACCCTGCCGATCCGGTGTCAAGACGTAGCGTGCACGAGCGTCGCCAAGCTCAAATCCTTACAGAAATTCGCAAGCTTGAGGCTGAGAACGTGACAAAGCGGTCATGGCAGCTTTCCGGTGAGGCCAAGGCAGCTGCCCGACCCATGAACAGCTTGCTCGAGGAAGATCTGGACTTTGAGCGGGCGGGAAAACCAGTTCCTGTGATCACTGCTGAAACTACCGAGGAAATCGAGGCGCTAATCAAACGGCGTATCCTTGCTGCAGAGTTTGACGAAGTCATTCGCCGAAGGCCCGAGGACATGATGGGTCCATCGGTGCGAAGAGGGCGGTTGGAGAACGTCGACCAAACAAAGGATAAGAAGGGTCTTGGAGAGTTGTACGAAGAGGAACACTTACGCAACACGGACCCCAACTTCGTCGACGCCAAGGATGAATCCCTCAAGAAGCAGCATACGGAGATCCAGACCCTATGGAAAGATGTCAGCTCCAAACTTGACTCGCTCTCAAGTTGGCACTACCGCCCCAAGGCACCCGAACCCCAAATCGAAGTGCGTGTCGACGCGCCCACCATTTCCATGGAAGACGCCCGACCTTCCGGAGAAGTTGGAGCGAGTATGCTGGCACCGCAGGAGGTCTACAAGGCTGGCGAGGCGGCGAATAACGCCAAGGATTTCGAGGAGGTGGCGACACGCGGTGGTATGCCGATCGTGAAGAGTGAGATGAGCCGCGAGGAGAAGAAGCGGCGACGGATGCGGGAGAAGGAGCGGGCGAAGAAAGCGGGCGCAAATCCTGTCGTCAACGGCAAGGTGAAGGCGCGGAAGGAAAAGGAAGGGCAGATGTTGGGGTCGTTGAAGCAGGCGGGTGTCAAGGTCATTGGCAAGAAGGGCGAGTTGAGAGATGTCTCGGGGAAAGCGGTTGCGGAAGATGCGCCGAGGCCGAATCCATCGGGGTGGAAGCTTTGAAAATCGGCGCGTATACCCACACAGCTCTTTGTATATTCACTTGGTTGTTACCGTGCATATGGATTTTTCTTTCGGTCTCGTCCTCATTCGTGACTTCGTGTTCATACAAACAACCACGATCCATACAACGTGGGTAATTCTTTGGCTAGAATTTGGATCGCGATACGATACAGCAGACCCCAATCACCATCTTGATGTCATCTCCGAGCTCCCAATTCCTCTTGCAGCCAAGAGACTCGACTCTGATCCAGCGTCGTAAACGAGCTCGACTCCGTCGGCTACTCTCCAAGATGCCTTTCAGGGTTCGAATCGCTTTGATCGGCATAATCATCTTCGTCGGTGAGTGTTCAAGGATCTCTAGGACTCTATCGGCATAGCTAACGTCAAATTCTACAGTGACCTTCGTAACCGGAACGAAGTTCCCTCATATCATCCACAACTACGGTCCCGTACGTTTCCCCTATTTCCGCCTCCGATATCAACGTCTGTGTGATCGTTGACGAGAGCCCAGAAAGACCCAACGGATTCCGTCACACCATACTGCCCCTTCCCGACCCTCTGGATTAGCTTTTTCAGTGGGATGTCTGCTGGCGCAATGATCACCGTCCTGTTCGTTGCGGCAGCCACTGTGAAAGCGAATCCGTCACGAAGACAAGCGGGATTGGTGGGGCTTCTGTCTTTGTTAGGACCGAAGAGTTCCCACGCCTTTCCAGTTTGAAAAGACCGTGATCTAGTGGGTAGGGAAATCGAGGATTGGAATAGCGGCAAAAATTTACTTGTCAGGACGGTTAAAATCTCGGTCATAACGTGCCAGTCGAGGGACGGTGAAACACTGCCACCACTGAATGGAACGGTTTCTTCCATCCACCATCGTTGGGAGACCTGATCCTATCGTGGATGGGGCTGGAGGGCATTCTGGATTTACAAATGCTGCGATTGTGTTCCACTCCGCTCGAATTACTCGCAGTGTGGTTGGAATCGTGCCACAGCGATATCAAAAGATGTGGATGCATGGTTTACACATCTGTAGACTGGAGGAACAGACTGATAGTGCGTCTAAATTTAGATCGGTCGTCAAACGACAACCCTAATCCGAGCATCCTCCAGCATCACGTATGAACACAGTACCTGGGTTCTATTCGCAAGAAAATGCGAGCATTCTTCGCGTGTATAATGCCTTGCGCTTTGATATTCGGTATCCTGCGCTTCTCCACCCCGTGAAAATACAAGGACTCTACAACGCGATCCACTGCATCTCCTAAATTTGTCACCTAACAGCTCAAACTAGATAACGGACCAATTAGGATGCCAGCCTCCCCCGAATGGAAAGATACTACTGCGGTAGGGCTCTCGACCCTGCTATTGTACTGCAAGACAACACTGACTCTCATCAAGCACAAGAAGCCTACTGCTAGTGCTGAGACTTGCCAGTCGTCTCATCAAAGGTGGGTTGGGTTGAATGGAGCCGCTAGGCAACGATTTTTGGAGGAGGAAGATTTTTCCAAGACGAACGAGGATGGGGTCGTTCGAATTAGGCATGTAAGGCTTATAACGCCATCAGCTGCTGCTCCATCGACTGAGTGATAGAAGGGAACCAACACGGTGAACGATTTGGTGCAGGACGGCTCGGCACCGACCGGCGCCACAAGCATGCCTGGGCGCTTCAATACAACCAAGGAGTGCAAAAGTCTCGCCCTTGAGAGCACCGTTCTGCGAGACGAAGATATCCAAGCTGCCCACGTCAAGCCTAGCATTGTGGATACTCAGAATGACCGAGACTCAGACGAAGAAAGACTCCAAGCCGAAATTGATGCTGACCTAGGCGGCATCCAAAAGGCTGTTCAACGACTGAAAGAACGGGCACTCGAGATCTCAAGAGACGTCGGAGGTCCCGTGTATGATTTGGAAGGGCAGGGAAGGAAGACTGATCGAACAGATGACAAGGTGCTTAGGAACCAGGCTAAGTTGGATAGACTCCGGTGAAATGATAAACGACAGAAGACTTGACACTTCTTTTACGGTATTGGTAGCCTTAAGCCATGTTTACCGTAGATTATGTATTCCTGTACCTATCGTACACACGGTACCTCTACCATGGGTAAGGTACGAAGGGTCCTCGAAGTTCTAGGCAGTATGAGGAACTTAATCCCCAAGAAAAATAGGAAATGGTCATAGTATAGCCTCTCCACGAGTCGAATATTGTTGAAAATAGTGAAAGGCAGCGTTTCGGAAAGTCCCACATCGGCATCTCGGGAACATTTTCTGAATCTCAACCCGGAACCGATTTCATCAAAGACTCGTTTCCCCACTTTAATTGATATACGACCGGACTTGAATTTGAGCATCCATCTTGGCCTTTAAACTTCCCTCTCCACCGATCTTCCCGGCGATCAGAAAGCTGCGCAGTCCGCTACTGATCCTACCATGATATTATGAGAAGACCGCTGGGTTTCCCAGCCCTACCATGAGTCCCTCAATCCCCCTCCCCTCTGCACCCCGCGACATACAACCCTCTCCTCTCCCTCGCGATGACGATGATACCAAGCCATCCACCGACGCCGACCGACGCGCCCCCCGAACCTCCGCCGCAACCGGCACCTCCGCCGCCGGCATCCGCGCCCTCTCCCAGCAATTCGTCGCCTTCTACTTCCGCGCCCCCGTGAAAGCCTTCTTCCGTACCCGCGTCGACTACCTCGCCTACGCCCGCGCTATCAACCCGCGCTTCCACGCCCCCAATGCAAAATGGAGCATCCGTACCACCACCGCGGGGCTGCTCGCCCACGCCGTCCAGGAGGAGGGCTGGGGCGTGCTGCATCGCCAGGTGCTGCCACCGCTGCTCGCGAACGTGAGCGTTGGCGCGGTGCTGTATACCTCGTATCTGCAGACGCTGGGGCTGTTACATGAGCCATCGTCGCGGACGACAAAGCGGGTGTATCCGCCGCCGACGGCGACGGACGTGTTCACAGCGGGGGCGATCGGCGGGGGGATCTCGTGTCTGTTTGCGGCGCCGTTGGACGCGATCCAGGCGCGATTTAAGACGAGCGAGATCCTGGAAGGGCGGCATCGGTCGATGTGGGCGTATTCGCGGCAGAAGCTGGTGGCGATCGGGTTCTTTGGGGTTTTTGCTGGGTTTGGGTTGTCGTTGGCACGCGATGCGTTGGGATATGGCGCGTTCTTCACGGCGTTTGAAGTCACAAAGAATCAGGCGTACTACGCATTTCTGGAGAGATTTTATGGGGGAGAGTCCGCGATAGGCGATACCCATGGCGATGAGCCGGAAAAGGTTATACGACCGCATTATATTCTCGATCCAGCGTTCCTGTTGCTTGCAGGCGCGGCGGCAACCGCCCTGCAGCAGACAGTCGTGCATCCGATTGCTCAGATCCAGCTCGTTCATTACAATCGGCTCGAATCCATCGACTTCGGAGCGGCAGTAGACTCGAAGCATCCTGCTTCCACGATAAAGATGATGCGGCTGTATTATCACGCATACGCCAAGACCTTCGAACAATGTTCTCGACAAGCTCAACGAGTCGGAGGATGGAGGCGGTGGCTGTATCTGAATTTCTGGGGCACCACCATCCGCCAGGTCCCCAGCTCCAGCGCCGGATTGATCATGTTCGAAATCTTCCGGCGGCGATTCGCTGACCGTGATGGGGAGGTGGAACATGTGATTTTGAGGACAGGCAACGGATCGATTCATGTTACCTGACTGCCAGATATGGAGACAGGATAGATATAAGATACCCCATTTCCCTTTGATAGATGATGTACATACCAACGCCGAGAAATGCCACCACACGCTGATACAGTGGACAAAATTATGATACAGATTCCGCCTCCACGGCTACATCAGAGACTTCCGCCGCCGCGTCAGATGTGGCTGCTTTCTGGGCAAGTAGATGAGCTGGGATCGACGGGACGTCTGGCCAAGCTTTGCGAAGGGCATCTTTGATCTTGATCATCCCTTTCCTTGGCCCTGGTACAGCTCCTAAAGACGGGTTAGCTCTCGTCGTTGATCATAAGTTCGAGGGCAACTTACCTTTGACCAAAATGAGATCGTTCTCCGCGTCAACCTGTACTACCTTCAAGCTACAAACCGTGACTGAATGGCCACCCATTCTACCAGGCATCTTCTTCCCAGGAATGACTCTTGAACCACCACCTTGACCCGCACCGGACGAACCCATGGCTCTGTGTGCCAACGAATTACCATGCGAAGCCGGTTGACCTTTCCAGCCGTGTCTTTTCATACCCTATTATACATCAATTAGCACGACTGTAATCAGTCGAAGTCCCGAATGTTCAACTTACACCTGCGAATCCCTTCCCCTTTGAAGTCGCCTTCACGTCCACGAATTGACCTACAATCAGCCAATCCGCCCTGATGCATGTCCCGATTGGCACCAGCCCGTCCTTGCCCTTCACCCGGAACTCCGTAATGTCGGCCTTCGGAGGGACTTCATTCTTATGAAAGTGACCCAGCTCCGCCCGCGTCGTCTTCATCGGGTTTTTCGACCCACTCCCAACCTGCACGGCGTAGTACCCATTCGCCTTCTTCGTCTTGTGACCCACCACCTGCAACCGATCCATCTGCAGCACCGTGCAAGGGATGCGCTCGCCCGTCTCCTTGTCGAAGATCCCCATCATGCCCTTCTTGATCGCGGTGATGCCCGTCCGATGGGGGAACGTGAACTGTTTGCGGGATAGGGCGCCGGCCCGTGAAGATTCCAGCGGAGGGTAGCGGGGATCGTGGTTGAAACGGGAGAAGACGGGGGGATTCATGATGCTGCGCATGGTTCGGCGGGATTGGTGTTGTACGGGAGGTGGAGGGCGGAAGGAGGTGGTGCGGGTGGAGATCGGGCGGCGCGAAGGATTTGATATTCGGATGCATCGCCATGACGGCGGCCGGAGGTGTGAGGGCGGCATTGCGCCGGATATAAATGAGCAATGGGTAATGCTGAGAAGATATCGCGGTGATCAAGAATCCTTCGAATAATTTCATGGCAGTTCACGAAGCTGGAGGGTTTCTCGGTAGAACTTCGGACGTTGATCTTCCCCCTGTCCTGTCCAACTCGATTCCCTGATCTCCTCCATGTCTCGCGTGCTCATCTCAACTTTTCAACCTCCACCTCCATCATTGCCGTCCCAATTGCCGTAGATATAAGGAAGATTTAAGATTGTTGTAATTATGTTACAAATGTGAAGTCTTGATATTCACCTTCATATTTCTTTTGTTTTCATGTCTTCATTGATTCCCTCTCGGATTCTCTCTCAAATTCCAGCTCAAGTCTCAGTCATGTCTTCAAAACCAGCATTAGCAATCCTAGATGACTATCTGTCAATCTCACAGAAGCATTTTGCACATATCCCTTCCGAATATATTCGGGTTGATGTCTTCGATGATGCCATTTCAGCCCAGAGTGTTCCTGGAGATCGGTCATCTCCTGTCAACCCCGAGCTTATCAAACGACTACAACCCTACACGGCAATCTTAGCAATGAGAGAGCGCACTGCTCTACCAGGAGATCTACTTCGGGCCCTTCCGAATCTCAAAGTCATCTTCACAACTGGGGCCCAGTTCCGCAGCTTTGATCTTGTGACCGCCAAAGAGCTCGGGATTCGGATGGCAACCGCCACCGGAAAAGGTCGAACAGACGGCAAAGGGATTCAAGTTCATCGAAAAATTGATCCCAAGAAAGGTGGTGTCCACCCTACTACACAACATACATGGGCACTGATCCTAGCGCTCGCCAATCGCGTCGTTCAAGATGACAATGCGGTCAAGGCTGGGAACTGGCAAGGTGGGCTGATGACTGCTCTAGCCGGAAAGACGATAGGGATCGTTGGACTTGGAAAGCTGGGAGGAGCCGTTGCACGGATCGCGGTCGTCGCTTGGGGGATGAAAGTTATCTGCTGGAGCTCTTCCCTGACCCAGGAGAAGGCCGACGAAACTGCACGATCGTTCGGGTTAGATCCAGATCAGGATGGCGCGAAGACATTCCGCGTCGTTGAAAAACCCGAGCTTTTCCGCACCGCGGATGTCGTCAGCATCCATTACGTTCTGAGCGACCGCTCACGTGGGATTGTCGGCAAAGAGGAGCTGGACTTCATGAAGCCAACCGCCTTCCTTGTGAATACCTCAAGGGGTCCTTTGGTGAATGAAGGAGCGCTGCTGGATGTCCTCGAACGCGGAAAGATTCAGGGTGCAGCCTTCGACGTGTTCCCCGTTGAGCCGCTTCCTGCCGATAGTCCCTGGCGATCGCAGAAATGGGGAACCGAAGGACGAAGCACGCTTTTGACGACACCGCATATGGGCTATGTTGAAGAGCAGACGCTGAACGCTTGGTATGCCGAAACTGCAGAGAATGTCGAAAGATGGCTTGATGGCCAAGAGCTGTTGAATCCGGTGCTGTAGCTAAGGAGACAACCCGAGTTCCTAAACTGTCCCTGCGCAATGCAAGTGGTGGTCGGAAGAGGGAATTTCCGTCCATCTATCGTCATTCAGTCACAGTTCCCTAGTCATGAGATGCTCAAAACTAACTATACGCAATATTCCTCACCGTGAATTGCCATATGGATGTATTCTTTTGCCACTCAAGTTTTCTTCAAAGCTAGCACAACTTCCGGTCTATCAAGTTCTTTCGCCGCGCAAGATACGACGCCAGTCAAAGCAGGACTCCGATGCGACATTTTGAGCTCGTGTATAGGGCCGTTCGGCATACCCCTCCCCTTCACCGTTCTCACACCCAATTTCCGCTCCCCGCAGTCCCCCCAGCCCACATCCAACCCCCCGGCCTTAATCAATGGTAAAACCAATCCCCCCCTACGAACTCGCCGCCTCCTGGCCCTTCCCCTCCCCCAACCCCTCCACCCGCGGCCCCGTCCTCCTCCTCCTCCCCCTCGTCTTCACCACCCTCACCCTCCTCACCCTCTCCCTCCGCCTCTACGTCCGCCTCCGCCTCATCAAGTGCCTCTATCGCGAGGACCACCTCATCGTGCTCGCGGGTCTCGGCGCGGTCGGCCTCGGCGCCGTGGTCGCGCACGCGCACACCGTCGGGTGGGATCGGCATCAGTGGGACCAGCGCCTGGAGTGGTTCGAGGCGAGCGAGTTGGATATGTGGTTGGTGCAGCTTTTCTTTATCGTGATCATGGCCTTCGTGAAGTTGAGTACACTGGCGCTGTATGGGCGGATGACGGTGGGAATATCCATTCCGTATTACAAGATCGTGAACCGGGGGATGATTCTGGTGATGATTGGGTGGGGCGTGGGATTCTTTACGGCGACGGTGTTTGGTTGCTGGCCGATTGAGATGTATTGGAAGAGTAGGAGTGGGGATGAGTGTACGAATGAGTATGTTCGGTTGGCGGTGGGCACGATCGTCAATATCGTGACGGATTTTGTGGTCGTGTTGATGCCGTTGCCTATCATATGGAAACTACAAAGGCCTATGCGTGAAAAGATCATATTATGGATTTTGATGGCGGTAGGTCTTATGTAAGTCACCCATATTTTCCCCTGACCTTCGCATGGAACGAGTGTGTTCAACAGTGTCTCCAGAGCATCCGCGGTATCCATCGCACGAACAATAGTCATGTTCGAAGCGATGTCCAACTACGATACCACCTGTTTGTCCCCCCTCCGCTCTCACCGACCTCATTACTAACCACACCAGGGCTTGGCGGCCTAGCCTTCGCATACACCGTCGTCGAATGCAACCTCGCCATCATGTGCACCAGCATCCCGACCCTGCGTCCCCTAGCGAAGAAGTACATGCCCAAACTCTGGGGCACCGCTGCCTCCACGGCGAATTTAACTCCGTCGTACGATGCCGGCTATCCGAACTCTCCGAACTATCCCCCTTATGGGGCGCCGATCACTGCGTTGGGGCCGATTCCGCAGTCGAGGCCGTCGACGGTGGTGCCGGGGTCGGTAGGGAGCTTTGAGTTTGGGGCGGGCGAGCGGCGGACGGTCGAGGATATGGCGTAGATGGCGGGCGCAGTTAGGGGTCGTTGATAATACTCTAGTCTTGAAGAAGCCGTAGTGGGGCGAGGTGCCCAAGATGCCCAAGATATGTCTGTAATTATCAATAATTTGCATATCTCGTAGTTCATAGCTATGACCTTCTTGAGTCGCAACTAAGTATTCGGCCTTCTTGAAAATTCAGGTACCATTGAAGGTGATATCATTCTATCTAGTAGCGAGCAGTCATAATCTAGGTGAGCCACCGCCGGCACAGGCAAAAGCCAAACCCAATATCCTGATCCCCTATCCTCACCCCAACCCAACCCATGCCAACACCCCTACATCCACCACCACCGCCCCTCCCCCCACCACAACCATCGCACCCCCCTCCACCCAATCCAACCACCCCAACCCCATCCTCACCCCCCTCCCCGTCTCCAACGCCCCCAACCCCCCTTCCTCCATCCTACCCCACATTGCCCCCACCGCATACCCCATCCCAATCCCCACAAACACTAAACTCGACACTGCCCCCACCACTCCGCCCAGATACACCGCCCCCTGCAACCGGTGCCGTCCGACACTGATCAAAAGCGCTACGACGCCGGCGAGGAGCGCGGCGGCGAGGACGCAGGCCCAGGCGACGCGGCGGCGGAGGAGGGCGTGGGCGGCGGCGGTGGCGCGGAGGGGGGAGAGGTAGGGAAGAGGGTGTGTGGATGGATGGAGACGGTGATGTTGGGAGCGGGCACGGGGGGGGCGTGGGTTGGGAGGGGGGGGCGAATGTGCTATAGGCGCGGGGAGGGTGAGTGGTTGTTGGGGAGTTGTCGGAGTCGGCGGCGGAGGAGGAGGAGGAGGAGGAGGAGGAGGAGGTGCTGGGTCGGTGGAGGGTGGACCTGTGGGTGGGAAAGTCATCGGATTCGATGAGGGGAGAGGAATCGTCGATGGGCGGATCGGCAGCGGAGAAAAGGGAGGCGATGCGGGTGGGGAGGGAGGAGAAGAAATCGAGAAAGGGGGTGCCGTGATCGTTGGGGTCGATGTAGATGACGTAGGCGTTCTCGTTCGATTCGTCTTCGGGGTTGTCGTACTCAGACCAGTACCGCGCCGCGTTGGCCGATAGTAACTTCGGATGGCCACCGAGGCGGTTGGCCTCGGCAACTTGTATGCGAGCGCGTCGCGCGCGGGAAATGCGCTCCCAGTGTTGGCCTCGGGATTTGTGCTGGGAACGATACGGTTCGGCACCGCTAGGAGGCACAGCAATATCTGCAATCACAACAGAAGATCGGGCATCCGCACCGCCGGATTCGCTCGCTATCGTAATCGATGTCGCTGACGTTTCGCCTCCCCGGCTTGCTCGTTCGGCGCCGCTGCTGATGTTCCCCGCGCTCTGGGCGTTGCTCGCCTGGCCGGAGGACGTGGGGGTAATTCGCGGATTCGTGCTGCGTCGCCGCCGGGGGGTCGCGTCTTTCGGGATCTTCCGGATGTCCTTGGACAGCAGGTCAAGCCACGAGGGAGGGGACATCAGGTCCGCTGGTAGGTGGCATTCCCAGATGGCATGGGTGGCGAGGTTGAAATTGAAGACGCGCTGGAGCAGATGGGAGGAGTCCAGCGTTTTGAACAAGTTATGAGGACCGACGGACAAAACCGTGAGTAGGGCAAAGGGAAAGTGGATGGGAGCACGTTGCTCTCCGAGGACGGAATTCGAATCGCCTGGTGTTGTCTCCAGTCCGGGGTAGATTTCCAATCCACGATCCAGTGCCACCCATATCCCTTGCTCCGCATTGTTCGTCAGGCCGACAAACCTTGTCCGCTGCGACATGACCGTGGCCTGCGGTTTCAGGTTCGGATGCTCCATCAACCATGACCGAACGTTCCTTTCATCACGCTCCTTTTGCTGTAACGACGATTCATCCGCTCCTACACTCGATTTCGAGGACGGTGCGCCATTCGGATTCGATCGTTTGCCTAAGGCGATCCCCGAGCCGCGTTGGCTGTAGATATATTCATTGTGAAGATCGAGGAACCCAGAAAGTCGCTTGCGTTTGACAGGGGCAACGTCAAACCCAGTGGCACCCTCTCTAGGAACGATCACTCGCCCCTCGCCAGTTGACGTCCATCGAGCGAGGGCGGCCGGCGCTACGGGTTCGGCACCGCCGCTCTGTTTCTCCCCGTACAACTCCAGATCGTCGACGATCACACAGCCAACTTCTGCTCCCTCTATTATGGATTGGCCATTGCCACTATCAGCACTCAGTCGTCGACTGATGTTCCTTGAGGATGTTGCAGTCCTTAGCCGGGGCTTGTCTTGCTCGCTGGGAGAGAAAAGCTTCAAGTGCTGGAGGAGGAGAACATGCAATTCGATGATATGGTCGGTGTGAATCCAGTACGAGGCATGCTTGGACTTCTGATCAAAGCTGAGGGTAGCAATGCCCGTGTCGAAATCAAGGGAAGAGCATTTCCGTCCGGCAGCTCCCATCCCCGGAAGGTCCGTCGGATCGGGTGATTTCCGCGTGGTAGAAGCAGCGTTAATCACGGACGCCTTCCCGCCGATGAGCGTACGCAGCTGCCTATCGTCAGCTCGCGTTGTTACGAGACTCCGGACTTCCGCCAGCAACAGTGTCCATTCATCCAACAGCGGATCCAAGTTCTCTCGCTGCAAGCCCCCCGGTCTTCCCAAGACTTTCTCGCGAAATCGATCCGGGAGCTCCGTGTCGTTCGTCCATCGTCGATACTTCTTCAGCAACTTCTGGAACGCCGTGTACTGTGTGACCATAAAGCGGGAAAGTGATTTCAATATTTGACCGGCCCTTAAGAAAATGTTAGAATGCGGAAAACAAGGGAACGCATTTACGAGATTCCACGTAGTTTCACGGCGGTTTCGAATAAGAGTAGAGTAGACGTACCTCAAAATTTCATTCTCCAATTGCGCGAACTTCTCCAACCGCCTCGGCGGAATGCGTTTCCTCGGAGCGGCTTCATACCGCTCCTGGATGGCAAGGTAACGTTTCCTCAGGTCCGCTAATCCACGAGCGTTAGAACCGAGTTCTGTATGAGGTCTAATAATGTCGAAGCGCAACGCGAACTATGCATCTCCGGGACAATGACGTACCTAGCCTCCTCTCGACCTCTCCTTTCTTGCTCTTCACGAACAAGCAAGTCCTCGCGTGCTCCTTCTCGAGCACGCGGTATAGATCCTTCGCAAACTCGTCGTCCCGGACATCTTCATGTCCGGGGATCGCAACGGATTTGCCGGGGACGGCGTCGTTGGTCGTGTGTTGTTTGATAAGGTATTTAATCTCGTCATAGGCAATATTAACTGTGTCACCTCGTTGTTAGCTCCATGGGAATCAATTAGACCGATTAGAACTCTCTTGAACTCAAGGATTCGACATCATCACTTACAATGTGCCCACTCAGGGATGGATCGAGCCCTCAGCGTCTCTCCGAACTTCATCCTCCGCACTTCGCCTGCTGTTTCTACTCTCTCAGCGACGGGAGTATGCTCGGAAGTCGTCGGCTTCGATTCAGCGGATGTGTGTAAGAATATCCCAATATGAGGAGGCCCCGGTCGAGTTCAACATAAGCGGATTGGGGTTCGACGATCAGAAATAGGATTCAGGTTGCTCTTTGTTATCGCGATGCGGCCAGCAAATTCGGGGACGGTGGCGGTAGGATGAGGCGTGTTATGCCCGGATGATATAGGTGAGCCCCGAGCGCTTAGGTCCACGCTTGGCTCTACAACCAGAGGCCAACTTGGATTCGGACCCGTAGTGAAGATCACAGCTGTAGCGTGTTGCAAGAGGTCCTGCTCGAGGCAAAGCTACCCAAGACGGGGTAGGACGTGATGATTGCGTAGGGTGGTGACTGGACGGTTGTGACGACGCTATACAAGTCGGAATGGTCTGCACCACTCTACGGCTAAGGATATCTGGAGGTGGGGTTCGTAGGAGGAGTGGAGGGGAACAGAAGCGGGCATCTAGAACGAGTCGAGGGTCCTAGGTAGTGAATGTGGGACAGTAAGAGATATCGTGGCGAATTGTGGTGTGTAAGCTATCAGGACTGGCGTTGTTCGCAATAATACTTGAGTACTTGAGTCTGATGCATTCATGTCTTGATAAAAGAGCTATTTGAGCTAGGTTTATCGTGGTTGCTGGTTTCGGTGAAGGATCTAGCTAGGTATACCAGGGATGACCGTTGCAGCTTCTTCAATTGATGTTCGGGGATCCATCACCCATGATCATCACCTTAACCGCTTCATCGTTCATTGTGTTTTTTGAAGATTGGAATTTCAACGATCGGCGGCGGGTGCCATTGCCATTGACCAATGATTTGACGCTATCCCCTGGTGGCGGACCATATAGTGGGCACGTGATTAAACTACCGGGGTGGCCCAGTGCCAAGCCCGCCAGTTCTGCCTCTGTGCAACTCGGCATGTGACACTCAGTTGTCACACTAAACACTTCATCCTGTCGAGTCTGTTGACTGCAGCTGAAGTTTTAGCAGTGAGCACGTTTAAAGATAAGGATGGGATATATTGCATTGTGGCTCATGGGAGAAGCTTGAGGAACCATGACACAAGCCTGTCAATTTGTCCCCCGCCCTCCGGTCCCACGAACAATTACAACAATTATTCAACAATCCATAGGTGACAGCTGCGGGCGGACACCCCAACGAATTGTTCATGCAGCCCTACCTAGTGCGATGCAAGCATATTTTGAATTTTCTTTAATTGCCTGACCGGGACTACCGAATTCCCCCATCCGGTCTAGACCGCGCTCGACAAACCCAAGTTGGAAGCGTGCGAGCGAGCGTTGGGTTGCTTAATTAGTACACGTCTCACGACAGCAAGCTCGCTAGCACGAACATCCGCCGAGAAGTCCCCGCACCCATTCTTTCTTTACGATCCGTATCACAACTCAATAGACTGCTGTTTTGTTGAGACTTGAGAGTAGTCAGTTTCTACGACAACACGCCACATGGTGACTGGTCAGATCGAAGCGAGTCTATGGCTACAGGTCTTCTTATTCTCCATATATTCGTCGACACTGATCTGTCACCAGTTGTACCGGACATACTGTGTAGGGAGGTTGCAACTTGCAAGATATATAGTCGAACAAGTAATGATATACCGTAAACAATTCGTTCTAATTCCACGTAGAGTGGACTGAAATATGCCCCGATAATGCAGAATCAATGTTCGGATCTGATCTGATATCCTGAATTCCTGATGGACTGTAGTTGACGCATGAGCTGGATTGGGATAGGGAGTGGGCAGGGCAGGGGCAGGGGGCTGGGGAGGTGATCAGGCGACAAGGCGACAAGGCGTCTAATCTCGCACGGAGCGGTTAGACTCCCGTGATTCGCGCGCCAGAAAACGCGAAGCTTCACGTCTTCCATCATCACCGATTCACCGAACTTGAGCGATCCTCATCTCACTTCCGTCACCTTATCCTACACCCATCGTTGAGTTCATCCCTGGGACACGGCCAGGGACACGCAAACCAAGATGGCGGATGAGATTCAGATCGACAAGAATGTCTTCCATAACCGCCTTTCATCCTTCCTATCACACTGGAAGGCCGACAAACGCGGTGGCGATAGCTCCTTTGGTGGTGTTGGCTCCGTGGTCATCTGCGTCGGGAAGGCGAGTGACGGAGCTTACACGAAAGGTGCAGCTTTTCAGGTAGGTCGCGATGGAAATCCGGAATGATGAGCTTGATGCGATTTGCGCATCTGACAAGGCCGCGTGCTGACACTTTTCAGCTCTGGCTATTAGGCTACGAATTCCCGGCGACGCTCTTCGTGCTCACACAGGATGCGCTTCACATTGTGACCACGAAGAAGAAAGGTCCGAACATCCTACGGCACCGATGATACAGTACTGACTGCCTTCAAGCTTCCTACCTCGAACCCCTCAAAGAGGAAGGCAAAACGCCCATCGAAATCCACATCCGCGGAAAAGACGCAGAAGAGAATGCGAAGCAGTTCGAAGCATGCCTGAACGTCGTCAAGAAGGCCGGGGTAAGATGACCAATGTCGGTGATAACAGCATGGACTAAATTCTCGAATAGAAGAAGGTCGGGCTCTTCACGAAAGAGACTGCGAATGGCCCGTTCGCCGAAGCATGGAAGGGAGCCTTCGAAAAAGCGACGTCAGATTTGGAGCAGGTTGATATGTCCGCTGCTATTTCTACGGCGGCACTCTCAATCAAGGATGAGAAGGAGCTGGTAGGCGCTGTCGTGGCTCATGAACGTGCATTTGCTGACTGAACCAAGAGGAATGTCCGTGACGCCTCGCGTGCATCGACTCATATGATCAAGTTCCTATCCGACGAGATAGTCGAAATCATCGACGAAGAGAAGAAAATCACCCACAAGAATCTGGCGGACAAAATCCGGGACAAGTTGGACGATAATGCGTTCTTCAAGAAGATCAAGGTCTCAAACAACTTCGATCCGATACACCTCGATTGGGCCCTGACTCCCGTCGTGCAAAGCGGTGGTCAATACGATCTCAAGTTCGCGAGCGAGAGTGACGAGAGCAACCTCAGATCGGGCGTGATCCTCGCTTCGTTAGGCTTGCGCTACCAGACGTACGCTTGTTCAGTTTCAAGGACGTACATGATCGACCCAAACAAGAGCCAAGAATCTGCTTACAAGCTATTGTTGCAAGTCCACGACACAGTCGTCAAGTCGATCCGAGATGGCGTCGTGGCAAAGGACGTGTACAACAAGGCGATCGGCGTGATCAAAGCTAAGAAGCCCGAGCTCGAGAAGAACTTTGTTAAAAGCATTGGCAGCGCCATTGGTATCGAGTTACGGGACACAACGCTCGTTTTGAATGGAAAGAACAATCGCACCTTGAGGGATGGTATGACACTGGCGATCACCGTGGGGTTTGCAGATTTGACGAATCCCGATCCGAAGACCAAGAGAGACGGGACATACTCACTGGTCATTACCGACACTGTGCGTGTCGCTGCAACCGAAGCTGCGGTTTTCAGCAAGGACGCGGCTCTTGACCTCGACAGCGTCGCATTCTACTTTAATGACGAGGAGGAGCCAACACCCAAGAAGAAAACACAGAAAGATTCCCGTGTCGGAGCTGTCGCAAAGAGCAACATTACCTCCACTCGCCTGCGAAACGAACGCCAAACCAACCAGAACGAAGAGAAAGAGGCGCAGCGACGCGAACATCAGAAGGAGCTGCACGAGAAGAAACAGCGAGAAGGTCTGCAGCTTTACGCTGAGGTAACCGGAAGCTTGAACGGGACGGTGGAGAAGAAGTTCAAACGGTTCGAGTCCTACAAGCGCGATAATCAGTTCCCGACTCGCGTGCGAGACCTGCAGATCGTGGTGGACCACAAGGCTTCTACCATTGTTCTCCCCATCATGGGCCGACCGGTTCCATTTCACATCAACACTGTCAAAAATGCTTCGACTGCTCAAGAAGGGGATGCATCGACGCTTCGGATCAACCTGGTCTCGCCTGGTCAGGGCGTTGGTCGTAAAGATGACCAACCCTTCGAAGATCCCTCCGCACATTTCGTCCGCAGCTTCACTTTCCGATCCACGGACCGCGACAGGATGGAACAGCTCGCGAGCGAGATCACGGACCTCAAGAAAGCGAGCAACCGGCGGGCGCAGGAAAAGAAGCAGATGGAAGACGTCGTGGAGCAGGACAAATTGGTCACGGCGAAAGATCGACGCCCACCCAAACTCGATCATCTTTTTATTCGGCCCACACTGGACGGTAAACGTGTTGCCGGCCACGTCGAGATCCACCAGAACGGTATCCGATATGTCCATGGTCTCAACCAGACCCATGTCGATATCCTGTTCTCCAACATCCGCCATCTATTCTTCCAACCGTGCGCGCACGAACTCATCGTCATCATCCATCTTCACCTCGTCAATCCCATCATGATCGGCAAGAAAAAGGCCAAAGACCTCCAATTCTACCGCGAGGCGACCGAAATGCAGTTCGACGAGACCGGTAATCGACGACGAAAGCACCGCTATGGCGACGAGGAGGAGTTCGAGCAGGAGCAGGAGGAACGACGACGACGTGCGGAGCTGGACAAGGAGTTCAAGGCTTTCACGAAGAAGATCGAAGATGCGGCTTCCAAAATGGTGGATATGAGCGCCGATGTCCCGATCCGCGATCTTGGATTCAACGGTGTGCATAGTCGTAGCTCCGTGCTAATGCAGCCGACCACGGACTGCCTGGTGCAGTTGACCGAACCGCCATTCTTCGTTGTGACGCTCTCGGACATCGAGCTCGTCCATCTCGAACGTGTTCAGGTATGTTTTCATTTCCCATAGCATAGACCATTCTTATCGCTAACCGCAAATAGTTCGGTCTGAAAAATTTCGACATGGTTGTCGTCTTCCACGACTACAACCGTCCCGTCGCCCACATCAATACCATCCCCGTCGAGTCCCTCGACATCGTCAAAGACTGGCTCGACTCCTGCGAGATCCCCTTCACTGAGGGCCCGCTCAACCTCAACTGGAGCACGATCATGAAGACGGTGGTCTCGAACCCGCATCAATTCTTCGTCGATGGTGGCTGGTCATTCCTCGCGGCTGAATCCGACGACGAGGACGGGGACGACGAGGACGAGGAGAGCGATTTCGAGATGGACGCGGACGAGTTCAACGAGGCAGAGAGCAGCGAGGAGGACTCGGAGGAGGTGGACGAGTATGCGAGCGACGATGAGGGGAGCGCGGAGGATGATGAGGATGATGATGGGGAGGATTGGGATGAGATGGAAAGGAAGGCGAAGCAGAAGGATCGGGAGGCAGGGTCGGAGGACGAGGACAAGTCACGGAAGCGGAAGCGTTAAGCGGGTAGTATCCTCCCTGCTGTACCGATCTTTCTTTCGGCTCAAAGGCGGTGTGGCCTGGTCTCTGGTATGGGGTAGACTGGATCGGCCGGTGTGCCGTCAGTCATGGCTCCATGGGTACAAGGTCTTCTTTTAGGGGGGAATGATTCGCTTGTATACTATAGGGCAAGGTGCTCGGATTCAAAAGCATCGAAGGATCCGTTCACAATGATCGGTAAGGAAACCAAAATCGATTAGTTCAATGGCTTGCCGGAATCACAGCAGCACTTGCTTTTTGTTCAATTAAAGGTTGCTTGCACTAACACCCTCTTAAGGTGGCAAAGAGCTATCCAACTAGCAACCATCCCATCTGAACGTAAATATCACACAACTTGTCCAGATCAACCCCCCATCTCCTCATCCGCAGCCCTTCGAGCAGACCTGGTTCTAACGCCACCACTGCTCTTCTCTCCACCATCTATCTTAAACTCTACCTCACTATCTCCCTCCCCACTCTCCTCATCCTCTATCTCCTCCGCCCCTCCATTCCCATCCTCCCCCATCTCCTCATCCTCGCTATCATACCGCATCGCACTCATCATCTTCAAATTCACGCGCTGCACCCGCTGCAACGACCGCACCTGCTTCCGTAGCAGCTCGTTCTGCGCCTGCAGATCCAACTCCTTCGGCTTCTCCTCTCCCAGCGCCACGAACTCCTCCGCGGGCGCAATGCCGTTCGTCGCGCCCTGCGTCGCCACATGCGTCAGCCCGTCAGCCGACCATTCCGCCAGCTCGGCGATGCCGTCGGCGAGGAGGTCGGAGGGGAACACAGTGCATGCGAGGAGGGTGCGGAAATCCGCCGTGGCGGTGGAGGCGGTGGCGGTCTGCAGCGTCGCCGGCTCGCGGAGGATCTGCGCACGGAACTCGTAGTTCAGCGGGATGCCACCGTTGCGGGCGAGGCGGGCGGGGTCTTCGTTGACGGCGCCGGTGAGGTCGGGGCGGGGTTTGACGATGGTGTGGGGCTTGAGGAGGGTGCCGGTGCCAGCGTGAGGGGGGGAGGGGCCGGGGATGCCGTGGATGGGAAGGAGGTGGAGGTTGGTGACGGGGCCGGGGAGGGTGGTGAGGGGGGTGGAGGAGCGGGTGGAAATGTCCCAGATGAGGATGGCGCCGGAGTCGTGGCCGGAGAGGAGTTTCGTGGAGTCCCAGGAGAGGAGGAGGGAGAGGGCGGGGCCGGGGGAGGGGTCGGGTGGTTTCCAGAGCGAAGATAGCGAGGGGGATAGGACGGTGGATGTAGACTCGATACTTGAGGTATGAAGGGGGTTGATCGGATTTCGTAGGGTTTTCTCGGCTTTCGCGGGTTCTAGAGAGGTAATTGACGAGGTGGTATCCGCTGTGTAGAAGTCGACCAACTGAATGGATCCATCGTCATACGACGTGTAGAACCCTCGATCCACGACGTCTAGCTCAATCGCCTTGGGGACGGATGGCAGCAGATATGTCCGTAAGGCGTCGCCAGTGCGAAAGTCCCAGATCACGGCAGTCTTGTCCTCCGACGCAGATATTGCGATACACGACTCTGTCCGTGTATGACCAATTTTCAGAGCGGTGATCGCGCTCTGATGATTACTCAGGGTATGTAGAGGCGTATCGCGTTCCGATTGTGCGGACTGAGAGAACGAGAGAAGCAATGGTATACTCCAGACGTGAATATTCGAGTCGACGGAGCCGGACAGGAGGAAGTTGGAGCTCGGGTCCACTGCGAGGACGGATACTGCTTGGAGGTGACATTCGGGAACGGAGACCATGCGGCCAGTTAAAGTCTTTCTCGAGGTCAGTATATGTGCTAGATCATAGTATAGGGTTCATCATACCTCCCACAGCAGCAGACTCCCCGCCGCTGTCCCTAAGGCTAGCACCGTATCGTCGCAAATCAATTCCACGCAGGTGATCTTCTCCGGGAAAGGAACCGTGTTTTCATGATTCCCCCTCTCCCGACTATAGACATGGATGACCGCTTTATCCGACTGCGCGGCGAATATGTGAGTCTCGCTCACTGCAAGGCAGTGCGCTGAGGTTGTGCTCTTTTTGAAGACCGCGCGTGGCGCCGCCACGGGTTGGAGCTCATGTTGGAAAATCCCAGCGTCCTTGGTGCCGGTGCTGGACGACTTGGGCGGTATCGCGGGCTTCCGTATGGACGCGATGAACTTTTCGGTAAGCATTGGGAATTATAGGTGATATACACGACAAATTCCGGTCCTCAAACAGCATGCGATCCAAAGCGAAATGTTTAAACTTTTCCAACCCGCCATCGCAAATGCGTCTGCAAACTTAAAAGTGGGGCGATTTGGGTTGACGATGCTTGGCGGATAACTCTATTTTGACCTTCGAATGTCGAACATGAACGAACAACACATCATGAAGTTCAGATGGTTCGAAATCTGCGTGATGGACCTAGCCCTTTGCTAGATTAGGTTACATAATACAACGAAATATGAGTTGAATCCCTAACTAAAGAGAGAATGCTGCCGGTCTGGGATTCGTGACAGGCCGCAAGCCTCGTCTCTGCCATACCGGAATGGCTCCTACGACCTACATACATGTATGACCCAGGATTGGTTATCTGTGGCAACCTGTCAATGGTGAACAATATTCAAGAGTTAGCAATCTCTCCGGGCAGAGTCTTACATTAGGTGCGTGTATCGAGTCATTGACTCGTCAACCCTTTTCATTCACGCCATCAAATTCGAAGTCCTTCAAAGTCTAGTCAAACTCCTGAGTCCGCGGTAAAATCATCTTCAGTCCTAATTCCCGTACCTCTACTATTCACTCTTCATCTTACGACCATGAACTTCGTCGATAATCTGGAAATATTGAACCGCCTTCAATGTTCGCCCAGTAGCAAAATCGGCTGCACGACAAACCACTGGGACCATTGCAAGCAGCGTTGGCCTCGTGGAAATTGAACCAAAGTATGTCTAATCGCCCTTTTTTTAATGCCTGCGGCACCATGTACCCCAATCCCTCGGTACGGAAACGTCAGCTGCGATAATACTGTGCCTGAAGCATGATATCACTCTCATCATGTGTGAAAAACCAATGCCAAACTTTAGTGGCATCTTGGGTGGCTATTGCGTTAGCTGCACGAAGGGAGAAAAGACACCCCTATGCATGAAAGCATTTCGACAACGTATTTGTGGCTATGCTTCTTCATTCACGTCTCGAACGTCCCGTCGGGAGGAATCCCGTGAAGGTCGAGGTTGGTGCGGGAAGGTTGAGATTGGTGCCGCGACTTGGTTGAAAACAAGTATTTCAACATCTGCGAAAGTGCCTGTGATAAATGCTCGATTCGGGAACATGGAAGTCATCTTACTTTTACTGATGTGTCGAGCTATGAATATTCTGCCTGTTACATCTTGGAGGAATTTACGGCGATATGCGCCAACCAGCGTTTTTGGCCATTGTTCCTTTATCGGCGCTGATTCCTCATAATCTCAGCCTTTCATACACTTCTGGCAATTTACCTAGATACCCATTGCTCATCATGTGCTAAGGCAGTATTCAAATCTTAAGATATTCGAGGTTCAATCACACCGAATGCTTTTGCGAATTCTAGTCAATTCGGTGACAGGATAGCTCTTTCCTGGAAAATTGGAGTTAACAACTCTTGTCTAGTTCAAGTCATTCATTTAAAATATTAACAAGATTGTCATAAATTTTGTGCAGGCCCCCCATGGACCACAGCTGCTTCATATTTGTGGTTTCCTGTTTACCCTCTATTTCCTTCAGCATAATGCTACACCGTCACATGCATAGATGTAGTCTGAGATTTGGTGGATCTTTCTTCAGAAACTATGTTGCTGAACTTTAACCACTGGTGTTGTCGCCAAAACTCACGGAAGTCGCTGGTCTGACATATACAGGAAGTCGTCAATCATATGGATACAGTACTTCACCAGAGGATAGAGGAGCCGAGTCACCACCTCTATACTAATTAACGACGTCCCAGAAACAGCAATATTTTCAGATTCATACGCTTTACGCCTACCACATTTCACTCTTGCATGACTCCAAGTCCAGTATTTCCGAATAGTCAAAAACATGCATCCCAGTCGCATTGACATCATGAACTACACTGTTGGTTTCTGTTCCCTTCATTGCAGCCACCGTCTACCGAACACGGATTCAAGAAACGATATACCTGTCCAACTACAGGTATACCCAGATGTTACCCCTGAGAATACTCCAGAGTTTTGCACACGGTTATATAACCATTTCGCTTGCAAACACTTGAGACTTGCCGGCATCTACAAATGTGGGAGAGGATCCGGCGACCCGCAACACCGATGTATCGAGCCAATATGTGCCATCGGTGCCTGTCTGGAGGTGACTGTCTGCAGAGACTGTCTACCTCCCCCTGGTTTAGTTGCTATCCCGAGATCGGATTCCTGCAATTTGCTCTCTTATTGCGCGAAAGAATCCCCGAGATTGAGTACATGCGTCCGTCCAATGAACCACCTTCTGAAGCCCTTCCAATCGAACAAGGGTGTATCATTCCGGCCTAGCCAATCTGGAGTCCCGCCCATGCCCTCAACTCTAACTACCACTCCTCAGCCAACGACATGGCAATGGACCACATCCGAAACATATTGCGGATCCCCGGCATCAATTGAGTGGCAGTCAGCAACAGTACCCCTCTCGAACGCTGTGAAGGGCAGCCACACTCCACCCAGCGAACACGAAAGGTCGATGACGCAGATGGACCAGATGCAGCGTCTACTCGACGAGGAATTAATACCGTACGCAAGACAGGTGCAAGAAATCCAACCTGCACCGACTTCACCCCCTTCGACCGAACATTCGAATAGGGGTAGACGGAATGCGTCCTCACGTGCCCCGGCTCGTAGATCCCGTGGCAGAGCATCAGCCAGCCTTAAAATTTTCTCGAACGCTCAGGCTGCAACGCGGCCCCCTTCTTCAATCCTCTCCCCAAGTGCTTCTTGCAAGAGGCGGACTCGTATTTCGACTGGCAACGCGGCTATGCCTCAGGCTCCCGAACGACCCTCACGTACTCAACCATCCCGTATATCCAAATCGGGAGCGATTGTCAAGCTGTCTTCTAGCAGGAAATAGGGTATTATGGTGGCTACGGGGGCTGTTTCTCAGCTTCATGGTTGTCTGATGTACCTGCTAGGGACTGTCAACCAGATGTTTTATCAGATACAGGTCGGCATACCGGCCCCCTTGATTCCTTCCAGCCCCCTCACTTTTAGTTCACTCTCAAAATCGAGTTGTCGTAGAGATAGATTATCGCTTTGCTAGGCATCTCTATCATCCGGACAATAGAATCAATTTTATCACTATTAAATTCGTGAGCGAGGCTCGTTCGCTTTAAATTATCGATTAAACATTTAAATATCGACTAATGGTGAACATAGTCGTCAGTGGCTTAGGCCATCAGACTCTGACTGTTTCTTTGTTCTATATTGAAGTGGAAGGTCATTGAACTTGACCAGACCACAGCTGGGTCAATTAAATCGTTGGATCCAAGTCATCAACAAAGCAACTACTACACCTAAGTAGGTATATGTTATTTTAGCCTTTGTTTCCTAGCTAAACAAGTAAGAAGGCATGCCAATTCTACAACTCCTTGGTCACATTTACAGACACATCTATTACTCTCGCCGGAAATCATTAAAATCTACCATCTATTGGATTGGATATGAGTTCCTCCAAAATTCAGACCCAATCCATTAAGAAAACATCTGAGGCAAAGAAGAACAAGCCCAAATTGAAGAAATCTCGGGCCACTGGCCAATGCACACTTAACCATGGCCAAAGAGGTTGCGACTGCAAGATCTGCGATGCATGTGGTACGATAGTCGATAGAAGGTCCGGTTCGCACGAATGGTGCTCGAAATGTCGCGAGCGATATTCTGAATCATCAGCGAGCGATTCAGTTCAGGCAGCCTCTGGTGGTTCATCAAATGGCGGGAATCAAGAAAATGTGAATGCCAATGCATCAAGCGCAAAGTGAGCGCTCATTTTCAGCGCTTTAGACATGGTATCGGAGATCTCAGTCATCGGACTAGTGACCTAGATCCTGCATGCATCTTTGGATCCTACCTCATATTTATGGGGGACACATTTTATCAGATACCGTAACTTCGTCTATCACCATTGGTGACTCTTCAGCGGTTATCGGGTGACATCTGTCCATGTAATTTCTTTTTGTCAATGTTCGATGATTCCGACATCGCATTTAACTCTAGTCGTCCGCCCAATTGACATCTGAGTGGCTGCTATGACGCGCTTCAGTGCTAGAGCTTCCCGAGTTCTGTAGCCGCGCAAGGGAGGGAGTCAATGGAAGAAAATCATTAACTACAATCCAGCAATAGTATAGTGGCTGTGCTGTAGGACTTGGAGAGTCACATAGTATTAACAGTGCCCGTATGTTTTCTATACCTCACTAAATCCTGCGCTTCGAGCACCAGTGTAGGGTAAACTCCCGTAGATATCCGCCGTTATTTGTTAGGGTATGTATTGGAGTATCAAATCCGCTATCTGTTATTACCCTAACATAGAAGTTTAATAAGGTCTTTCTGAAAGATCATTCGGACATTCTATTAGTAGAATTATTGCCCAGGGCAAGGAATACAATACATACTAGCTATTCATATTTCATATTATAACAAGATGTTATGGTCCCAGGCCCGCAGCCTGTGCCCTGTGTGGCGAGAGGATTATCAGGAGGTAATTATGTGTTAATAGCTGTGTTAATGAAGTAGAGAAGAGGTCCACGCGAGAGAGGTTTATCTTTCGCAGAGCGGAGAAAGAGATTTCCTTTTCTTCCCTTCTTCTTTAGTTTAGCTTGGATGGAATCAGTATTTATAGACCTTACAGACTAAACCATAACTATTACACAAGATGTATACTATATTCGGGGGCCCAGTGGCACTATTGAAGCCAATAATAATGGAAGTTTCTTATTAGTTTTGATGCTGATACAGTGGTAGAACAAAGGCAATTACCGGTATCCTGGACGTACAAAGACAAGATAGTTCTGCTGCTAAGATAACTTCTTGGATCTCTTTACAACTTAGATTTCGGACTCTCCGTCTTCAGCATCGCCTGAGCCACCATCCGCCGCTGAACCTTGCCAGTGGCAGTTTTTGGCATGATATCAGTAAAGAAGACCTGAATAATGTAAGCATTCGCCTCCAGTCCATGACGGGAGATGCAATCAAACACATACCTTCTTTGGAAGCTTGAACTTGGCGACGCGATCCTTCATCCAAATCTTCAACTCATCCCCACCGAGCTGATGCCCGTCCTTCAGCACCACAGAAACGCCAACATCTTGCCCATACATCTCATCATCAATCGCGAAGCTGACTGCCTCTGCAACGGCAGGGTGCTGCGCAATGACGTTGTCCAACTCGATCGGGGAGATCTTCTCGCCTCCCTTGTTGATCAGCTCCTTGATCCTCCCGGTGATAAAAACATAGCCGTCTTTATCCATCTTCCCTTGGTCGCCAGTTCGGAAGTAACCCTGCGAGGTAAAGGAGGATTTATTGGCGGCGTCGTTGTTGATGTATCCGGGAGTCACGTTCTCTCCACGAATGCTGATCTCGCCCTCTTTTTCACGCGCAAGCTCATTGCCACTCTCGTCGAGGATTGCAACCTCGACGCCTTGGCCGATTCCCACGGAACCGGGGATGCGTTTGCCCGGTGGTAGCGGGTTGGAGGTCATTTGGTGAGCGGCTTCCGTCATGGCATATGCTTCAAGGACCGGCGCGTCGAACGTCTTTTCGAGCTCGTGGAAGACCTTCGGAGACAGAGGAGATGAACACGATCGAATGAAGCGGATGTTGGGCTTCGGGCTCGGAAGAGGACTTTTGAGCAGGATTTGATGGATTGTCGGGACCGCGGTATACCAGTTCGCTTTGTACGTGTTGAAGTCATGCCAAAACTCGGAAGCAGAGAATTTCGACGGCACGACGACCGAGCCTCCTGAGGCAAGCGGCGCGAGAAATGCGGCTAGCAAGCCGTGAACATGGAATAAGGGCATGACAAGGAGGGTCCGGTCAGCCGGAGAAAGTTGATATGTGTTTTGGATGTTCTCTGTATCATAGCGTTAGACTTCGTCCTGATATTCCTCGGTGATATTCCTCATACTCATTGTTCGGGTTAGATTCCGATGCGTCAAAGGCACTGCTTTTGGACGTCCCGTAGTACCGCTCGTATGCAGCACCAAGGCGACATCTTCCCTTCGAGCCTTTTCCAATTGAACACCCCCTTTCCCTTGCAGCTTTCCGGGCTCTTTAACATCCAGTACTACCTCGCTTCCGTTCCAGTAGCACTCAGCAATTGCGGCCTTGTACTTCCGAGCAGCCCTTACCGCCGCAGCATCTTCTCCGTATGCACCTTGTGGGACCAACGCCACCGCAGAGCTCAGATCGTCAATGTAGAACTCAAACTCAGACTGCGTGTAGGCAGGATTGAGCGGTGCGGCAATTGCTCGCTGCCATGACGCTGCAAGGAACGCAACGATGAATGCATAGGAATTCGGAAGGGCGATAGACACAGCGCTGGACGGAGCAATTCCAAGGGCAGCCAATTTCCGTTGGAAGGATATGATTTCAGCACATAATTGCTCGTAAGAGACGGACAAAGCTGGATTGCCAGGCACAATGACCGCAATCGCGTTCGACTGGGCATTTAATGAGTCAAAGAGTGTAGTCATCGTGATGGGGCTGCGGAGATAGGGTCCCTGCTCGGATGGAAGAAACAAAGCGATTGGACTCAAGGTATGAACAACGAAAAGAAGGAAATGGAAATAGCTTCTGGTTAATGGAAATATGGTATCTTGTGAGCACTTCGCGCAATTGTTAGATGGTAAATCGTAAACAACGTGGAGAGGTGGAGAGATCGGATGTCGATCTTTACACGCTTACGAGTTACGACAGGCAGCAAATGACGCCATGGGTAGGTTACCAGGAGCATGGAAGCTTCGACAAGGAATACTACTACGCCAGGTGCTCGGAATTTTCGCAAATACATGATTGAAGTGTGTCAGAACATATTCCGTTAAAATTCAATTCATATTAATTCTCATGACCGGGACAACTGGAGTCGTCAGGATGGAGAGAAGATGGATTCATAAGATTGCGCACGTGGTCTGGCCGATTCCGGAGGACGATTCGAACAATTCGGGAAATTTTGCGCGGTGATGGTCCGTGCACAATAATCGAGTTCAAAGATGGAGTCATGCTGGTCGGAATCTGATGATCAATGGTCGCGACAGAATCAATTGAGTCTGCTAGAGTCCGTATAGTTTCCGGAAACCCTTTTAAAGATGTCGACATTCGGAAACCACTTCCGGGTCACCACGTATGTGGCTTTTGATATACTCTAGACCTGCACTGACAATGATACAGCTATGGCGAGTCACACTGCCTGTCGGTCGGCTGCATCGTCGATGGCTGCCCACCGGGGATGGAGCTCACTGAAGACGATATACAACCCCAGATGACCCGTAGACGGCCCGGCCAAAGCAAGATCACCACCCCGCGAGACGAGAAAGACCGGGTGCAGATTCAGTCCGGGACGGAGCTTGGGATCACCTTGGGGACGCCGATTGGCCTCCGTGTCATGAATGAGAATCAGAGACCGAAAGACTATGGAAATAGCACGATGGACAAGTATCCTAGGCCGAGCCACGCGGATTGGACCTATTTGGAGAAGTATGGCGTCAAGGCAAGCAGTGGTGGTGGCCGAAGTAGCGCGAGAGAGACCATTGGTATGGCAACTTTACATTTATTGATATTGTCTCGCTAATGATATGTAGGTCGTGTTGCAGCAGGCGCAATTGCAGAGAAATATCTCCGCTTAGCCTATGGAGTTGAAATCGTCGCCTTCGTCTCCTCCATCGGGTCCGAATTCCTTTGCCCACCTACCTCCAAGCACCCTTCAAATACCACAAACCCAGAATACCTCCAGCTCCTCGACTCGATCAACCGCGAAACTGTTGACTCATTCTTGCCCGTGCGATGTCCAAATACAGATGCTGCTAAACGAATGGAAGCTCTGGTATCCGAATTCAGGGACCGTGAGGATAGCATCGGCGGTACAGTCACCTGCGTGATTCGCAACGCTCCCAGCGGTCTCGGGGAGCCATGCTTTGACAAGCTGGAGGCATCTTTGGCCCACGCCATGTTATCCATCCCCGCGACCAAAGGATTCGAGATCGGCTCTGGCTTCGCCGGCACACGCATCCCAGGATCCATCCATAACGATCCCTTTGTACGCAACCGGGCGGACGACACCCTTCCCCTGCCTGTGCAAGAACCGCTCGTCGAAACCCCGCTGTCCCAATCCTCGACTCCCGGTCGAACTGCCCGCCCGAAATTGACCACGAAAACCAACAATTCCGGCGGGATCCAGGGCGGGATCAGCAACGGCGCGCCGATCTACTTCTCCGTGGCGTTCAAACCGCCGGCGACGATCGGGCAAGCGCAGCAGACGGCTTCGTACGGGCTGGAAGAGGGGATTTTGGAAGCGAAGGGGAGGCACGACCCGTGCGTGGTGCCGCGAGCGGTCCCGATTGTTGAAACGATGGCGGCGCTGGTGATTATGGATGCGGTGATGGCGCAGTTAGGGCGCGGGGCTGCTAGGGATTTGCTCCCGGAGATTAAAGGCCGAGAAGTCTTGAGGGGTTTGCCGATGCCAACGGAAAGTGAAAAGAATGCATCAGTCGCTAATGGTGCCGTGGCTTGATCGATTCATGGGCTTGCTCGTTCAGATATATATGCTTTCGGCATGGCCGGACACACATGCAGCCAACCTCTTCTTTCGCATTATCGGTGACTTGTCCGGTGCTACACTAAACTATACCGCTATTGATGGGACAGGGGATACGGGACCATACCCATGGATTGCGACAGGATTCGAAGTGGCTGATGTTCATGTGGTGTATTGTGTCTTCGCGGTGACGGAATTCGACGTGCAGGCGGGCCACAGGACACCACAACGTGCCGCAGAAGCAAGTACTCTCGTCAAGGTGAATGTCGCGAACCTGTTCTAGAAACATAGCGGTCGGTCATGCACTAGTGATCGCATCGGACACTGCATGCGCTTTCTCCTTTCGGGGAAAATCGCTTCAAAGGTCAAACTTCATCGCCCAATGATCTTTATCCGCTTCACGTATGCAGCTGTAAATGGAACCTTCCCGCGGCTGCAGGGCGTTGGCTGAGGGCACTAACACTTGCCAACCATTTACCAGTATCAGCCCGCCAAGCATGCATCCAGCAATTCGTATTGGAATGCTTTAATCTAAGTATATATCTGTAGCGATGTGAACCGCGAACACCCTCAGCGCCGATACTGCCGCGTTTAGGCGTCGAAGGATTTTTATGAAGGGGGTACGGTGGGTGGTCAGTCAGCCCGCGCCGAGTCGGATATGCAAGAATGGAACCACAACGGCGTGATATCCACGAGGTCGGTCTAGCGTTTTTCTCGATTTCGCGTAGCCCTGGAGCGATGCAGAACGGTCTTGCAGAACCGCTCCGCGGGACTCGCTGTCCCGAACGTCCCAACACGCAACATGCGATCCCCGGTCCGCGACCACTCAGAACGACGGCCCACGCGTCCAGGATGAGCGCTAAGGGAATTAGCCCGAAGGTTGGGGCTTCTCCGGGGTTGAGATCTCGGAGGCTTATCCGGTTCAATTGATCATTGCTGATCTTGCGAGGACAAAGGTCAAATATCGTCCTGGTGTTGCACCACGGTTGCCATACTGCGAGTGCGACTTGAAAAGCTGGAGTACAGAGTGGACTGGCGGTCTGACCCAATATTATAGTTTCACAAGCGGTCCTTGATTCCCTCCAGCCTCCAGAAGCGGTCTTCATTTCAGTTCAGGCGTGGCTCCTTCGTGGCTTGAAACCCTTGCACGGCCTTGCTCCTCCACATCCGCGGACAATCCATTCCGGCGATTCCAGTGGTGTGAATCGTGCATGGAAGAATGGCCATGGATTATTGGATCGCACATGGCTCCGCGGGCGGGTTCAATTTCCTCTCGTCGCTTTTCGGTCTAGACCCCCGACCCCAGAAGTCTAGACCGTCACCGATCCCACGACGAGGAACTTTCCCTCCATCCGATCGATGTCGAATCGTGTTCTTTCCCGACATCACTCCACTTAGAATGGTTAGTCGTCATGTCGAGGTACAGGGCTTTCTGACCGGTGTTATCCATGGTTGATCCGCAGCACATGGATATCTCACTCCCCATACGATACCCCATGGCGCTCAAGCTACTTTAGCCCAATTTGCTCCCTGGGTCGCGCGTGCATCGGGATTCCCACCGCAGGAATCTGGATGCTTCGGAAGCGCAAGAGCGAATCTGGCTAGGCCCTCGATTCCTCTGCTGAACGGGAACGACAAAGGCATCGGACAAGACGCAGTTGGGCGGAGACGGCGATGTGTTCCATTCACTAGTGCTCATCACTTCAGAGGCTGACATGGCATGACGCATTCTCAACTTTCCCATGACTTTTCACCATCCCTTCTTTTTCTGCAAATTTATACCATTAATCAGTATTCGTTGATATCGACCGACTTTCTCTCTACTCCTACGCTCCATCGGACCTGTTGCCGATGAATGATCCCACGCCTGCGGTGTGATCGACACTCCGGACCCTTTATTGTCCTATTGCTGGATCGATGATGAGCCGGTCCAGTTAACTGGACCGGCAGTTGTTTACTTGTATTTTGACCATGCCGGATAGTTCGTCGGATGGTGGAACTTCGATGGTTCTGCTCTCGAGGGAAAAGCCCAGGTCGAGGGTGACCTCTCCCAAAGCCGCATCGCCTCCTACCGAAAGAAAACCATCGAAGCGAAGATGCATACCAAATGCGTGTATACCGTGCAGAAAACGAAAGTCCAAAGTGAGTACCTCCGCTGTTTTTCATATTTTGTTGGTGTTTCAAGTTTCAACCGTCATAATGGACCGGAGCAGAACTCCGGGTGCGACAGATCGCAACCTTTGCACCCTCCAATCATCATGGTCCATTCCAGAGTTGAACTTCTTTTCGCAACCCAAAAAGCTGGGTGGCCAGTGTTGAACATTTCAACGTGTTTTCATCTTTGAACGAAACTACTCAAACTGTCTTGTGGCTGATGAGGAACAATATGCACCAGGATGCAAGTCAGTGTAAACTGACTGTGTCAGTAATCTGGTCGCTGGATTGAACCGAGATTTTGGCTTCCGTTCGACATATTGCAATCTCATTGGGAACCATGATGATGGATCTCCCACTCGCAGATATTTTCCATCGAGTCATTTCGTCAAAACATCCTACTGAATTACTGACCTGTCTAAAGTGCGATGGAGGTACACCGAAATGTTCCACTTGCAATGCGGTATACTTCACTGCCTGCTCGTACGATACAACCCCGGAGCCGCGGAAATCTGTGACCAGGAGGGACGAGTCCACGATGTCACCGGAACGTTCGGAGGGTGGGCTGGAAACGCAATGGAGTCCTTCGGATTTGCATTCCATGTTTCTCCCAGAAGGCGTTCTTGACCATGAAAGTCGAGAGTCAAGACGACGAGAGTCACAGGTCCCCGCTGCACAAATATCCCCTGGTTCTTGGACCAAGGTCACGTCAGACGTGTACTTCATTCAGAATGCACTAGACCGATACTTTGCGAACGCGTTCTATACGTTACTTCTAAGGAACAACTTCATCCAGGATTTCCAATCTGGCTCGACCATCCACTGCAGTCCCATCCTTGTCAATGCCATTTGTGCATATGGCTGTCGCTTTGGGGAATCTGGACAGACGGACTATGCAGTAGCTAGCGACCAGTTCTTCACTGAAGCGCAACGGCTACTGTTCGAAGACAAAACGCCGCGTTTGACTACTGTGCAAGCATTGGCTGTCATGGGACTCCGCCAAACTGCGTCGAGCAACGAGAGTAGTGCTTTTCAGTTCATCGGACGAGCAATGCGAATGGCCATCGATTTGGGCCTCCACCAGCAAGAGAAGGGCTCACCTCCTTTGTCTTCAGATCAAAATGATACGTTGGCACGCAGAGTGACGTTTTGGGGATGCTACTGCTTGGATGTGTAAGAATCCCTATTCCTATCAGACCTCTTGAACTCTTCTAATTCATTTATAGAACGTTGTCCTTCTGGTTCTGCCGTATACCACAACTCGCTTCATCAGTAGTCGGTGCCGAGAGACTACTTGGATCCTCTTCTCCGTCGAACAGTCCTACAGCGTCTTATGGCAGAATACATGGCGCCCTATCCACGGCTCAATTGAACTCAATTGGTCCTGAACTTTTATTTCTCGATGCTCTCAGCCATTTTTGCGATTTGATGAATGAAACCGCATCCATACTATTCAGTCCTCAAGAAAAACTTACTGCTTCTCGATTATTAAACCAGCACAAGAAATACCAAGACTGGATGCGCGAGCTCCCCGATACATTACGACTGCACGAACATGCTATTCCTCCTATCTATATCCTCCAGTAAGTCCATTCGCATATCAACTGGAGGATAATTGCTGACCACATGCAGCATGCTTTTTTTGACTATGACGACCATTGTCTATCGTCCGCTTATCAATCTTGCAAATAACGAACAGTCCGCTCTACATGGCGTGGATTACAAAAATATGTCCATAAGTACTGCCAATGAGATAGTCACCATGGCGGTTAAATTCCGAAACATGTTTCCCCATCTAACATTTCCTCCCCTACTACCGCACATCTTCCTCTCCACCGCATCAACACTTCTACTCGAACCCGGCCCAGAACCACCGTTATCATATATCACCCGCGAGCTAGCAACCATGTCCGGAACCGAACCGACCGCCTTGAACGCTTTCCATCGACTTCAATCACTCGCCACCGCGCACAGCATCCGTCTCCCCGACCTCGCTAGCTTTCCTCAACTCATCAGACCTCCCTCTCACCAAGGCCCTCGCTCCCGCGACTCTCCGGCCACCTCCAACGATGTCCGGCCACCGCTCACACGAAGCTCACACAGTTCGTCAACTGCTAGCACAGGCCCGCATACGCCCCCAGACCTTCATTACCATCATGACGTCTCCCTTCCACCTTTTCGCCAAATCGCGAATTCGTCTCTAAAGCCATGGCCAGACAACCCGACCTCAAGGCTACTGAATCAACATTCATACGCAACGTTGCACCAGCTACCACAGTCAAGGACAGATATCGGGGGCGCCACCAACTCGTTGGGGTTGAACGGAGACACTTCAGACGCAAACCACCGTGGGTCGCGGCCAAGTGGGTCGGATCTCTCCATCTCAGTCGCCGCGGTGATCGGTCTCCCCAAAGGAACGCGGCCCCCGAATTTGCAGCGACCACCGATCTACCCACCGACATCAAGAAGTCCCGATGTGGAGATGGGGGAAACGGACAGCCAAATTTCGAGGAAGCAGAGCGCGAGCAGTAAACGGATGGATTTGAGGGGGATGTTGGCGGATTGAGGATGGGATGAGAGAATACGCGCACACGACTTCAACTGATTTATGAAATGGGGTGCAGATGGATAGGAGACTTGGTTTTGGGCATACATGGAGGCACTGATCTAAGCAACAGCTCGCGAGATAACGAGCACGTTATTACTGTACTATTGAATGGTTTATATTAGAATATTGGCTGAATACATGCACAGCTAAGCATTGAGTCCTATTCGCCTTGCTCCCAACCAGTCATCTTCTCAGTCTTCGTGAGCACTGCGTCACCCAATAATTTCTCTATCCGCTCGAAGTCTCTCGCACAATCATCACTCGTGGAGGGGTTCTCTCCTTCATTCTCTTTCTTGTTACTTCCACTGGAGTATGTGCTGAGGAAGTATAAGAACGCCTCGACTTGCATCTGATGGGGGAAGCGACCGTCTCCCACCCTCACAGTCTCACTATCGACCGAACGAACGAGGGCATTTCGGCGATGTATTTGGACAAGGTTGGCAACAGTGATGAGGAGGTCGATAACTGTGAGTATGAGTCCGACGAGGTTTATGATATCCATGTTCGTTGCTATCAGTCAAGTCAGTCGAAAGTTTAGAGTGTACTAGTGCTGCGAGAGTCACTAACAATAGATATCTAGATGGAGACTTCGGAATTCGACTGCACGGTAGTAATGGGAACTGGGAAGGGATGCTCGATATAATATTTTAGAATTAAAGCAGAAGATATGAGGGTAACGGACTCCTGAATCATAGGGGACTTGTTCTCGGGATTGAATTGGGAGATGGGAAACAATTCAGAGACACTGGTGGCCTGGAGTACGTTAAGGAGACAGGGTTCCTGGCGTTCTTAAATAAGATAATGAATCGCGAATGCGTGCCAGTTCGAACTTGCGATCCATATCCTGTGATGTTCCTGTGATGTTCGCCACTCCCACCTCTCCCGCAAATAATTTGCCAACCCAATATGCAGGGAGAAGATGTGATACACTCCTGCCAGACAATGTTCGCCACTCCGCCCCCTCCGCCCCCTCCGCCCCCCAGCGAATATCCTGCCAAGTGGGAAGCTGATGATTCGGCATGGCAAACAAGTGCTGCTGCAGCTGTCGAAGCCGATTCTTGGGAATGGAAGGGTTGAGGTGGAGATGGACACTTACCCATGTTCACAAGTGCCATAGCTGATAGCCCATACTGAAGGTAGTTTGAACAAGCTCCAGCAATAATTCGAATATGCACCCCTACGGGTCTACGGAGCATGCAGTGGCCCGGGCGGTGCTTGGTAGTTGCCTCCGGTGGTAATAACAAGATGCGCCAAGTCCCCCGTCCCAACGCATCATTTGGCTGTGACGCTGTGTTCCTTTTTTGCGGCAGCTCTCAGAATTCCAACTTCTTTCACGGTCTGTCAATGGCGAACCCGGAGGCTTACCTTGGATCCACGAGTTTCATGCCTTTTTTCCACACCGGAGCTTGAGGACTTCGTATTGTGCCTCCAACTAGAATAATCCATCGGAGGTGATAGCACGGGAGCAAATGGCAATTATTTGCAACTCTCTTCTGCCATGGTTCCGTTCTCTTGATGTGGGCAACTAGCTGGCAGAGCGCCGATGATGAGCCGAGAAGACGCGTCCTCGACGTGTTCGTCGATCGAACTTTTCCGTGTCTTTAATGATCACTTCACATCTACCTGGTCGCAGCCTCCAACACACAAGATGGAGCAGGTTCGCAGTGTTGATGTACTTTATTACCTCGTAGGTCGGAGCGCCGAGAAAAACCTTCGGGCACTCGCACGATGCGATGGAATCATGACGTCTCCTACCTATCATTGTTTCCGGTGTGTACCGGTACTATTCTTATACAGCGAATTTGATTCCCGTTCTTTCCACATGACCAAACAAATATTTTATGAAATGATAGCAGTGTGCGAAATTGAAAATGGCGAACAACAACCATGCCTCGGGCGAACAGAACCAGAAATACGAGCCGAAGCCGGACGCGCATGCCTTGACCGCTGGGTCTAACGTTTCCGAGGATGCGGTGGACTACGAGCCTCATCCCGAGAAATCGATCCAAGTTGAGCCACTGAGGCAGAAAATCATCAATTCGATATGCAACCTCTACAGCGGCAGCGCAAGCGGAGAAGACATGAAAGTCTACGCGAAGGAAGCGGTATACGACGATCCTTGGAGCTATTGCGATACCAGGTACAAGATCGCTGGGCAGTGGTGGGGTATGGCATTTTATACCTGTGTCCATCCAATGGTTCCATGCTTAATAGCCTTTCAGGAATCCCCATGATCTTCGCATCTTCGAAGACCTTGAAGACTGAAACAGTTTCCAACAAGCCCAACGAGATCACCTTCAAGCTTCAACAGGAGTACACTCCGAGAGCATTGCATTGGTCGAAGTCTATCAATTCTCTCGTGACTTTGACTCTGGATGACGAAGGTAAGGTGCGTTACCATAAGGATATGTGGAATGCCAAAGACTACAGCCATGAGGGCATTGGGATGGTCATGAAGCATCTTAATGGTGATCATCTAACCAAGGTGTGTACCCCTTGATTCTATGGTAGTATTATTTCTCACTCTGGGCAGTTCACTAGGCCTCCAGACTGGCTCTGATTTAGAGCGTTTCTTAAATGGCGTCCTTTACGTGTATTGGTGACCGATTCGTGCATCCAATATGAGGTAGGTAGTAGAGGAGCTGCAGGAAGGCTACGACTCCGCCTTCGAACTGATGTCTGATTGGCTTTGGACTTTTTGCGGTTGGGAAGAGGTGGCATGGGGCAGCACCATCCCCGAAAACAAAATGCCTCCAATACGGTATAAGGTAGCCTGCTTGGCACAGCACACGTTATTTTAATATACTCTCCTTTGGTTCAACTTTTGCTTTCATCTGTCGATACCATCATGCTCTTAGGGTAGAATATACTTTCAGTCAATGTCCAGGGGAAATTCTTTAGATTTGTCGAGTTCAATCCAGTCGATTTTTACAACACAGTGGCGCCTAAAATTTGGCCATTTCGTTGGATATGGATCCACAACTCCCAACCCCGTCGAATCCCGACCCTTCATCCAACAAACCTGTCAAGAACGGCCGTGGGCGGCCAGCTAAGGTCCGGAAAGCCTGGAATGCTTCGATCCGCCGAAAGCTTGTCAGGCTTTACACTTCTTCTAGTCTCACCCTAGAAGACCAGAGGCGGCTTCTCGGAGACATTGCAGGAGAGTCATGCTGCGAGAGGACGATGCAGAATATACTTAAGGAAGAGCTAGGACCAAATTACAAAGATCTTCGAGCTAAGGGAAAACGTGCCAGGGGCAACATGAAGGCGAGGACAGACGATCTAAGACAGCTAAGGGATGGGAATCCAGATCCAAGCTTCCTAGAGTTCAATATGGGTGAGCTCTTCGAGTTTGACCTTGACAAATCTCTGGATAGCCGTCCTCATGCGCTGGATTCGTGGACTATTGCTCATGGTGAGAGTTTTCCAGAACTGGAACTATTGACCAGGAACCTCAGCTGAAAGCTTTCTTGATACAGCCAATCTTCCAACAGGATCTGCTGTTGAGGCGAAAGACAAGGCTTCTAACGGTCTTCGTCTTCAGCAGAGGCTGGATGAGAACAACTGTACAGTTCGCTACACTGAATCCGTGATACGGGATGCTAGGAGTTTAGTGTTTGGACTGTCAGCTATCAATACCGCTGTCCGCTTTACTACTCAAAAGCCATTCGATTGGACGGTGCCGAACGCTCGACCCCGAGATCCGCTGCATTGCTGTGAGATCTCTTCTCAAACATGCATTCATAGATCTGTCGCACAAGACCTGGTTTCGAGTACTGCCCCGGAGGACACCAACGTGTATGGTCGACTGCCTCGAAATCCACATGTTCGTGATGTGAGGAGAGACACAATTTTTCACATCGCAGCCCGAAAAGGAGCCACGCCTAAATATCTTCGGAATCTGCTCAAACATTATCCCGACTTCAATGTCAATACGGTCAACTGCTTCGGTCAGACATTCCTTCATCTTGCCAATCCGGGACAGGAGGCGGAATTGGATGAAGCAGATTTTATCTCGTTGATACAAGAAATGGCTGGAAGGAATGCAGATCTCTCGTGTAGAGATTTCAATGGACAGACTGCCCTAATGAAGATTTTGAGCGAAATCGATTCAAGTCGGGCAGAGGCATTCAACCGTTTGGTACTTAAACCAATTTTCGCTTCCTCAAATTTAGCTGCCACAACCAAGGCCTTTTTCGATTCATCCTCGGATCGATTCGGCAAGAGTGTTGAAGACCATCTCCAAGGCATATATATTACGCCGTTTTCCATTTCATCCTATTTTTCGGGTCACGCAGAAATTATGAACCTATCAGACTGGGACCAGTTAGATGACAGGTTCGGCTACCGGTTGTCATTCGACGTTACGGAAGGTTGTACCACACTAATTGCGGCGAATAAGCCTCATCCCAGGAGCTACCGGCCCTATGTTCCCACGGCTTCTCAAATAGCCAGCTCAATTCTCGATGACAAGGGAATAGACGCCGCATTAGAAGTCCTGAACAGTGGTGTCCTACTTAATACGTACAAGTACTGGGGCAACCTGTCTATTTGGGATGGATTCACACCGCTCCATATAGCAATCAACAGCCGCAACCGGCCCGCTATCAAGGCCGCGAAGCTAGTCCAGAAGCTCATTGAGCGTGGTGCGAATCCCCATTGGCTCGACTACCAGGGGCGAAGTCCTCTGTGGGTTGCTGTTGAACGGGGATCGGTTGAGGTTGCCGTAATCCTCCTCAAGCACGGTGCAGATCCCAACTTCGACCCTTATGGCTTTGGGTTCATCGATGAGGATGTTATAACTGCCCGGGAGCTTGCGAGGCGTTGTCTGACTGAGCTAGACATGATGTCCGAGCCGTTGGAATATGGTCGTCGCCTTCAAATGCATCTGTTGCTCTCGGAGTACGCCTCGTCAGGGAATCTACCCCGGGAAAAGCCCTTGACGGAGGCGATTCTGCGCAATATTGGACGTCGCCAGACCGACGACGTATAGCACGAAGGACTGGATGGTTAAGAGGGTTTTAAATTCGGGCAGCTTGCTTCTTATTCACGGGTTGGGCGTCTCAAGACATTGGTGTACATTCACAATATTACAGCTATTACATCCGAGCTCCTTTAGATTTCCCACAATTCAACTGGAACTTTGGAACAGCTCTGGCAACATGTTGCCATCTGGAATTCTTTCTCAGTTCATGCGAAACCCCCCAGCGCCTCAATTCGTCCACCATGAGTATACCACACCCGAATCTATACTGTCGCGTGGTAGATTTCATGCCTCGCATATCAAATCAAACTCCGGCTCCAGAGGATCAGGTCCCTCATTCGTAAACGAAAACGCCGTGACTGGCGCATCCTGCTGGGCAGCATCACACTGGGCTTCATCACAGTTAGCTATACGTCCATCACCACACATAACGACAATAGTAACAGTGTGCTACTCACATCTCTGCTCACTGCACATCTCAATCGTCAGGTCGCCATCGCTATTGTTTCCGCCATTCTGTCGTTGCTCCAGCCTCTTATCCTTCTTGTTGCCGTCTCTCGCCCCGCCACGTCGCCCATCGCCGTCTCCATTTCTGGAGGAATTGCCTCGCTTCCCGTTCCCGTTCCCGTTGCCGTTGCCGTTGCCGTTGCCGTTGCTGTTTCCATTTCCATTTCCATTCCCATTTCCATTCCCATTCCCATTCCCATTCCCATTCCCATTCCCATTGCCTCCACTACCATCCCTCCCACTCCCCCGATCCCTCCCCTGCCCACCATCATCCCCACCCCGATTCCCCTGCCCCCGATCCTTGCTCTGCCTTTGCACCTCTCCCTGCCCCCTCTGCCCCTGACTCTGCCCTTCCTCCCCATCCACACCCCCATTCGCCACACTCTGACACGCATCAAACTGCACATCGCAACTCCTCTGCGCCGCGCTCTCGAAATCCGGGAAAGTGCTCCCGTCGACGGAGAATTCGCGATCGGTATTGCTGGAGGGCTCGATGGGTGGTGGGGGGCCGCCGAGGGCGCCACTGAAGGTTTGGAGGTTCGTGAGGCGTTTGGTCAGGGGGTGTGGGGAGAAGAGGAGGAAGGGAGGGAGAAAGGGGGTGGTGACGAGGTTGGGGGATGCGGTGAGGAGAGGAGCGAGGATGGAGAGGGAGAGGAGGAAAGTGGATGGGATGATCATTCCTATTAAATGGAGGAAGAACCAAGCAGGGTAACGGTATTATATAGAAGATTATAAGTTGTCGCAAAAGCTAGACTCGGACATAATGCGATGGAGGCGAGTCCTGGTGACGTCAAGACATGCTACATACAGAATACCATCACAGAAAAAGAGAGAGCAATAGACGCACGCGCCCTTTGACAAATAAATCAAGAGGATATTCGGAAAGAGAGAATCGCAAATTAATGGCAGAACAAAATGGGGGGACTATGAACGAGTTATGCAGCCAGAACGGCTCATATGATGCGGACATGAGTACCTTCTGCGACACTACAGGGGCCATCAAACCGACTCGAGTTCGTCAATCAGGCGCATTTGAAGGAACACGCGGCTGTCAGGCTACAAACCACACTCGAAATATCGTAGCTTGCGCGTTGAATTACGCATGGTGTGTGAGAAGTGGAGGTTCAGAAACGGCGATGAAACGTGAAGCCCCAGCCTCCTCGAAGCTTGTTGCGGGTTGAGGGGCGCTTATGCATTGGTGTAGCAACGTCCAGAGATAGAACATCATCCGACGGGGAATGAGCCGAGATATGGAAATATCATCTAATTAATAGACAATGGGCCATAGGGACAGAGAATCAAGCGATGGAAGCTTAAATGGACGTCGAATAGGCTGCACGTGGATAGGAATGTAAAGGTAAAGGACGTGATGGATAAATATTGGGATTTATCCAATTTATCTACCACTATTAACCACCATCCCCCCTCAGCTCCATTTCTGGAACACTTCAACTATGCTCCCTCAAATCTATTACCTCCACCTCAAAGCCGCTTGCTTCGTATACATATGCTTGCCTTGCCACTCTATGCTCCGAATACCCATCGAAAGGCCATGAACACCTGTGGCAGGAGAGTCCCTACAGTGATCTGCTACAAGGACAAGCTCGCAATAACAGTAAGGATGCTGAAAAGGAAAGGGAGTATAGAGGCGATAGCCGACGCTATGGAGCGCGCTATGCTCTGTCTATCAACGATTCGCTGGAAAACAAACATGAAAGGATGGAACAAAGGATACGCGGCGCTTCTGAACACCGACCGCCACTTTCCGAGGAGTGACGAAGACTTCCCGAGGAAGACTAGGTACGTCGTCCGGTTATCCACAGGGTCGTGTTTTGGAACCGCATCAGACGATACTGGCCATATGCACGACATCTTTCAAAACCCCCTCCCTTAGAAATTTGCCGCCGGGTTCGATTTCACTCCCCCGCTCGTCACCGTCGCGCCGCTACTCTCCGGCTTCCTCGACTCATCCCCCTCCGCGCGACCGGTCGTCCACACCTCGTCCTCATCCCACCTCTGCTTCTTCTTTCCCCATAGCCTCCATGCGACGATGGCGATGCCGCCGAGCAAGATGGCACCCCCGACGCCGCCGACGACGCCGCCGATGATCTTCTTCTTGTCAGACGATAGGCCGGAGGAGGGTTCGGCACCGTCGCCGGAGTTAACGGCGGGCGCGCCGGTAACGGTGGCGAAGCCGGTGGTGCTGGCAGCGAGGGTGGAGGAGATCATTTCGCTGGTGCGGGTGACGCCGGAGTCGTCGATGGTGATGATGGTGGTGGTGAAGGCGACGGGGATGGAGGTGACGAGGGCGGAGGTGAAAGTGGAGGATTCGGGAGCGCTGAAGGAGGCGGAGGTGGAAGAGGGCCGAGGAGAGGATGTCGACGATGGGGGTGCGACGGAGCTGCTGGTTGAGGAGGGTGGTGGTGGATCAACAATGGACGTGGATGACGGCGGGTCGGGTGAGCTTGTTGATGGCGGTGGTGCGGGTGATGAGGTTGGTGATGACGTCGGATCCGGTACCGGTAGGATGGTCGCGCCCGTGTTGAGGGAGATTTGTCGTTTGGCCATGGCTTCTCGGACGACGGGATCGGGTTCCTCTTGCGCCATGGTTGAGGCGACGAGAAGGAAGGCTGTCGAAGCCCAGGTGGCGAGACGCATCGTGACTATGTCCTCGCCTTTCGCTGAGGAAGCCTTGTCGGTTGAATGATTCGAAAAGGTTATCAATCGATGGATAAACGGTCAGGCGAGACTTGAAGCGAATATCGAATATCAACAAAGGTCTTGTGGTGGTAGTGGAAAGATGCGCTGCTAACGTGCAAACGCTGCAGTGAGATCGACAAGTCGAAGATCAGGGGCTTGTTAGGTTGTTTGCGCCTGCTTCCACTTCGGTTGAATCTGCCCAATATACAAAGGGTATCACGATGAGTCCAAGTATGAAAACGAATGAACAGAAACCAAACGAGGGAATGCTGTGGAAGACGCAACGTTGGTGTGAGCAGAACGTTGATATGATGACACAGGAGAGGATGAGACAGGGAGGGGAGCTGGTGAATTTTTAGGGTCTTACAAACCCTTCGTCCACAACACCGGACGCCCCGATACATCCGCGATCCGCAACTTTAACACCAATTGAGTTTAGCGCATTCGTTCGATTGTAACCTTGCAGGCGGGTTTGGTTGATGCCCCATATTAAATGAACATAGAGGAAATCTAAATATTTTTTGTTACCTTACGTAATTTTCGATTTCCTTAGCAACGACATGACAACAAACTAATCGACGGAATACTACGGAGCACCGAGTTACTTTATCATTAAAGCGTGTCTGTAACTTACAAGTTAACAAGTATCACTGATCTATCATCTACTTACAAGTACAGCAGCTACATACAAAGTACAGCAGCTACATACATAGTACGGTGAAATGAACGACTGGTAATATGACTGACCGTGTACAAATTATTGGATAACTTGCCAATGGCTGAGATCGGGCTCTCCAGGAGGTCACAAAAGAACAACTCCTCAAATTCTGACGCTTGTCTGTCCATAACTACCATTGGGGCATGAATATGGTAGGCGAATAATAGCATACCATTTCTTTCAAGGGCAAATCTGGTAGCCCCTAGTACGCCTGCCCCAAACGCATTTGTATCTTGATGTTATTGCGGGACATCGCTTGTATGATTCTACCCTACCAGCACCGTAGATAAAATAATAAGCAGAAGAGCAACAAGCATAGACCGTCTTTGGTGAATGTGGGCCAATTTCCTGGGATGGATTTTTAGTGGCTGAAGAGCACAATGAACCCGGAGACATGAGCCACCAGACAACATGAAAAACAATGATCAAAGAAGTTATATATGATGACAACAGGAATAGTCAAGTATAGCACACCTCTTAGGTACATAAAGGCCTCATAGGCAGCAACTGAAACTTCTTATACCAGACACAAACACGAACACCAGCTTCCGAAAGCATACAACTACTAAGCTTTATCGGAATTCAGCTTCCTTAACGATCTTCTCATCCGTTCATAACTGACTTCGACACAATATCAGCATCTTGTGCTGGTACACAGTCATGTATGAGTGCAGACGTATCGCCAGCGTCCCGGAACCCACTAAGTACCCGTGGTGTTCTTGCCCCAGGCACACCACCGACTCGTCCGCCGCGCCGTTAAGGCAATGCAGCAGTAGATGGTAAATTGGTAATGCTACTCAGGATGTAGACGTCCCGATCGCTGTGATGAATCCATAGATAACTCACAATGAGGAAGGAAGGAGCCATTAACCCAGTCGTTTCAGTGTCTCTCTAGGCAGAGGCTTAATTCCCTGTCCACTAAGACATGACAAAATCTAGTATAAGATAGTTAAATCATAAAACCCCCATAAATGTCATGGCCCAAACCACGAAGGATTTGGTAAGCTGGTAACGCTGTTGAATTGCTAAAGAGAGAAGGAGAATATCTCTCTCACTGCGATCTGCTATTTACATCTGTGGGCAAACGGTCTACCCATCCCTTCTGCCTTAGGCCGCAAGGCCACAACACACAGACTGGGCGAAGCCCAAGACTGTCACAATAAAACCCAAATTGCATATCTCATTCGTTATGCTTGATCTCTGCCAAAGTCGCAAGTCCTTCGGCAAGGACTGGATATCATGAAAACACTATACGATATATTCCTAATCCGATTTATTACATTCACAAGGATCGGAATAAGAATACAGCGGTAGTGCCAATAATACGAGTCTGAACAACGCTAGTACCACCGATCCCCTAGCCTTGGCCCAAAATAGGCGATAGTTGCGCCCACCACTGTGAGAATATCCTAGCAACGTGGTAGGAGCCCATAATTGTGCTCCACAAGTCCATAAGGCCTTCCAATAACTAGTGGAGCAGCAAGCCGCCTTTTCCTGTTGTGATACAAGACGAAAATGGCTGTGCAACTAAGCAAATCTGGTGCCTGGAGTTGGGGGCTCAGGGACAGCAGCAGCGAGGATTATTTGAACAAGCACAGATTCCAGAGCAGTGGATCAGGACAACAATCCTTTATTTCAGGTTACATGAAGGTCGGCGGGTTCGAAGGGCAACGAAGGAAACGTCAAGATCAGATAAGCTGGGTGTTCACGTGACTGCCAAGATACACCAATCACGCGCTGAAGAGATTGCTCAGGTCAGCCATAGTAGCACTAGCCACAGCACTAGCCACAGAACTAGCCACTATCGTAACCCAGCAGCCTCTGTCATGCAGCTTGATATCATTGTTCTCATCATTGTTCTCATTGTTATCCACTGATCACGATCTAATGCCTCCCTGAGTATTACAACTCTTGAATACCTATAGAAGCCTCACTATACATCCGATGCGCAATCGCCGAACCATTTAATATGGATCCGGGCATACCAATCACCTGGAACGAAGCGCTATCAGGAGTTTTTGGCTCCATATCAATCGCAGCATGGATATTCTTACTGGTACGTCTTCCTTGTACAGGTACATTTTCCGGGAAATCAATCAATTAACAGATGTCTCTTAGGTCCCCCAACTCATCACTAACTACACCCATTCCTCTGCCTCCGGCCTCTCCCTCGCCTTTCTCCTCGTCTGGCTCCTCGGCGACATTACAAGCTTCGTCGGCTCTCTTCTCGCCCACCTCGTCCCCACCGTCGTCCTCCTCGGCGGCTACTTCTGCGTCGCGGACTTCGTCCTGATCACCCAGGTTCTCTACTACAATTTCATCAACGCGCGGCGCGAAGCGAAAAAGCCGAGCGCAGCGCACGCTAACGCAAATGGACATACCGCCGACAATGAGGAGAGCCCGCTCTTAAGGAGAGACAGTGCCGAGGCCGCCCACCAGCCAAGGAGGAGGAAGAGTAGCACGGCGAGCAGAAGGTCGACGTTATCAAGGCGGTACAGCCGGGGTAGCTTGCCGAGTATCTTAGAGGAGAGTACCGGCACGACCGCGTGGTTGAAGAATACCGGCGCAATCATTGGAATCTGCGCCGTTGGTGCTGCCGGATGGGGAATTGCATACGGTACAGGCGTGTGGAAGCCTGTGCCATCTCCATCAGCTGTCCATGCTAGCCGGATGGGGAAGGAAGCCAGCATGCAGACCGCTGCGTCGGTGTTGGGCTACGCAAGCGCCGTGTGCTACCTTGGCGCACGGATACCGCAGATTGTTAAGAATCAACGCGAGAAGAGCTGCGAAGGGCTGAGTCTGCTCTTCTTCTGCTTGAGTCTTCTGGGAAACGCAACGTATGGAGCCGGGGTAAGTTTTCTTGAAGTGCATCTCCTGAGCGCTGATGACGGTTGCTAACGTGGTGGGCAGATCCTCTTCCACTCGCTGGAGAAAGATTACGTCGTGAAGAACCTGCCGTGGTTGCTGGGCAGCTTGGGAACAATTGTCGAGGATGTTGTCATCTTCGTCCAGTTTCATGCGTTCAGAGATAGGCCGCCGCCCTCCGCCATCGTGTAATAAAAGTGCTTTTCACTTGAGAATTCCCTTTTTAAGTCTACGTGCGCATTTCTGTTTACCTCTGCTGCATCTGTTGCAGTATATGTGATAATGTCCTTGTTCAGGCGCTGGTGGACGACATGAGTGTCTCCTTGTGTTCTCATTTTAAAAGGAGTTTGAATATGCTGACTCAGAGTTCTAATATTCTTTCAGTATACAAACATGTGGCACAGCTATATATAAACAGGATATGTGCGAAGCCTCAGACCTAGAGCCCCCTTTTTTTTGGCAAACTCCACCCATGATGTCAGCTCAAGCTCGAACTCGCGCTATGAACCGGCCCGGAATCGATGCATTGTATTCAAGCTCGTCCTGCTCTAGATTAGCACTGCTTGCTCAACCCAAGGGGTATATCTCATCATCAAGACGTTCAGTAGATAGTATTAGTACCCGGTGCGAAGAGGTAAAGTGCTTCAGGGATTACAGTAGAGCAAGACTCCGACGTTATGGAAACGATTATCATCGGGGCATCGAGTGAGACCACCTGCGAGTCATCAAAAGCAAGCAACAGAATGAAAAGGAAAAGGGATACCATGCGGGACGAAAATATGTAAACTGGGAGCCTTAGTTACCTATTGGAGGGATGGAGGGGCATCTTTGTCGGCTCCATCCCCACGGCTAAAAACGCGGCTGGTGTTTTGGCCATGGTGTAGTCCTGATCTCCAATGAACAAAAGTCTAATGACAACTCGATCAACGCCACCGACGCGGATGAAAATCTTTCGTCCAGAGAGAATATCTTACCGCACCGTGGAACGCGGCGGCCAAGCAAAGTTGTAATAAGTCCTCGTCCAACGTCGGTTGCATTGGCGAAGTAGGACAACGTAGCATATGTCCAAGCTTTTATGTGATCGACAAAATCAGCGGCGCTCGAAATTGAGGTGGCATCCCCACGACCGTTTCATCGAAACAGACAGGGAGAAAACAGGGTCGCTGATAGGCGGGACAGATCTGGCTGCCGCCATTACACCAGAGGAACATTAACGCAGACCAAGAATGAAGAGACACGATCATGAATGCTTGGACCAAACGCTATGTGACGTATATAGGCGTGGGGGGTCCCTATGTCCTGCATTAGACAGGGAGTCTGGGAACGGGATGGGGGAACTGGGACGGTTCATACATCCGATATTGAAGACGGGGTGGTCTTGATTAGAAAATATATGACGCCATACAGATATAGGCAGTGCAGTTGGAGAAGATCGCTCCGTGGCCAAGGAAAGGTGTCTTGTGCAGGGGGTCGGCTTCTGGTTATCTTTTGCCTGGCTCGGGGGCGAAATTCAAGGGTAATTAGTGCCAGAGAAGTATGGTGGCCCAGATATGGTAAAACGCAATGAAAATTTTCGAAGATACTTTGAACTCGCATATTGTGAATGCCGAAATTCGGCGTTGAAAAACAGAAAGGAGATGCAGAATCAGCCTCGTCTTGCTGAAATGAAAGTGCATACTGCATGTTGTTCACACCGGCTTACTGTTTTCGTCTCTTCCCATTCGTCTTTCGGAGCTTGTTACAATGCATAAGCCAGAGAGAAGCAGCGGTTTTGAATGTAGCCATATCACCACTCTCTGCAATATACGATTTGCAGAGATTCAATTCGTGGGGGCCAATGCATCACGATACCTCGTGCATGCAGTACAGGGGATATTTCTCCACGACTGCGCTCCTGCAGTCTGCCTTGCGGAGGGAACAGAAGATGCAACACAGCTTCAAGCACTTCTCGAGGGACTAAAGTTAACCTGATAGTTATGCATTCAATGACTGATGCATGGCGAGAATGTCCTCGTGACAAGTGCTAGTCAATGCAGTGGGAATAAATCTCGATTCAAGACGCGTCGGTGAAGAGGAGCCTATTGAACATATGACTGAAGTATGGCTGCGAACGGTTAGCCGGGATGATCTAGACTCTTGTGATGTTGTAGGAATCAATAGGAGCAAAGAACCCTTAAGTAGTTGTTAACATTTGTGCTACAGTTGTGAAACAGAGGATCGATTCACTTCACCCCTCTTGGTTGCATCAATACCCTTAGCACAAGCCTGCCAGACATCAGGGGCAATGGCCTAGCAAGACTGGAATGAATCGAGTGCTCTAAATTCGCATCGAGGGGATATCGGCCAAAGGAAATCGTCTCATGCCGGATAGTATTCTAATATGGAAAGTTGGTTCAAGCGAAGACCGAAGTGATGGATAACTCGGTGTTTATCGGGGATCGACGGCGCCGCGCCGATGCCGATCCACTCCATTATTGCTAATAATTGCGCGATCAATCTGAATTATCAGGTCGCGAGTCCCTGACTCAGTTTCGGATATTTCCCCACCTCAGGGACGTCCGGATCGGTCTTAAACTTCGATAACGTTATCCGCGGAGTTATACAAAACTCAATGTGCGGAACCCAGCGGCATTAACTCCGACCCTCCGTCCTCCTGGACAGGACTCCTGAACTATCGCCTGAGCGCAGCGGGCCAGAGCCTCTTAGTCCGGAAGAATCATTCGGGGGTTGTGCTGCCAAGGTAGTCTCGACTCCTGTAACAGGTGTAAGCAGGAGACCAGGCGCTAATTCCACGTCTCCCACCCAGCATCACCTGCACTAGATTCTATCCAAGGCTCTATCGTGCCGGGAGCTTCCATCTTCGGCCATGCAGCCCGAGCGAAGCATTGGTGTCGCTCGGGCTGTCGTTGGCGGTTCTTGGTAGAACTTCCCCATCACGGCCCACGGGGCCTTGCTAATCGCCGGTCTCAGACCCTGGGGACCGTCGTATACCCCAGAAATCATACGGCCGTGTTATTGGGGAGTAGCCAACCTATATCCTGCAAGCATCTCATAAGTGCGACCGCATTTAACCGTGGCGAACATACCGGCCGAATGATAGGTCCGAGAAGTAGTGATAATGCTCGGCGATGTGTTCCAAACTCCGCCGGTGCTTGCGGATAGTGGGGCTTGCTGAGCAACACGACATGCGCAACGTGAAGGTGGAGAGGCGTGGATGGTTACCAAGAGCATGGATGTGGATATCTGAATGTTGGGATTTGGATACAAATATGCCCTGTTCCCCGTTTAGTTCATGATTCAGTCACTGTTCCTTACTTTTGCGATTCCCAATCACCACTGTCAAGCGAAATCATCCGCCCATATCCGCATACCACATCTATACACAGTTCATCAACTCACTCAGTATAAGTGCTTGGGTCTACATCGCCTCCTCAACCCTCGACAACATACCTGTAGACAGCTGTATACCATGGACCAGATCCTTCCACATTCAGATGCCATGTCTTCTGAACAACAAGTCTACATTCCCAATCTCCGAGGCGGCCAAGCTCTCGTCTTCAACCTCTCAGACCTTCTTGACGACGATGAACCCACTCCAATGCCTCCGCCTTCCCGCCGAGACACTTCCTCCTCACTAGAATCATCAACCACAGATAAGAGTTTTGAAGAAGACGACGGGATACGAATCATTGTCAATTCCCTAGTTGAACCTGCCGCCGCATGATCGAAAAGTACGGCATAAGAAGCAGGAAACCTCATTGGCTAGGGAAGATCCCCATGATCAGGGGATACAACCAAATGGCCATGGAATGATCGGCTTCCCGTGAAGCACAGATCACGGAGATGTGCGACCAAATTGATAACCTATTTCGGCAATAGAGCAATTAAAAGGAGCGAATGGCTGAAGATCGAGAAACCCTCGGCTGCAGACGCCTTCCGATATCATCCGGAGACGATAGAGTGCATAGGGCATGGAGAGGAGTTCAAGAGCGATAGTCGGGATTTGATCCATGCAGAAAAGCCAGGACCGATGCCAGAGGAGGTACGCGGAATTGCGTGCAGGAATGATAACGGCAAGACGAGGGGACATGATATGAGAATATGAGATTTAAGTTTTGATACCCCATGTATGGATAACCTAATACGATTGAGCATTAGCCATTTGCTGATCATCAATGTTTGATCATTTCAACCAAAAGTATCCATGGCTTGCGCTTCTCAAAACTTGCATGACCTGCTCTATACAGTGCCAAATAAAGATGACGCCAACACCACCCGTAGTTCACATCATCGTTTAAATGTCGTCGCTGACCGCTGTGACTGGGAAAGATAACCGCTTGTGTCTCGAGGACCATTTCAGAGTAGGATAAAGGCTAATCGGCTCAAAATTGGACCTTATTTGGCCTCGGACTAATCTTCTAGATCCCCCCCCATACGCCTTCACATCGGCTGCTCTCCATTTCGTCGCCCATCCCATCTCTTGTTCGACCCGCTCGTATATTTCTAGGATCTCCCGAAGCTCGCTCGGATGACTCTTTGTCTTAAGACCCTGCGATCCACAACGGCTCCACACTGTTCGTCCAGCAGCCATGATGAGAGTTCGAGATCACGATTGTGTAGATCTTCCGTGCATGCCAGAGTATTGACCTTGGCTTTGGTATCAGGCTTTGCGCCCCTGATGGACGATTCTGAAGCATGAGGATGGCTGCTATGTGATAAAATTGGTTCCCTGAGATAGCAGGGGAGTAGTGTTAAGAAGGGCTGTTCGTAGTTCCCTGGGGTGTGAGGTCGAGAATGGACAGACCCCATACCCGCAGGACGGGTAGTGTACCAGTCTTCGATTGCGGCGAAGAGTTCAGTCCATTGTTCAATGTACTCGGGAGACGACTGCCAAGTTGTATCACTAGAACAGGAGACTTCGTCTTTGATAAAGCTGACGACGTGACCAAGTTATAAAGCGCAATTGCCGCGCCTGTCACAGCAATCTGCGGCCGGGAAGAGTTGCATGTCCGCGGTGAATGTGCTCTTGGAGCCCCAATTATCAATGGAAACGAGAGTCTGATCAAATGAGATAAGTCCGCCGCAGATATCCATTCTGACAAAGCACCAGAAAAGAGCTTGTTTCCGGCCTCCACAGAAGTCGTTAACGCCCATGTATTGAGGCAGAATTGCACAAGCGCGCAAATGTTTGTGTCATGCTTTTGGTGAACTTGTAGAGAGGAGTTAGCTTATTCAACTGGTATACGAATCACTTTTCGATCCGGTACTGCAGAAGCACTCTCTCAGGTGTCTCAAATTCTTCCACATTAATTATGGATTCGGATTTAACAGATATATTAACCTGGAGAAGCCCTGCGAGTACCAGTTCAACAGAATCTGGTGGTAGTGAATACTTACAACTCATAGTTTCGAGAACGCAGAGGATAACACAAGACGCAATGGCTGCAGGGCTACCAGTGTGTAGTTGAGGAACCAAATGGCGCATGGCTTTTTGATAGATCTCCAAGCTTCCAAAGGATGAGTGATGCGGGTGGCACCTATCCATCTGGCGGGCAGACAGGGGTAGAGTGGAACATCTTAGATGTGGATGCGATCTTGCCATAACGGGCAGTACATGTTCGAAGTGTCGATGGGCATCAGATTGATCCAGCTACCAAATTGTTAGTAACAAAATGGGACATGTTAAATAAGTAGAGGACGACGATAACTAGTTAGTTAGTTGATGCACGCGTCTAACTAGAGCCAAAAGGGACGGCCAAAAGATCAGGCTACGCGGCTGAAGAAGAAAGGTGTTAGGCTGAACTGATTCAGCATAGACTAATGAGAGAATATACGGCAAATACTATAGATGTGCAGCAATTCATGAAGGACAAGGGGAGAATACCAAGAATCTTAATCACGAAACTTCAAACATAAGAAAGTGATGAGAATTAAAATAAGAATCAATTTAACGTACTATCTAGACCCCTTTCGGGTCTATGAGCACGGCATTCTATCTGGTCTGCCGCGGGCAAAGGTTTCCCCGTAGCCCTGAGGCTGCGGGTACATAAAATCCCGCCTCCTCCCTTTAGTAGACTATCTTAAACGTTTTCGTCTTTCCGTACGAGTCGGTGTTTCCGCCTACGCGGAGAGCTTATTCTGGCACATCATGGAGGAGCTGGAACGGTTTCCAGTCCTTTATTACCTCCTCCTCCACTTCCTTGGCCACCCGGTATTGCTCTAGACCTCCCGTATCGATCAGCCACCTTGCTGCGTGGCGCACCTTACTCTATCCCTGTTATGCAATATCCTCTTGAAATCCGTTGTTCCAGCTCGTTGGGTGAGCGCGATCCTCTGGTCGGTCCGCTGGGGGCAAAATGCAAGGAGATGGTAGAGAGACTGTCGGAGGGCACGGCACTCACACGCTGGGTGGATTCCAGGGATACCAATTTTCGCGAGCCATCCTTTAACTCCAACTACCTCCGTCCGTAGTGCCATAAGCGCCGAGGCCTCGTGTTTCTAAAGGCCATCGAACCGGTTAAGGCACTGGGTTTCCCACGGGTCCTTCCATGTCCTTATTCTCCTTTCTGGTTTGGCCGCCTCGGCTTGCCATCTCTCCTTCCATTTCGCTCGATACTCGTCCTGGATCATCCGGTGCGGGTCTTTTCGCTGTTGTGTCTGATATCCCCTAGCTGGTTCGGGCCGGGGGAACAGAAGTTTGTCATACTTGGTCCGGAGAATACACATTGCGGGTTCAGGTTTAGACCGGACACAGGGATCGGCCTCGAGTTCGTCTCGGGGGAGCGGAGGTAGCATCCCAGATTTGCGTCAGGGCTCCCTCAATCTGGGCAGTGACCTTATGGGAGTTCGTCGATGCTGCTCTTTGAGCGGCCCGTTCTTTGACGTAGAGTTCGATTGGGGGAACGTCCGCCTCTCTCAAGCGCGGCGATTGATGTCCGTTTGTAAGCCCCTAGTATCTTTCGAAGGCACTTGTTCTGTACCTTGGCTAGGTCTTTCATTTTGCCTTCAGAGATTGGCTCACCCTGCTGACGGACTCCCCAGATTGGGGCGCCGTATGTCATAATGGGCCGTGTAACCGCTGTGTAGAGCAGCCTCGATTTCTGGACGGATGGTCCCCATACCGACGAAGTTACCCTCGCCAGGGAATCGAAAACCCTAAGTCCCCTCTATGTTGCCCGGAAGATGTGGTCCTTCCATGAGAGGGAAGGGTCGAGCTAGACTCCTAGTATCTGGAGGGATGTAACTAATTCGGCTTGGTGTCCCTGTACCTGGATCGTGGACCGGAGATCAGCGGAAATATTGCGTTTCTTAGTAAAGTGGATAATCTGGTACTTATCCGGGGCAAATTTAGCCCCGAACCTGTGACGCCCATTCCAGGCAAGTATCATGGGCTACAGTTAGTCGTTGGCAGTTAGCTACTACCGTGTCTCAGGTGACAAGTATAGTATTATCAACGAACCCGAACCCGAGCACGTTACCCTGAACATCTTTGAATTGCTGTAGTAGGTCAGATATAAATAGGATAAATAGCGCGGGTGATAGGGTAGAGCCTTGCGGGAACCCAGTCTCCGTGTCGAACCAGCGGCTCTTAAAGTCCGAGAAGAGGATCTTTGTTCGCCGTCCGGTTAAGAAAGATGCGATTGTCTAGATAATCCATTCGGGGTATCTCATCCGACGAAGGACCCAGAGAGTCGGCTTACAAAGTCTTCACTTGATGGTTCGCTTTTGAAGTGGAGCTGATTAATCCAGATATTCCTATGGACGCCATATGTCCCGTCGATTGTCCCTTCGTCGAAAGGGGCGGCCTGGAGATGATGAAGTTGGGAGGCCATCCCTTTTGCGTGTAGACGCTTGATCTTCGGGCAAGTTGGGACAAGGGATGAATCCTTCCTGAATACTGAATCGATACTCTTAGAATGTATGTAACTATTCGCCTCGTAGATTAAGTATAAATCCATTTAACTACTGGTATTGTCTCGTTGACAACCGGGTGCGTCGCAAATGTCCTTAAGACGGAGAGGTTTAGTGGGATTGAAATGTGTTTGCAATAAACCTTCGCGAGGTAAGTATGGGTTCTGAGCCAGTAAACAAGTCGTAAGGTTCTACATTATGTGTGTAGAACCGATAACCTGCTCGCGCACGGTGTCTTTGAAATTAAAATTATCATAGACAATGACCGTCTGTGGATCTCTAGCCAAGCTGGGAGGACGTTTCTATAAACTAGTTAGTTAAAGATAAAGGAGCTAAAGACAGGATGTTCACCTGAATTTACGTGGTTTGCCATACCTGATACCTCATCGTTAACATGTTTGTACGTATCACAGAGTCCAAGACCTGCGAGCGTCTCAACAACCCTGCGTTTAGTCCCACCAGAAATCAGGTAGAGTCCAAGATTCTTAGCAAAGGCGTTTGAAGTCTTGCGTTTACGACTCCGGCACGCCACTGCGGTGATCATGTACATCTGCCCAATTATACCCTTCCCTAGATTCTCTCTTTTTGCCGGTTCATGACTCCGGCAGTTTCGAAGGAGTAGGTCCAAGAAGGCGAACCATTCCGGTGCATAGGTCTCGATAACATTTCGAATATCATCAGAGTCGATATCCCATTCGTGTGATGTCTTAGGATCGAAGGTATTGAAATATTGATGTGATGATAGACCGTCGAGTTCGTCAAAAATGCGTTGCCAACTATAATAACCAGCGAGGCTATCGCCAATGCTCTGGCGTATTTCCTGCTCTTCAAGGACCGTACAGAACTGCTTAATCCTAGCAGTTCTCCCCAGCTGACCATGAGATCGATCGGATAATAACCAAAGTCGGATGAACTCTTTGAAATTGAGGCCTTGTATCCGCCAAAGGGCCAACGTTTCGCGCACCTTGTCGAAAGGCCTGGCTTTTCGCCTCCCGGTATACCGCTTGATCTGTCGGTAAGTCTTTGTAGGAGATCGTCTAGGAGAAGGACGATAAGCTCTAGGAAATGTAGGTGACGATAAAGGAGAGTCTGAAGGCGAGGAAGGCACGGAAGATAGGTCGCTCGATAGTGGTAACGCGGTAGACATATTGAATATGAAACGACGCGATCTTGTAACGTAGGATGGTCAGATTAGTCCCAAAACTTAATCAATTATAGTATTCGACGTGTAGAACGCTCCTGCGGTGTTGAATTTGTAAGAAATATATTATTTCGAGCAGGATTGTAGATAGAAGTTGCCACACGTCAAGATGGTGATGATTTCAACTACGCGTCCATACAAAAATGGTACAAAAGGCTCTCAGACGGCAGAGGTTCCCCCCGCCTTTACGGCGTATGATTGGTCAAAAATAGGTGGCTAACGCTAAAGAAATAGACTAACTAGATTTTATCGGGTATAACGGAACGCCATAGTGGTAGGGGGAGGCCTTTGCCGTCTGGCCCCAGCTGAGATAAACATATGCTGCACTAGCAGCTAGCGGGTTGCCTTAGGCTACAAGGCATGAGTGGATCATGTGGTATCAACAAAGTAAGTCACGCGATCTCAACAAGAGATAGGTAGGATTCTCTCAACGGTTTCATCCCTCCTTGTTAGATACATGATCATTATTTGTATATCAACCAAGTAGGTAGGTAATACAGCGATCCCCGATGGCTACCTGTGACCTGTTGGGCCTATCACACTACGCTCCTCTTTGTGTGTTTCACATTCCTTTCGTTTTCCTTTAGTTTTGCGCCCCGGCCTAACTGGCGGCCATCGGCCACTCTACTGTGTATGTTTTCCTAACAACCAAGCAATTCAGCACCCACGGAAAGAACACGCGATACCCCATTTCGCGTATCATGTGAACATGCCTCTCTAGCGTACAATCGTGCTCTATCTGCTAAGTACTAGCGAGAGATTTGCCTACATAGGCCAAACCAATCTGGCCTGATGAGAGTGTGAGTCCATATATTAGAGAGAGATGCGAAATACGCATCCTCGGAACAGCACTATTCAGTTCCGGTTGCGAATAGGCATATTTTTTGTCGTTTAATGATATCTCCTCGAACCTTGGTCATCCTCGCCCATCCGGCCTGGATGTTATGGATCTCGCGAGTCGCTCGGTGTGGCCAACGCCAATAGCGTTACCGATCTGGTAGTCACGCTCATCCGTAGAGTGAGCTTACATTCGTATCCTCGCCATTCCATCCAATCTCAGGCCAACCCTCGGGGATTGTAGAAAAAGGGGGGAGGGTATAGCGCCCCTCACAGCTACTGGGACTGTCACATGTGATGTTGCATAAGCCAAATAACTCGCAATAACAGGTTTCTGCGTCTGGACAATGGACAGGAGGCTTTCCAAAAATCACTACATTACCAGATTAACAGGGTGCTCAGGATTTGCGGAAGAGGACGCAATGGCACTTACTATGCCAACTATACTCAAGGACCCGTCCGCTCTGGTAATCTTCCAGATCTGTGCTGTTCACCCAGTCGAGATATCGCACGTAATCGCTCTTTGGCCTTTCCCTTATCTTCTCTCTTGTAGCAGAAAATTGTGCGCAGCAGCTTACGCCAACCAACTCTGGCACCTCTTCGCCGGGGAACAATTCTCTGAAAGCATTCGCGTAGACCTGACCGGTGCTTATCTCGGCCGTAGTCCCGAGAGTCTTCTCATCATCGAGGGGGTGAAATTCACCGGGGCACCCAATCACCCAGACACAGCGCAGGTTGGTGTAACCAGCGCTGAGAAGGTAATCAATCTGTAGCTGCCGGAGTACGGCGACTCCATCATAGATCGGGTCGTCGTTGTGCCATTGATAGCGCAAGGCATGGTGGAAGATGGTAAGTTCGGGGAGATTTTCGTAGTTATCGATTATAAAACTTCCCAAGGCTGTTAACTTATCTGGCCGTTTCGCTTTGAACAAGGGGAATCCGGATTTCATTGCATCATTTTCGATGAAGCTTTCCCACACGTACCTTAGATATACCATAGATTCTCGGCCTTTGTTCACAGAAACAGTCAAAGCAGCATTTGGATCGTCGACTACGTAGACATACTCGGCCCACTCCGGAAAATAATGATTCAGCCATGTGGTATTCTCATGACTCCTGCTCGCAACGACAAAGGCGTATTCTTTCTCACGAGAAGGAGGCTTCGAGTGAGAGACGATACCTGAAAACCGAGTCCCGCTCAGCATCAGGTAGAGGAAGTAGACAAGATATATCAAAACTATCGCGCGAATGATGTTCCATCGTTCACGATAGATTGATCCGCCCATTGGCATTGCGGAGGCCTCGCATGCTCAAAACTTTGGTTGCTGAATAAAATAACGATACTACACCAGATGGTGATGTTCTGGGAAAGAAAAGAAGGCTTCGTCAAGGCAAGTAAATCGCTTCCGTACAAAGGATTTCATGTTTCATGTTGTCAAATGGGTGGCGGCTATTACGTGGAAGACTCATCTGATGCGATCCCATGCTCCTATTCGGCGGCTACGGGGAATCTGAGCCCTGATCCGAAGAGAAGTTCATTGGATGGGGTCTGAGGGGCGGCCCGGGTTTAGCGCCCTGGGCTTGCGATCTGCAGTCTAAGTTCGAACCCCTGCCTGTTGGCCAACCACCTACTTGGCCAGTATCACCATCTTAGCCACCATCATGAAAACCGTGACATCTCTACCACCACGTAATTATATTGAAAATTCAAACCATAGGACTATTGTACAGCATCTTGGGGAGCGTCTGGTATAGTTTCAGCCACGGGAATACTCTGTTCTAGTATAGTATTTGCCTCCAGAAGCCGTACAGCCTCTTGCGCTACTTTGATCTCTTTAATCTGTGCGAACTTAACATTGGGATCTATCCGAACCTTCTTCTTGCGTTTTGGGGCTGAGGCGGCATCTA